>NC_136070.1:693213268-693652616 GCF_964261635.1 Lissotriton helveticus
TCAGCCATTCTTGCAGGGACTCCAGGTCTCTCTCTAGCTCGCCAGACAGAGGGCAAGGGTGAGTCGCAGCAGCCTGAGCCAGCATCTCAGGGGTCACCCTGCTAAATGCTCTAGGGGCTCGTCCCCGCTGCTGTGAGACAGGGTTAGGCGCCCTGACATTGCCGCTGATTACAAATTTGGCCAGCCAGTGATCCGACCACAAGACCGGGAGAATCTCTTTCACCACAAGGGGAGAGGTCGAGAAGACCTGGTCTAGAGTATGCCCCTTGTCATGGGTCGGGCCCTGCAAATGCGGGGTGAGACCCAGCGGAGTCATAGCCTCCAGCAGCTTAATAGCGGCGGGGTCCGACGGATCATCCATCCGGATGTTAAAGTCCCCCGCCACTAAGCAGTGTTCTGCTCTCAGGGCTAGACCTACCAGCACCGAATCAAGATCAGCAAAAAACGTCCCCAGCGGACCAGGGGGGCGGTAGACTAACAGTCCCTTTACTGATTGATGCGGCGCTAGCACAATTGAAAAAGCCAGCGATTCCGAGCCGCGGATGTCCTCAGTGGGCAGGATAGTGCAGGGCGTGCCCTTCTTTACCACCAATGCGACCCCGCCACCCCTGCCCTTTGCTCTGTCCTTCCTGAAGATGTCAAAATCCGGCGGAATGGCCATAGCCACATCGGGATTAGAAGCTTCGCCCCACCAAGTCTCCGTCAACATTAGGCAGAGTGGCTTCTCTGTCTCGAGGAGCTCAAAGATGTATTGCGCATGACTGCGAGCTGATCTGGTGTTTAACAGCATGCAGGCATACTCTGCACCAGCTATGTCAATAGGCGGGGCTGAAGACAAAACCCGAGTCGGATGCCAGCCACAACCCGGACACCGCGACTTACCCCTATGGCGGCCCGGAAAGACAGTACAACAGCAGCTCTCCCTATGATTCAAGGAGCGCAACTCCCTAGAAGAGTACCGCACCAAATGAGGGCCCAGATTACTCATTCTCGGTGAACAGAGCCCCGCCCGCCACCAAGACGCCTCCGGGACGCTGACGGGCGCAGACGGGCAGGACTCTGGCAAGACTCCGGCAAACGACGGCGACCTAGCTGCGCGTACCCGCTGCGCGGGTAAGAGCAACTTTAAATAGGCGCCGAAGTGGAGGGAGGAGCGCATGGACGCTCCAAGATGGCGCCCGCCAAAAAAACCTGGACCCAATCCAAGATGGCGCTGGTCGCCGATCACAAGACGATCCCCGGACCACCCACAGAACCCGGACCCACCAAAGCGGTGGTGAGTATTCCACAAATTAAATGCAAGTCTGAGGGGGGGGAGAGCCCAGCCAGTGCACAGTGAATAAAACAAAAACAAGTGCAAAACGCGCGAAAACGCGCTGAACGCGCTAAATACTGCAACAAGTTAAGGATTAAAATCTGCAGCCCTTACAAACCGCAGCGCGGTAATACGGGACCTTTCAAGGCTGACCGCCGTTTAAAAGTGCCTTAAATAGGCGCCAAGTGGAGGGAGGAGCGCATGGACGCTCCAAGATGGCGCCCGCCAAAAAAACTTTGAATTGGTAAAATACAAACTCAAGCCAACCTGAAATGAGTAAAAGCAACCCCTGACACAGTGTTTCGCTCTAATTAGAGCTCTTCAGAGAGGTATAGCTTTGTCCAGACACAAGGGAGCACCCAGTATTAAGTCAAAACAAAACCCTTTCAGGCATAGAGTGATGCATAAATTATGCAAAAAAGAAGGAGAGAACTCTGGGTAGGTCTCAGTTTAGGTGGAAAGCAGCTCCAGTTAGAGCACTCTCAACACCAGCAACACTCTAGATCTGCTCACCTCAAATGTCTGTTTTTCTATCAAAGTTTTTAAGCATAGGATTAGCACAGTGCTATCCACGCCGAGATAGAAAATGACAAAGTCTTTTGCCATTTAAACAGCAAAGTCTTTAAGCATAGGACTAGTTCAGTGCAGTCCTTGCCGAGCTGTAAAATAACAAAAGCCATTTATCACTCCAGGCACAATATTACAGCTTTGAATTGGTAAAATACAAACTCAAGCCAACCTGAAATGAGTAAAAGCAACCCCTGACACAGTGTTTCGCTCTAATTAGAGCTCTTCAGAGAGGTATAGCTTTGTCCAGACACAAGGGAGCACCCAGTATTAAGTCAAAACAAAACCCTTTCAGGCATAGAGTGATGCATAAATTATGCAAAAAAGAAGGAGAGAACTCTGGGTAGGTCTCAGTTTAGGTGGAAAGCAGCTCCAGTTAGAGCACTCTCAACACCAGCAACACTCTAGATCTGCTCACCTCAAATGTCTGTTTTTCTATCAAAGTTTTTAAGCATAGGATTAGCACAGTGCTATCCACGCCGAGATAGAAAATGACAAAGTCTTTTGCCATTTAAACAGCAAAGTCTTTTAGCATAGGACTAGTACAGTGTTGCTGGTGTTGAGAGTGCTCTAACTGGAGCTGCTTTCCACCTAAACTGAGACCTACCCAGAGTTCTCTCCTTCTTTTTTGCATAATTTATGCATCACTCTATGCCTGAAAGGGTTTTGTTTTGATATATATATATATATATATATATATATATATATATATATATATATATATATATATATATATATATATATATATATATATATATATATATATATATATATATATATATATATGTATATATATATATATATATATATATATATATTTGTTTATTTTAATGTTCTGCATTTGGCAACTGGGAAAGCCTTTCTGTTAGAGAGAATTGTGTAAAATAAAACCGCAATCCTTATTCTAAAAAAGAGAGAGTCCTTGCATTTTGTAAAATAAAACCCTTTTCTATAGGTGCTGTGTTAAAGTATTTTGCTTCACCGGGTGTTGAGTCATTGTGTAGGAGCTGTATTATATGATAGGCGCAAGCAAGGCAATTAGCGTCACTTGCCAGAATTCGAAAAGAAAATTAAAAGGGGAAAATGCTCTCTAAAATGCCTATGTTTTCAGTTGCAGAGTCCCAGATGCCAACTGAGTTATTTGAGAGGGAAATTGTCTCTCTTAAAGAGGGAGAACAATTTGGTATTTCAGACGGGAACAGTGGTGTCATTTTGAATGCATTGTTTAGCACGTATCAAACATTTTAACATTTAGAAAAAGATTGTAGTGAGCTGAGACAAGAGTTGGCTGACGCTCAGTTTGAAAACAAGTCTTTGAAAAAACAGTTAAACATGAACCAGCTCTGAAGCCGTTTGTTTTGCAAGGCTGTTTAGATAGCCAGGATGAGTCATATGTGAAAAATGTGAATTTAGAGATGTTGCCAGTTAATCTGCAGGTCTCAGAAAAGGTTTTCATTAATTATTTTGAGAACGTAGCTCAGCCAGAAATTAATTTGAACTGAGAAAATGTGCATGTGCAGGAAGATAGTAAATATAACAAAAGGGGGGAGAGAGAGAAAAGTGGATCCAGTCTCCCTAAGCATCATGAATAAACAAAATAGAATCCACTAGGAGGGTGGCCGTGGTCCCTAAAGAGATGGGGAGCACACAGTGTTGTTTAAATGCCCCTCACACACCAACAGGCCCCTTGGTGTCATGCTTCATCATCGGGGCCTTCGCACCCCTCTACGGGATGTGGCGTGCTGCGACAAACGACTACGTAGGAGCACTTTGGTAGTGAACTATGTGAGGGTGTATAATGAAGGGTGTGAGTGAGGTGAGGTGAAAAAAGTGAGTAAAAAATACCTGGCACTCAGGAAATAAATATTTATTCTGTCCTCGGCTGGTATTAATAAAAGGTGCAGAATCTGGTTGAAAAATACGTACTAGGGTATATCAACCATTAACAGTGTCAACATGTTTCGGAGCACAAGGCTCCTTCTTCAGGACGAGGATATGCACTATAATCCTCACCTTACTCACATGAAATGTGAAAGTGTTCGAAAAAAATTTTTTTAATATAAATTCAATGTGTAATGTACCTATCAATGTTTTAAGAGAAGGTATGTTCGTTGCGCCCAATTGGCGTTTTGAAAAAAACTTATGTTCAAAAACTCGGAAGGCCTCATGAGCCTATGCATGGTATTCGTTAGGAATGTTATACACCTGTCGAGAATATATAGGATGCTATTTCTAGTTTTTGAAAGGTTTCGTTCTACTCATTTTTTGTAGCACATGCTCCCTGACGAAGGGCTATGTTAAGCCCAAAATGCATTGGATAAAGCAATAAGAATCTCTGATGTTATGTAAATACACTACATAAACATGGAATAAAAACGAATTTCATGAGAAAATAATAAATGAAGTGAAAATAACAATAAAATAAACAGTTTCAATGGAAATCTTGAAGACAACATATCTTTTAGTAAATAAGGAATCCTTGTTTTACTACTAAGGAGAGAAGGTGTGCACCAGGGGATGCGACTGATTTTCAATTAGAAGCACTGTTGTGGCAAAGTGGTCTATCCAGACATAGACTGCAGTTTTGCCTGAACAGTTTGTGCAGGTCTCAATAGAAAGTCCAAGGTGGTATTTGAGGTACAGGATTCCCCAGTGAAGTGGCAGATTGTACTGCAATGTGCAGCTACTGTGCATGCTCGTGGTTCTATTCATTCACTAGACAGAACCTTTAATTACCTTACAGATGAAAAGGCTAAAATCTTGGAGACAGAGGTGGTGACGCACGATTCAGATTTGGTGTGCATGACTAAGTTCGAGCACCTAGGAGAGAAAGACCATACAAACAGGGATGCAGAGAATAAAGGGATGCATATCTTCCTAGATTTACCAAGAACTGTGATTCTTATGTGTCAGTATGCACAAGCCAGACCAGTCTCACAACATCTAAAGGGCGAGTTGAAGAAAGGAAAATTACCAGAGCAGATGGATTGCCTTGGGCTTCTGCCAATTGATAAAGGGAGCACGTATTCAGCAGTGAGTGGAAAAATAGTCAGGAAGGAGACTGCCCCAGCCCTTCTTACTGTGCAGAGAAAAGGAGAGTTTCATCCTAATACCAAGAATTCGGAGGGTAAAGTGTGGGTAGAATTCTCAGATAATTCCCCAAGCCAGCAGAGAACAGTGCAGACAGGAATGATAATATTGCGCCTTCAAACTCAAAACCGAGAAAGGAAAACGTGCGTTTTTTGAAAAATGTTTTTGCAAGAAGAGTGATGGTTGTTTCTTTTCAAGATCATAATGCGGCCTGATGTCCCTGTCCTGTGAGTGGGGGCCGGTGTATGTGTGCCCTGTGTGGGTGGGACCCCTCCCCTCCCCCCAACCCTAGAGAGATCACCGGACGGTGCAAGCTGACATCTGTGGCTGATCAAAGCAGACAGACCTACAAAGCCAAGAATCATGAACTGATTTTATAAACATGAGGTAAAATGTTTGGTCATCATTTTAAATGCAAGAAGGCTGTGTGTCTTTCACACAGAAGGACATTATTTGTTTTGTAAATGCTGATCAATGAGACAACAAAACAAATTTGTGCAATTAAAATTGGAGAAGATGTTTTTTGAGTTCAAAGTAAAAAAATCCTTTATTTGGTATTCAAGAGTATAAATACCATGAAAGTACAGATAAAATTTACATTAAAAAATTATTTGAATAAAAATATCATCCTAAAAACATTTCCAAGTTAAAAAGTTGACAAACAGTACCAGCAGGTCAAATTATACAAGATAATCCAAGCGATGGTAGACAAACAATACGCAACTGTCAGGTTTAAAAATGTAAGGATTGTTACAATAAGTATGTTACATGTCCTAACCTAAATTTGGCCTGTGCCTTATACAAAATGTCAAAAATTGGGCTATATTTTTAGCAGAGCTAGGATCTTCCAAAAGTTACAAAGCAAGGTAGGCTGGACGACATCTTCTTAGGCTCAGAATTTTTAGTAAAGGGATTAACCATAGTTTCCAAGGTTCTTTATAAAACTTGCAAAAGACAACTGCGTGGATTGATGATTGAGCCGAAGTGTCGTCACAAGGGCACGGCATCAAAGTAGCTGACCAATCATTTTTTTGGGGAAAAGACACCAAACGATGGAATATCGAGCGCTATATAAGAACGCTTAATAATAATAATAATAATAATAATAATAATAATAATAATAATATGTTCAGCCTAAAGCGGGTTAGCAGGAATTTTTCAAAACCGCTCAATTCAAATGTTAGATATGGCTGCATATTCAAAGTTGTTTGAATTGTTAGGATATGCTGAACAGTAGGTTTGGACGCCTCTGTAGTCAACCGTAGTTATTCTAGATGGGTTAGACACAGTTTCTTTAAGCCCTTTCTAGGAATTTCTGAAATTTTTGTAGGGGAATAATAATACCTTATCAAACCTAAGTCGTTTAAAAAGTCTTTAATATAAGCCAACCAACCTATCCTGTGTCCATATTCCAAAGAAAGGCAATCTTGCAAAAGTGCTTGGGTGAATATGGTTTTGGTAGAGGACCATATACGGTGCCACAGGAGGATTGGTTGGAGTTTGACTATGTCGGTAAGCTATGGCAAGCCAAGTTCCAGATGGCAGCTGTATGTTGAGGTGGTGCGGGGCACGGAAAGGAGAAACCTCAGAAAGTTATTCTCTACCTTCTGAAGGGTTTCAACCTTGCTGTAACCCCACACTCCCGCTCCATAAGTCGCCATAGTTAGGCATTTTGCCCGATAGATGTTAATCAGTTCCGTCTGGGTTTTTTCCCTTACCTTTGAGCGAACTTGACTAGTGCTATTGTTGCCCTAATAGAAAGTAATTTTCTAGTTTCAATAGCCTGCTTCCAGGAGCATTTATTGTCAATTAGTACGCCCAGGTAGGGATAGGTCTTAGTGTTCTCTAGTTTAGTATTTTCAATAAAGATATCCCTGGTCTTCTTAGATCTGGGTCCAATAGACATGACAAAGGTTTTCTTGATGTTTATTCTAAGGTCCAACTCTGCCATAAAACAATGGTATCTAGTCAGAGAGCGTTGCAGTTCTACCGGGGTTCGGGCTAAAATCACGGCGTCATCGGCGTATAACAGGGCGGGAATACGGCGTTTATCAATCAAAGGTAAGTCCTGGCACCCCTCCAACATGGCACGCTCCAGTCCATTTGTATATAAGGTGAACAGGAAGGGCGCCAGGACACAGCCCTGCCTTAACCCCCTCTCTACACCAAATGAGGCCGTGAGTTCACCATTCTTACCGAACCTCACCCTGGCTGTGGCATTAGAATACAGTTCCCGTAGGAAATCTAACAGGGGTGGCTCTACTCCCATTTCAGACAGGATCAACCATAGCTTAGAGTGGTTTATGCAGTCAAATGCTGCAGTAAGATCGACGTAAGCCATGTGCAGGTTCCCATCCTTTGCATTAACGTATTTGCCAGTAAGTAGGGTCACATTTAAAACTTGGTCTGCGGTACCCAGTCCTTCTCTTAACCCGAATTGGATGTCGCTTAGCTTGTCATTGTAACCTGCCCATTGCTGCAATCGTTCAAGAATAATCCTCCTCATTGTTTTACCTAGGGAGTCTAGCAGGGATATTGGGCGGTAACAAGATGAAGACTGTGGTCACCCTTTTTTAAAAATCCGGACCAGTATGGATTCCGACCATGATTTTATAAGCCCGGTAGCACAAGATGCTTCGATGACTCTGGACAGTAATGGGGTCCATAGTTCCAGATTGTGCTTAAATAGGTCAACTGGGACAGCATAGGGGCCTGGGGCCTTCCCCCCTGCTAGCTAACAAAGCTCGCTCAACTTCCAAGTGGGTGATACCAAGATCTATGAGGAAAACTGATTGCGCTAGATGTGGGCTAGTTATTTCCTCAAAATTTTGGACCAAATGGTCGTGGGTCGATCTGTTAAAAATCCCTGTGAAATGTTGTACCCAGAGAGCTTCGTCAATTGCTATGTCTACTTTTGGGATATCCCTTGTTTCTGAGAGAAAGGGGGACTTGAGAACTTTCCAAAAGTGGTGCTGTCCTTCATTTTACAGCTATTATGCAGTTGAATCCAGAGTTCCTTTTTCAGCTCTGTTTTCCTGTACTTTATAGCCTGATTGTATTCCCTTCTGAGGTTAGCTATTGCTTGTTTGTCTCTGTCTGTTTTTTGTAGGGCTTTTTTAAGATTTGAGTAAGCTTTTGTACAAGTACCATTAAACCATCCTTTGGTTTTTCCCTTACCCTCTTTCAGTTTTCTACTCAGTGCTAGTTTTACTACATTAGTAATATTTAAAAAGCTATCCAGGATTTCTTTATTAGTAGCAGTTGGATCTAAACAATTCTTAATAGATGTTAGGGACTTATTCACAACCTCAGCAGTGACCATAAATGGATCAACTTTATCCCATTTTAACGAGTACCCATTTATTTTATCTAGGGTTAAAGATCCTTGCCCATATTTCCTTAATGAGTCTCGCTTCTCTGTATTGTTTTGGAGGGATACTGTAATACTATTCGGAAAATGATCGCTGGTAGCGTTGTCTTGAGTACTAAAATTCAGAATGCGGGACGCTGCATTACATGAAACAAAAGTAAAATCTATAATGCTTGAGACTCTCCTCCCATTAAAAGTGTGGGTAAATTGAACTGCGGGCACCACTCATTCATTTGCCAGCCCCAAATCCAGGACGAACAGTCTTTCATTTAAATAGTTACCAATTGGTGTGTGAGGAAAATGAGCCAACGTGTTTTTATTCTCATCCTGGATACCACAATTTAATTTCATATTATTGTGGGTACAAAGGGTTAAATTGAAGTCACCCCCCCCCCCCCATATTGTCAATGAATTTTTAAAATGCTAATTATGTGATTCTTGAAGTGAAAGAGAAATATCCTTTACAGTTGCCAATATTAGCCTGATGGAGATTATTATAAAAATTTACCAGGATATAGGTGCCACTTTTATTCATATTTAACTTTATTATTTGGAAATTAGGGTCCATTCTAAGCGCAGTGACTTCCTTAATCGTAATGAGGTTGGAGATAAAGATTGTCAAACCCCCTTTGGATCTCCCAGAGGGTGAAGGAATCGCTGATGTAAAGTAAGTTTTGTACCCCTCCATGTGGATTGGTGAAGTAACCCACGTCTCCTGCAAGCAGAGGACATCAAAATCCCCCACAAATCTCAGCCAAATGTCATTGGTCATTTTGGAACAGAGACCAGCTACGTTCCAGAATAATATTTTAAGTGCTCGAACGTCCGGAAAATCCGAGCATGTCAAGCTCTGATCATTTAGCTCTCCACCCAAAAGGGGACTTTCCGTAATACCAATCCCTTCTTTGTCTGGGACAACATTCATGTGTGGGGACAAGCCGCAATTCTCTGTGGTAACTAGATTGTACAAATTAGGGGAGTTCAAGTTACTGTTAAAGACCTCAGCTGGAGATGCCCGGATAGTTATAGGCTTCTGATCTGCCTGATTTGTTCCTGGGTGAGTTGAAGATCAAAAGAAAGTATTGATGTTGCCTTTATTTTTTTGCCCAAAATATATGTGTGGCTGCTTTATCAGAAGAAGTTCCAGTATTAGCCATTTGAGACAAGGAGCACTACTGAGTTCATATGCTTGATTACATTTATTCTTGCTGAATATCCAGATATGCATGAGCTACTTGTGGAGAAGCGTGGCTCGGTGGTTAGAGGCGGCAGACCTGGAAGCTGAGATCAGCCGTGGACCAGGGTTCGATTCCCCGCCTCGGCGGGTCTCGGGCTCAAAAATTCCACGGACTCGACAATTCTCGCTCCGGTGCCTACTCGACTCACGGGGTCACACTCTGCGACTCTGGGCAATAGCTTGCTTAATCTCCACTACGGCCCCTCGCGGCGGGATGCCTGGCTTTCACCTTGTGAATACCCTGCCGGGGTATCTCACAGGGGAATACCAGGACGGGTTCTCTAAGCAAGCGCCTTGAGACCCCTGGGTGATTCGTGCGCTATATAAATCGAAATACATTTACATTTACATTTACTTGTACATGCTTTGAAATGATTATTACATGCGTTTATGATTTCACTGTTTTAATGTGCATTTCAATTATACTTGTGCTTTCAGTTCAGCACAAGTCTATTATGTTACTGCTTTAACATGTGTATCAATCATAGTTGTGATTTCAGTTAAGAAATACAGTTTTTCTATCATAGTTGTTGTGCTTTCTGTTAAGAAGTTCAGTTTTTCAATCATAGTTGTGCTTTTAGTTAAGAAATTCAGTTTTTAGATATATGTATGTAATGCTAGTCATAGGTCATGGGGTGGAATGTAGTGCTAGAGGCACTCTTGTGGTCAGACACCCTGTGATCACCTTTGACTACCATTATTTTAACTGACTTTAGTGTGTTATCTTATCCTAGCCTTGATATATGATCTCCTGCATGTGCCTTGCTTCTCTTACAAGTTTTTCATGTAATCTTGCTGTCTATCAGTGAGAGCTGTCACAGAGTAGGACAGTTTGCCAAGAACAGAGGTGTAGAATGTACTTTTTGGTCTCGAAATGCAGTGTTGTGGGCAGTGATGCACACATGTGCTCGGTGTTATACATTGATGAGAATTATGAAGTTCTTACTATTGGCTTTGACATGGCCTCATGTCATCCTTTTTCCTGACTCTGCCCTGCTTCAGATTTTCTGCGTGCACAGCCGTGCTTGCAAGTTGTTTGGGTTATTCACGTTCAAGGATTGTTTTTTGTTTAATGTATCTTGAAGGCTTTCTGAGCTTTGTCAAGATAACGGCTGGAACATGCAAGATTTGGAGAATCAGACGTGAAAACTCCTTCCTTCCATGGGAATGCTTGCTTGGAACCTGGCCAGTTCTGATAAGATTCCTCTGGCCCGGGGGGAGGTCTTTCCCAAACCTTCTAGTGTACTTTGAGATCATAAAGCTGAGGGTTGTTGACTCAGAAACCGGGAGTTTGGAATCCGAGTGGGGACGGACGCGTCTACCTCAGAGCATGGACCCTGGTTGCTGAGACTCTCAATCACGGCTGTTCAACTTCCCGATTCACGAGTGGGCTGAGATGCAGTGATTGCACCAGGTGCAGTATTGAGTTTTGGTTATTGCCATTGTGATGTTTGGCCAGTGGCTTTGATCATTTGATGTGTTTTCTTTGTGATGTGTGAGTGAGTCAAGGTGCACCTCCAAAGTAATCATTTGATGTACATATATCTTTCTGATCTCTTGCAGGACGTCCAGTATATTTGCTTGAGTCTTATTTCATATTATTTGCTGCTTGTTTTTTCATCAGTATTCAGTTGTTATATTTACGAAGTGTGTTATTTTTGCTTGCATATAAATATATATATATATCTTTTTGTGTATTTTAATGTTCTGCATTTGGCATCTTGGAAAGCATTTCTGTTAGAGAGCATTGTGTAAAATAAAACCCAAAGCCTTATTTTTTTAAAAGAGAGAGTCTTTGCACTTTGTTAAATAAGACCCTGTTCTAAAGGTGCTGTGTTAAAGTCATTTGCTTTGCCGGGTGTTGAGCCATCGTGTGGGAGCTGTATTAGCTGATAGGCGCAAGCAAGACAGGCTTCAGTGAGGGGCTGGCTAGTTTTTTCATCAGGTTTTTGAGTGCAATGGCCACAGCCAGGCCTTTTCTTCATATTACCTCCTTCGGGGCTATGAAAGCGCCTTTTCTGTCGATGATGACTCCAAGATTGTTATATTCCTCTGTGCTTTCCAGCCAGGTGTCACCCCCAGAAACAAGCCTGTATTTAGTTTTTTTTTGTGTTGTAGACCATGGTTTTCGTTTTGCCAAGGTTGATCGTCAAGCCATTGGTGAGTGAATAGGTTTTCATGATATTTAGGAGCCGCTGAACCCCCACTCGAGTGCGGCTGACCAGCACCACGTCGTCAGCCAGTGCTTAATTTGTGCTGGTGCTTTCCGGTGCTCAGCACCAGCCCTTATTTCACAGGGCCAGGTCTATTGAATCTAAGGACACATTGTGACTGCCAATGCTTGATGGCTGCATTTCTCAGTATTGTCTCTGCCAGAAGGGAAACGGAACATGGGTGGTTAGTTTCAGTGAGATTGAGAGGGAAAGAGAAGTTCTGCTGCCCTGGTCACGGCACTGTGCATATTTGGGCCGAGCTCATTGAGAGGGAAAGAAGAGAACATTGCAACATAAAGCCCCACAGTGCGTTGGAGGGGGTGGGGGCAGGTCAGCTAGCCCCTCTCAGTCTGTATTGTGCATGGCAAAATTAAACAATTTGTATCCGCTGCTGCTGGGCTGGATCCTGTTTTTTTCAGGAACTGAAATATATCTATTTCATGAGGCAGGAGGCCCGGGCTTTTCTTTCCAGGAGTGTCTTTTCTTGATTTCTATCGAGCCCTGAGCATAACAACATGAGTATCATGTCTTTTGTGCATTTCTGTGAGAGATCAGTGGCAAGTCTGCAAAGGCTCGAGTTCACCTATATGTCTGTGTAACTGCAAGAATCATAGCATGCCAAAGGGGTGTTGCCCTGTAGCAAGTCTCGTTTTCAGAATGATTCTAGTTGCTGTGTCCCTTTTGTCGGTCCCAAGATAGACACCCCTACTGTATGGTAGTGTTTTTTGTTTTTCTGTCTGAAAGTGTCATTGCTTTTGTTGCTGGCATGGTTCTTCTAGCATATGGGATGATAAATGTTATACCTTATGTGCGTTTCAGTACGAGAACAGTTACTGCATAATGGCAAGGATGTAGGATGCCCTGATGGTATTTTCTTGGGACATGTCTTTTCTTTCCTGTATTTCCTCTGCTTATTGTGTCACCAGTATCTATTTTGCCTGTTTTTTTATATAATTCCTTAAGGATTAAGTAATGGTTCAAGGTGGAGAATGAAACAGCCACAGTAGTGTGGCAAACTAATGACTCATCTCTTTTTAGAGGCATTTGCGGTGGATTGACATTCCTGATAGCTTTTACATGTCGAGAATCAGCTTGAATTTCTTCGATTTAGTTGTATGTTTTGGAAAAGAAAGAAGACTTGTTATTGTATTTGGTCAGCCCGTGTTCTCAGATTCTGCATCCTTCCTGCTTTTAAAACAGGTAAATCAAAGTAGCGACAACTCCGTCCTGCTGGCCTCATTGTTTTCATTTCATGTTTCTTGAAATGAAAACAATGAGGCCAGCAGGACGGAGAAAATGAATAAGCTGTATGTAGATTTATTGGGCAGGTCTCAGAAGTAGAGGAAAGAACTGGGAAACTGGAGGACGAAGTCGTGAAATGGCAGAAGTTTAAGCAGGATCAAGATAAGACAAAGTCAGATGTTCTATGGAAACTCGAAGACTTCGAGAATCGCCAAAGGAGTAACAACATAAGACTCTTGGGTGTGGCAGAGGGGAAGGATGTGTGGGCCTATGTTATTGAGCTACTTAGAGGAGCACTGCCAGAGATAACTGGGTGGGACTGGGAAACTGAAGTCCAGCGTGCTCATAGATTCCCCTTGGCTCAAACACAGGGCAACACTACAGGTAAACCAAGAGCAATATTGATTTTTGTAGGGAACTACCTGCTGAGAGAAGAAATTATGGCTAAAGCCAAACCTCAGGCTAAATGTCATTATAAAGATGTAGTGTTTTTTGCGAGGCCTGACTTCTGCCACACCACAGTGGAAAGAAGATGGCGGATGAGGGAATTAATAACACCATTCCACAACTTAGGGTGTGAGGCTGACTTAATGTTTCCCAGTCGCCTTAAAGTGGTCAGGAATGGGCAGTTTAAGATATTTTATTCCGAGATTAAGGCTCAAGAGTATTTGGCATGGTTAAAAGAGAATAGAGGTCAGTCTGGTATGATGGCTTTGGCGCCGCAAGTGAATCGAAAGTCACAACAATAGAAGGAGATTGTATTCTTAATAAGGGGTCAGACTTAAGCTCCAAGAAACTGCTGATAGAAATAAGGAGTGGCAGCATTATATTGAGGGAGGAAAAAGGGTAAGGGAGAGGAAGGGGGAGCGACAAACCCGGGGTCACAGTTGTCACTTATAGGTCAGGATTGACCTATTTGCCAGTAGGGGGGGGCTCGTCAGGGTGGGCTCCCAGGGGAGGGGAAGGGAAAGGGGGAGGGTACAGGGCACAGCATACGGGCACAACACATAAAATACAAGAAAGAACAAGGAGGTGAATGTAGTAAGCAACTTCACAGTGCAAATTTTTTGATTGTAAATTGTAGGTTGAGGTGGTTAGGACAATCACCGGATGTATTTTAATGGGTACCCGAATTCTGACTTCGAATGTTTGTGGCTTGAATGAGAGACAGAAGAGACAAAAGGTCTCCATTCTATTAAAAAATATGAGGGTGGACTTTCTACTTCTCCAGGAGACACATATTATGGCAACGGAAATGTACCTTCTGGATCAGTTAGGGTTTTCAGTATTAGCTTTTTCAACACAGGGCTCTAGAAAAAGGAGAGTGGCTATATTATCTAGACGTAGGGATACGGTCACCAGGAAAAACCTGGAAGACAAATGGGGTAGGTGGGCCCTAGTAGAGTGCCTAATTAATGGGGAATGGATTACTCTTGGTTCAGTCTATGGATCAACGGGGGATGACCCGGAAATTTTTGAATTCTTAGATGTTGAGTTAGCTACCTGGGCCCCTTGTATTGTCCTCACAGGAGATTTTAACATTAATGGGGCAGATGGGTTAGGATCTTATTCTAGTTATCAAGGTAGGAAAAGGAGGGTTTGGCAAGCAGTCCGTACCCTTGCAAGAAACAATGCGTTAATAGATGTTTGGGATAGTCTGAAGCCAGGTGAGAAGGGGTTTACATACTATTCAGCGCCACATAGGGTGTGTGTACGATTAGATTACTTTTTGATTTCTAGTCCTCTTCTTTCTATATCTGAAATTGAGAGGTTACCTCGCATACTCTCTGATTACAACCCCCTGATTTTAAGATTATCTTTGGCAGCAACCAACAGTGGGGTGAGAGTATGGACTTTTGAAAGAGGGCTCATGGAAGATGATAATTATGTACAGCACATGACGCAGTGGATTGAAGTATTTCTGGAGATGAATAGGGGCAGTGCAGCAGTGGGCACGGTCTGGGACAGTTTTAAGGCGAGAGTGCGGGGAGACACCCTAAGTTATAATGTTAACAAACGAAAGCAAGAACAGCTGAGAAATCTGGTATTAAACAGGGCGCTACAGGAAGCTGAGGAAGAGTTGAGCGAAGGTGCTTTAGTAGGTAGATCATTGGAGCATGCTCTTACTAAAGTAGCGAAGGCAAAAATTTATGCGGAAGAGGACATAGCAAACAAAGCTGCTAAGATATATATGGCAAACAGGGAAAAATGCCACGAGGCTAGTGCAACGGTGGGGCGCACGTTAGCAGTACGGGCAAGGCAAAAGGCGGCGATAGGAGAGGTAAGGGAAATTAAGGATAATTCAGGGAAGTTAATTACAGATTCCCAGGGGGTCAGGGAAGTATTCAGGCAATTTTACGCAGCTCTATACGATGACCAAGAAGGAAAGGATCTTGAGGAAATAGCAGCATATCTACAAGATATTCCATTGGTGACTTTAGGAGAGCATGAACGACAGAGATTGGATACCCCTTTAGAACCAGAGGAGATAAAAGCGGCTATGATGAGCCTCCCATCTAGAAAGGCTGTGGGACCGGATCAAATACCACTAGAATTCTTTAAGGTATTTTGGAACACACTGGGCAAGGATATGATAAACACGATACAACAAGCGCAGATAGGGGCATCTATACCAGGTTCATGAGCTGGGGCAGACATTGTTATTATTTTAAAGAAGGGGAAGCCACCTAGTGAACCCGGGTCATACAGACCAATAACTTTAATGAATGCCGATACAAAGGTCTACTCCAAGGCACTTGCAATAAGGTTCGCAAGTATCATAGATACATTAGTTAGCAGTAACCAGCACAGCTTTATTCCAGGGAGGGGCACTACCCATCACATTTGGAAATTGATTACTTTGACATCATGGAAGTCACAGGGGGCCCGATGGCAGTAATGCTGTTAGATGCTGAGAAAGCGTTTCATCGGGTCTCCTGGGACTATCTATGGTGTATTTTAATAAGGGCAGGGTTTGGGGAGGGTTTCGTTACGGCAATAAGAACACTGTATAGAGCCCCGGTAGCCTGTATTAGGGTAAATGCAGGAGCAACTTTGTCATTACAAATTACGAGGGGAACAAGGCAGGGGTGCCCGTGCTCCCCCTTGCTCTTTGCTATGTACTTGGACCCGTTGATCCGCAGAATGGGAACAAACGAGAACATCGCTCCATTAATTACACACAGGGGGGAGTGTAAGATACTAGCATATGCCGATGATGTGGCGGTTCTTACACCAAACCCCACTGAGGCTATAGCATATGTGGAATTGGAGGCACAGAACTTTGGCAAAGTGTCAGGCTACTCGTTAAACACTTCCAAGACACAAATAATTAAGAATCAAAATGTGGTGTGTCATGATCATCGGGTGGTGCAGTCAGGCACATATTTAGGGATTATAATTACCTCAGATTTAGATAATTTGGTTGAATTAAATATAACCCCTATAATTAGCAAAGTGAGAAGGGACTTAGACAGGCTCCATAACCTGCATCTGTCTATAGTAGGTCCCACTAATATTATAAAGATGCTGATATTGCCGAAGTTTTTATATATATTTAGGGCAGTCCCGTTGTTTTTTAAAAATAGTTGGTTTAAGACTCTAGAATCTATGATTAATAGATTCATTTGGTCCAAGGGAAAAGCTAGAAGGGCACTGTGATTTATGGCACTCCCAAGGGATAGGGGAGGCTGGGCACTACCAGAATTAAAACTATACTATTGGGCAGCAGCCCTTCAGTATATGGTTGGGTTGTTAGGTGGTGCGGAGGCAGAAGGGGAAGATGACTTGGGAACTATAGCAATATACGCTTTGTTGCTGGGGGATGAGGCGGAAAATGTGCTGCTTAAACAATTTGATTCAAGTTATTATAAGAGAACTCGCTTTAAGACGATTATGGCAGCACATAAGATTTGGAAGGCTTTCAGCAAGAGATATGGCCTAGGGAAATATAATAGATATACGAGAATGATCAACAACCCGGAATTCCCTCAAGATATTTTCTCGGATGCAGTCTTCAAAGAGTGGAGTAGAAAGGGAATCATGAAGATCGGTGACGTCATGGGTACACAGGGATTGATGCAATTCTCAGAGATTCAGTTAAAATATGGAGTAGATCCAAGACAGTTTTTTAAATACTTGCAAGTAAGAAGTTTCTTAGCAAATAAAGTAGGTGGCCCAGCGGGCTTTGGTAAAAACCCAATAATGGAGGTGGCACAGGGAGGGGTAGATTGCACAATTAATAGATTTTATTTTGAATTAATAGAAAGTAAGCAGGATGATTTGGAGAAATGGGGGGACCTGTGGGCGGATAAGTTAGAGGTAGAAAAAGACTGCTTTAAAATGTCATTGGAGATGGGCCAGAATGTTTTGTGCTCTGCAGCCCTCCAGGCGCAACACTATAAAACGCTGTATCGGCTGTACTATACGCCGGCAAGAATTGCGCAATGGGGGGGTTTAACGGGTATTAATTGCCCAACATGTGGAAGCTTGCAGGCAGATATTGTGCACGTATTTGCAACATGTCCCCACCTGTGCACGTTACTGAAGGAGATTGAGATATTTATACAAAGGTCACTAGCAATTCAGGTTACTCTAACGCCTTCAACAATAGTGCTGGGAGTGAATGCGGATGGCATCCAGAGGTAAGGCGGGTATTTTATTTTTGTCGCTATGGCAGTATTAAGATTATGCATTGCTACAGCATGGCTTGACCCATTACCACCTACATATCAACAATGGTTAGCTAGGACACTCAGGATATATAATTTGGAAAAGGCAATATATGCAAGAAAAAGAAAGAATGGGAGGAAACTGGGATTGAAAATTTGGGAACCGATAAGTAGATGGAAGGATGAGAATAATAATGTTTAGACTTTAATGTATGAGATAATACGTATTAGAACCAGTCGTGGAAACATGAATGCACAATGAAATGTATCACATATTGTTTTATTTGCTTTCTATCCTGAATTTTGGCGTGCTGTGCCTTGTACTCATAAATGGGAAAAAAATCTTTAATAAAAGATAAAAATAAAAAAAAGTTTTTATTTCATTTTTCTTGACTCTGCATTGCCAACTTTATCAGAGAGAAGTACTGATCATCTCTTCATGTTTTAAAATTCTGCAAGGGCCTGGACAGGATTCTTACGAAAAACCACATCTAAAAAGGTCTCTACTAAGTCTAACATGGGCTTTCTGTATTTTTTTACGTTAATTGCTAGTCAGGGTCAGTAGAACACACTTCTACATCTGGAGAAGTAGATGTTCAGGCCACACTGTTGTTTCCACTTTTGGTGGTATTTGGTTTCCAGCTCACTAGTACTCACATTGAAATCAATGAAAGCTTGACGTAGCACCTCAAAGATTAAACTGTATGTCTGTGTTATGAAAGCTATGCATGATTCACAGCAGCAAGAACATGAATTTGCTAAACTATGATACTTGGATGATGGCGCGTGGGATTTTCTTACTCACTGCTCATCTGCAGCAAGGGCATTAGGAAGGGCATTAGCCACCTTTTAGCTATCTTACCAGAAGAGCAAAGACCTGCTTCATACAAACCAGTTGCTGCAATGAGCACTTTAACCCTTTGAGCTAGTCATCTACAGATTTATTTATGTACCACATTGTACTACTTGAAGAGGACAGCCGAAAGGTTGCACGTTTGAATCTCGTTGTGGTAGCACAGCCTTTCATGCTTCTAGGATTGATAAATGTGATTTTGGCAGTTGGATAATAATTTAAAAAACTATAATTTACACTGCCATTCAAATGTGGTACTGCTTGCTACGTAAAAGAAAAATTAGTGCCAGTGTGTGACTCACTTAGGAATATTTGTATTATGATTGGATTGTTTTAGCCCATTCACAGCTTTGAAATTTACGAACCTGGGAACTAATGCCGGCTCTTGATCCAACTTTATTAAATTCTGTTTTCCAGCCCTGGTCAGCTGTGTCACTGTATCTCTGATCTAATTCTAACGAAAGGTTGTAGTGCTAGAAACTGGCTAGCCTCAGAAGTACTATATTAAGTCACATTTTGTTGCCAATAGTGTAGGCTTTTTTATATTGCCAGCTTATAACAGATAGCAGCACATGGGTGTTAGTAATGTATGCTTTTGTTCTTCATATAATGCAGCACCACTGATGCTGCCCCTTGAATGGCCGAATTATCAGTTAGTGAAACCTAGTAAATATCTCATCACTACATTCAGTGTGGTGACTGGAGTCTGGAGTGGGGTCGACTCAGGAGCAGTTCAGGGTGTGGGGAGGATGGACCTGTACAGGGTCCAAAGGAGATGAAAGGTGAGGCAGCACAGGCTCAAACATGCAGCACAGAAGAAGAGCAGAGAGCGGTAGAAAAGAGCAGAGAGGGTGGCACAGAGGGCAGAGAGAAGTGAGGGGCAGAGCGGAGCAGAGAGTGACAGAGAGGAGCAAAGAGCAGCGCAGAGGGGCAGAGAGAAGTAAACAGGAGCAGAGAGCGGCAGAGAGAAGCAAAGAAGGCAGCGAGGAGTAGAGAGAGGCAGAGAGCTGAAGGGTGCCAAGAGAGCTCAGAGGGCCGACACTAACATGCTGCAAAGATAAGCACAGGGTCTAAAGGGGATAGAGAACACCGCCAGGTCTAGGGTGGTGGAGGGGAGAGAATACTGCATTGTCCAGAGGGTTGGGAGAGTAGCACAGGGTATAAAGGGAGATAGCGGACAGTGCCTGGCCTGAGACAGTGGAGAGGCGAGGCCACAGAAGGGTTCTAAGGGGTGGGAGACCAGCACAGGTCGAATATGGGGTCAAAGAGCAATGCAGGATAAAGGGGGGTTGGAGAGCAGTATGTTTAAAAGACAGGTGTTAGAGGGCTTGCCATGTGTGCTCATGATGGGCCTTTGTAACTCTCCCATGAGAAACACCTGGGAACAAACGTTAGGACTTTGTCCATGCGATGATACATCTGTACAGACCACTATACATACAGTATTGTTCTGCAAGTTCTATAATGCCCATCGCAAAATTTGGTTGGTACCATTGCTGAAATCGTGGAACTTAAGACAGTGTCGCCCTGCCATGTTGCGCCTTCAATTTTTGGATTCTGAAGTTACTTGTTACCACATGGTTAACTTCTTAAAATGAATTTTTAAACAGAGAAATGATCTCTGAGAAAACTGCTTATAACTTAATGAAATGTATTCAATGTAAAGAAAACTGAATTATTTTCCAAGCACTTTTTCCCCAAAATGTTATTGTAATATTGTTTTCTCTTTCTATTTTATGACATAATGTGTACAAAATGCTTTTATGGATTTCTATTATGAAATACCGAATAAAGGAATTTATATATATATAACTCTACTTTGAGCTCAGGGTCATAAATCTAAATCTCGGTGTGACTACACATTCTTTCATCTTTCTGAGGTCACTAAGATTAGTGCCATTGAGTTCGGTAACAACATTTGTAATGGGATGTATGACGTTATAACGCATACTTTTACTCCGCAGACCATTACAACGCAACTTTTACTCCGCATACCGTTACAACGCATAGCGCCTTGGGGCGCTGGATAGTGGTAAGTATAATTTACTATTCTAACTCCAGTCCCCGTGGACCCTAGGGAAGGTGTTGGATAGTAAATTATACTTATTCCCTATCCTAGAGCGCCCCCCAGCGCAATGCGTTGTAATGGTATGCGGAGTAATGGTCGCGTTGTAATGGGTCTGCGGAGTAAAAGATCCGTTGTAACGGGTGTATACCTTTGTAATGTGGTGTCAAGACTCTCTCTGGTGAATATGTGCTTTGCAACATACATAGTGTGGTAATGACACAGAAATGTATTTTTATATTTTGTTTATCAAAGTCTTTTCAATATTAAACTGGCAATATTCCCTCTGTCCCTCTTTGACCCAGTACCTTTCATACCTGTATCCATTCCCTTGACCTCCTTTCTTTCCTTCGTACCATCTTTTTCCTTTCCTTTTTCTCTTCCTCATCACCTCCAGCCATGCCTCCATTCTTCTGTCCATTCTTGCTTTCTTACATCCTCATTCTTTCCCCATTCTTTCTCCCTTGGTGCATTATTTCCATCTTCCTTCATTCGTTCCTTACTTTCTTTTTTCCTGCTCCTTCCTTAATCCCTTCTTTAATTTCTTAATTTCATATCCTCAACTCTTCCTTCTGATTTTCTTCCTCCTTTCTTCTTTCAATTCATCCATCACACATCATTCATTTCCTATCTCCCTCTATCCCTTCATTTCTTCCTTACACATTGTTTTCTTAGTTTCTCCTTTTTTAATCCATAACAATTTCCTCACTCTACTACTCCGCTTCCCGCCTTCATTTGTTTCTGCCTTCTCTAATGTATTCCTTCCTTCCTTCAACACTTCCTTTCTTTTAACATAAAAGTTTTTCGAAAAAAAACCAGAGTCAATACATCCGTTGTGTTCAGAATGACAAAGTAAAAGCAAGATATAGAACAAATATATCGGTACATCAGTGCACAAATACATCTGTTGCATTCAGAATGACAAAATAAAAGCAAGATACAGAACAAATATATTGGTACATCAGTGCACAGTTCGAGCTACGGGTCTATCCCTATTCATGGCCAATTCCAACGTAGGAGAATCACATAATTCACCCCTCTATTTGTTTCAGTGTCCCCATTTCTTGTCCCACTTTTTCGGGCAACCTCTCAGTTTAAATACAGTTTTTTCGGCGAGCATACAGCGATCCAATTCCGCCATCCAACCAACCACCAGTGGTCTGTTAGCAGAGCCCCATTTCATGGCTATCGAGCGTTTGACAAGTAGGAACCCCAGGGCCGCCCACTGTAGTTCAAGTTCACTCAGGACTGTGGCCTCCCATATATTAAGGACACATACTTTCGGTGAGAGCGGAACCTGCTTGCCCAGCGAGCACCCATTTTACGTATCGTCCCCCCCCCCCCAGAATTGTTGTATTACCGGACATTCCCATAAGACATGATAAAAGGTGCCAGGTAAGTCGCAGCCCCTTAAACAGAGATCATCAGGACGTCTGCCGATTCTGGCCAATAGTGTAGCCGACATGTAGGCCCCTATGTAACACCTTCAATTGAATAAGTCTGAATCTATGGTTAATCGCTGTCTCTCTAGGGGACATTAGAGCCGACCGCCAGTCCTCTTCCTTGAGGGGACCGAGGTCTGCCTGCCATTTGTCTCGTAGGGACTGAAAAGCGTTAGGGAGATTGTTACACAATTTACGGTAGGTGTAGGAGATAGCCTTTGAGGGGAGAGGTTCCGAAAGCAGTCTGTCTTCTAAGGGGGATGTATCAGGTATGGAGGGAAGATCGGGTATAGCAGTGAGGATAGCGTGTCTGATTTGGAGGTAACAAAATAGTTCAGTTCTTGCGAGAGAATACTTGGTGCGCAAGTCCTCAAATGTTAGTATTTTGCCTTTGTGTATGAGGTCTCCCACCGTCGATAAACCTATAGTGTCCCAGCGGTCGAATCCTAGGTGGAAGCAGAGGGAGCCTAATTGTTGCGAGGACCACAGTGGCGTCGCCTTGGTGATTGTGTCTGACCAACCTAGGCATCTGTTGGCCCTGTGCCAGAGTGTAACTGTTTGCGCCATTGGTCCCACGTACCTGTTCCTGACTGGTTTACTGTAGAGGGCCCCTAGGTAGCCTTCACGTCCCGTCTGACATCTATCCAAGTGGAAGGCTTGGTTGAGGGGTGACCCATGGATCCAGTGGTTGGTGGCCACCAGCTGTGCTGACCAGTAATAAAGACGCAGGTTAGGCAAGGCGATTCCCCCATCATACCAACTCTGGGTAAGCTTTTGGAGGGCTATGCGGGCCGCCCCTCCATCCCACAGTAAAAGTCGTATGTCGCTTTCCACAGCGTTGAAATAGGAGTCAGTGATCGGGAAAGGACAGTTCTGCAGGGCATATAAAAAACGCGGGAGTACCAACATCTTGAATAAGGCCGCCCTGCCCAGGAAAGAGAGCGGGAGGGACCGCCAATGGGCTACATCACTGTGTAGCCAACGCAGGGGGCTCAATAAATTCCGGTCATAGAATAATGAGGAGTCTGGGGTGACAAATATACAGAGGTATTTAAAACCATCCCGGGCTATAGTAATAGTAAATCCTCGGGGTAGACGAGGTGGGGGGCCGTGTAACATGTATAGTGTCGATTTAGACCAGTTGATCTAGTAGCCTGAATATTTTCCGAAGTTGATAAGGACATGGAATGGGCTATTGATGGAGGAACGAGGGGAGGTGATGTATACCAGGATATCATCGGCGTAAAGGGAAATTTTGTCAGTTATCTCTGCATTCCATTGGAGGCCTCTGATGGAAGCGTCTGTGCGGATCCAGTGGGCCAGGGGTTCTAGGGTGAGAGCAAAGAGTAATGGCGATAGGGGGCAGCCCTGCCGAGTCCCCCTGTGGAGTTCGAACCGGCGAGGCGTATGATTGTTTACTCGCACTTGGCCCAATAGGCCTGTGTAGAGGAGCCGCACCCATTGAATGAATTTTTTGCCCAAAGCCGAACCTCGGTAGGACCTCAAAGAGGTAGGACCATTCAATCGAGTCGAACGCCATCGTGGCGTCGAGGGACAGAATGGCGGCGTCTTGTTGTAGAGTAGGCTGTCGACTCAAGACATTATTGACTCTTCTCAAGTTTAGGGCCGTGTTACGTCTGGGAAGGAAGCCTGATTGATCATCGTGGATGAGGGAGGGGAGCACTTCAAGGAGCCTATTGGCGAGGAGCTTGGCTAGGATCTTGGCCTCTGCGCTAATCAGGGATATCGGCCTATGGGAGGTGCAGTCAGTGGGTGATTTATTAGGTTTAAGGATGACCACTATGGAGGCCAATCTTTGATCCAACGGCAGGATGCCATTGTCGAGACTGTCCTCAAACATATTTTTAAGGTGTGGAACAATGCTGGGAGACATGCCCTTCAGGAATTCAATGGGAACTCCGTTGGGGCCCATTGCCTTCCCAGAATTGATAGCAAAGAGTGCAGTCGTGAGCTCGTCCACCGTGATGTCGGCGTCCAGCGTGTCTTTATCCGACTCCGAAAGGGTGGGTAGACGCATCTCTTCCAGGAGTTCCCTGGACTCCTCCGAGTTGTAATGTGCCCTAGCTGTGCAGACATGTGTCATATGGTCTGCGAAGGCGTCTGCTATTTCCTGCGGGTCAGCAGTTGACGTGCCATCCTGCCGCACTATGGATGACACCCATCTAGCACCCTACTCCCGCTGTTCTAACCATGCAAGCATCCTCCCTGCGCGGTCACCGAACTCATAGATGCGATGACGCGTGTAAAGTAGTCGAGCCTGAGCCTGTGCCTGTTCCGTCGCCAGTGCTTTGTAGTCAATTTGCTGGGCCCGGAGGCGATGAGCCGACTCGTCCGAGGGGGCTGTATTATGGATTAATTCCCAACGTGACAGATTAGATTCGGCCCGTTGGATCTGGTCGGCATGCTTCTGAATATAACCAAGTTTTAGCGCCAGTGCCTTGCCTTTAATGATAGCCAGATAGGCTTCCCAGATCGTGACCGCCGAGCGCACCGAGCCGACGTTTTCCGAAAAATAGAAGTCAGTGTGTTCTGACAGACAGTCTTTGATGTCTGGGATACGCATCAACCAAGGATTAATGATTATAGGGCCTCGAGTGCTTTGGCGGTGGTACGTTAAGTCTACAGTGAGAGGGGAGTGGTCAGAGATGCCTCGGGGAAGGCCCTTTGGATGCACGAAGTATCCCACATCTGTGGTGGGGCAGAGAAAATAGTCAATTCGGGAGATACTGTTATGTGCGTTTGAATAATGGGTAAAATAGGGCGTATCTGGGTAGTGGGTTCTCCAAACGTCTTCGAGTCCCATTGCCTGGACAAAACCCGCTAGTTCAGAGTCATGTCTGTGAGAGGCCCATCTAGGATGCCGGTCGAGGTCATTATTCATTGTCATATTAAAGTCGCCCCCAATGAGAAGTGTCCCAGTGGGGAGGTCTGGTAGTCGAGCGCCCAATTCTCTAAGGGAATCACGAGCTAGAGTCGGTGGGAGATAAGCGGATATGATGTTCAAAGGGCGTCCCTCCCAAGTGGCCTCAACAAGTGCAAAGCGGCCCAGTGGGTCAGTCCATGTCCTATTGTCTGTGAGTGCTAAGTTCCTTTTTACCAAGATCCCTGTACCTAGGGAGCCAGATGTAAAACCGGCGTGTACCAGCAGTTTATAGCCGCCCCTTTGAAGTGCCTGAAAAGTGTTGCCCACCAAGTGTGTCTCTTTCAGCAGTACAATGTCGGGGGAGTGGCGTCGTATGTATTGAAGGACTATACCACGTTCGATTTTGTGCCCCAACCCGTTACCATTCCACAACATAATCGTGATGGTTCTAGAGAGAGAACGTGACATAGTGGTGGATGATATAGGATCTGTGGAGGATGGACAAGGGGATAACCAGCTTGCGCAACTGAGTGGGCATGGCGAGATGGAACATCGGGTCAGAGGGCCAAAGGACTCCCTGAGGAGTCACTAATATCAAATGGATATGCCATGATGAGGCCTGATCCAGCGAAAGGTGTGGAATGTGGCAATAAAAGGTTCTGCAGCAGACAAGAAGTGCGACAGCCAACAGGGCCGGAACAAGCGGTACAATGTAGGAGCTCGGACCAAGTAGCCCATGTGGCACCAAAACACCTAGATCAAAAATATGACATGTGGTGATACAAGTAGAGATTCTGATACCAAGAAAAAAAACAATCAACGAAAACAAGAACATCACCCCCCCTTCCCTCCCCCCTCCCTTCTTCCCACCCTGCCCCCCGCCCGTGGATTTAAAACTATCCACTCCCCAACTAGGCAGAGTGCCTGTCGCCCTCCCCTTCATGGATGAGGTGTCTGATAAGCCGTAGAGGCCCTCGCCTTAAAGCATCATGGTATAACAAGTCATAAGGATCAAATATCAACCAACCTGCATGTAAAAGTATAGCAATAAAGATCATAACATACGGTTTGGATGAGCGTCCCTCCCCCGAGCCAGACAGGTGAGGCAAAGCTCTGCAACAATGAAATCATCAGTTCTTGCCCCTGGTAGGGCCGCCATGACGGCCGCAGCAGCGTTCAGGGGTGTCAGTTCGAGCGTATGTCCCCCAGTCTTGAGTGGAGACATGATTTTTCGGTCGAGTCCTCCTCTGTTCCTTTGTCGCGCCGCTCCGGATGTCGGTCTCGGCGCTCGCCCGCCGCAGAGCCATCGCGTCTGCCTCGGGGCTTCTCGACCCTTCGCCAGCCCTCGAGCCATTCCCACGCCGCGTCCGGTGAGTCGAAGAACCAGGCCTTGCCCTCTGCTTCCACCCTGAGCCTCGCGGGGAAGAGCATGGAATATTTAATGTCCTTATCTCGCAGAGCCTTTTTTACCTCAAGGAAGCTGCGCCTGCGGGCATGCACCTTTACTGTAAAGTCCGGGAAGAACGTGATGGTAGCCTCGTCTAGTCGCAGGGGCCCTCCGGAGCAGGCTGCCTGAAGGATGGAGTCCCTATCCCGGAAGTTGAAGACTCTTGCTATGAGAGGGCGTGGGGGGGCCCCCACCTTCGGCCGTCCCCCGGGGACTCTGTGCGCCCGCTCGATGGAAAAGTATGCAGAGAGGCAACCAGGTTTGAGATGTTTCTGGACGAGGTCCTCAACGAATAGATCTGTCGCCTGTCCCTCCATTCGCTCCGGAACCCCCAGGATGCGGACGTTGTTACGTCTGGATCTACCTTCGTAATTATCCAGTAGGTCGCCCATGAGGAGCTGTTGTTTTTGCAGGTGTGCCACTTGTTGTTGGAGGGCTGAAGTGTCGTCAATGAGGGCAGCCGTCTTAACTTCGACATCTTTAACTTTAGTATCCATCTTGCGAAGGTCTGCCCGCAAGAGGGTGACTTCAATGTTGACGGAGTCAATGCGAGTCTCCAGTGAGGACCTCACTCCCACAATAGCCTCCATCACATCCTCCAGCGTCGGTGCCCTCATCGCCGGCGAGGAGGGCGTCTCTTTTTAGTCTCCCCCAGTAGCCGGGTCCTTGGGGTCTCCTTTAGACGTCCAGGAGAATTTAGTGATTTGTTTCTGGGTGGCCGGTTTGTTCCCCCTGTTGCCCGCCATGTGTAGGGTCTCAGTGAAAGGCTGGTCACTAGGCAGGTAGTTCTTGGTTTACAAACGTGACTGGGACGGCGACTGGCAACCACCCACGGATCCCCAGAGCAGGTCGGCCAGGTGGGTTCGTCCAAAGATGTGGCTCTTCTGATACCGGTCGTCTGGAAGCGAGCCCAGCAATGGAGGGACAAGCGGGCGGATATTACGGCTGCAGCCGCGTGGAGTTCCTGATTTCCTTTTTCGGCTAGGTTGGAGGTCAGGGTCCCAGGTCACCAACCGAGGGGGGGAGGGGCATCAGTGAGACCGCAGCTATATTTCCAGGAGTTGCCCTCCTTGTGTCAGCAAGAACCCCTCTCGGGGGCAGGGGGTCAGACCCCGTCTCCGCCAGTGCGGGGCCCCCGGGCGAGTCGACTGCGTGGGACCAGCCGATCTGCAAGGAGGTCAGCCTCGGGGTGTTTGGCCACTATGCCACTACGCCGTGTCTCAGGGAAAAATTGAGAGGCCCACCGTGGTCTATGGAGGTTCCAGAAGGCCGAGGTCTTGTCTAGTGATGAGGCCGTGGGCGCCGAGCGGTCCCCGCCCGGGCAGGCACTCCAGGCTCACCCGCCCGCAGGACGTTCTTGGCAACTTGGGGTCGTGAAGGTGGGTCTCCTCTCCGTCTCAGCAACCACCCAGATTGCGACGCCTACCGTTGGTACCAGGGGGCAGCCGCGCCAGGTACGGGTGAACCAAAGCACGCACTGCGGTGATCACGCGAGTCCCGACACCAGGCCCAAGGCCGGGGACTCGCGTAGTAGATGCGGCCGGCGGCGGGGGCAGCCCGCTCCGGCGTGTGCAGGGCCGCAGGCGTTCATTCACCGAGGGGCGGGTCCCACCCTAGGGGCAGAGCAGCACCCCCGCAGCTCCGATCCGATTGATGGGGTGCCGCGGGGGCCCCACAACGTCTCCAGCAGCTTGTACGGCAGCGTCGTTAAAGTTCGTCAGCCGCGGCCGCCATCTTGCGGAGCGCGATCGCCTTCTGCAATTCGCCACGGTTCCCCGCCTCAGCCCGGCAGGGCGCCAGGAAAGGGACACTTGAGTGCAGGTCGGGTAAAGGCCGATCCCCCAAGAATTTCAGGGGGTCAGCCTGGCGCTGTGCGGATCAGGAGCCCAGTTTTGCAGGCGAGGGCCGAGGAGCCGACTTAAGATGCGGCCATTCCTCCCAGCTGCAAACCACGCCCCCACTTCCTTTCTTTTAAACAGCACGGTACAAGCACATTTTCTTTAGTTTGCAAACTTGCCTAAGGTCCTCAAATTACCTTTCCAAAAGCTGCATTTTGCGATGTACACACATTCTCTAACTTGAGTTCACTTTTGATTTATTGTCCATATGTTATATTAGGTTATGTTATATTGATTCATATAGTGCACTAATCACCCAGGAAGGTATCCAGGTTCTTGGCTAGGTGTGAGGTCCCAGAGGTGCTTTTATGAAGAGCCAGGTCTTCAGCTTCTTGAAGAACCCAAGAAGTGAGGAGGTGGCTCTAATGTGTTGAAGCTTGTGGATGTGTGTGGAGCCATTAAAGGAGGTGGGAGGAGCCTGTGGAGGAAGTAGGTGGAGCCAGGGAGATGGGTTCAAGTTCAAGTTCAGGAATTTATATAGCACGCTACTCACCCAGAGGGTCTCAAGGCGCTTGGGGAGGGGGATCATAATTTGTCGAATAGCCAGGTTTTGAGTTCTTTTCTGAAGGAGATGTGGTTCTGTGTAAGGCGGAGATGAGTGGGGAGAGAGTTCCAGGTCTTGGCCGCCAAGTAGGAGAAGGATCTACCTCCCATGGTGGATCTTTGGATACGCGGAACTGCGGCGAGGCCTTGATTGGAGGATCTTAGTTGGGTGTGGCCTCCTTACAAATGTGAGCACCTGCACTTAATATTTTACAAATTAAGCATTGTCGTCGGCATATGAAAAAACTAGATGTTGCTGTGCTGCCTAGTTAAGAAGTGTGGGAGTTGAATGTTTGTAGCTGTTCATTCAGGTCTACTCATGTCTTTCATACTTGTTTCCACCAAAAACCGGAATAGATTGAGAGCCCCAAAAATAGGAAAGATGAGCCACCTCTTTAAAAAATGTCAAAACTGTGGTATAAAAATTGTCTTTTTATTCAGCTCTACATGTTCCTAATAGCTGGGAAGAAGGTGACTTTAGTACAGCAAACCCTTTGTTGATGCCATTTTTAGGAGAAAAAAAACTGACACTTTTATCCAACGCACTTTTTTCCTATTTTCGCAAAAAACTCTAATAGGCACATGCATCAAAACAAAAATCCTTTTGCGATCTCAATATAGCACGTTACAATGCATGAACAAAAATCTGCGAAAATACAAAAAATCGCAAAAATAAGGAATCGCAAATAATTCTGAGACTCAATTTGTGATTCCTTATTAGCTAATAAAAATGTGCAATTCCCAAAGAGCGATTTGCAATTAAAGAATCACAATGAAATGCATAAAAAATCGCTAATAAAGTTTTCATAGAAATTGGCATTTTTGCAAGTGCAATTTAACAAGGATCACAACTAGGTAATAATCATTAGTGAAAATACCAGACAGCTGAAATTCAACAGAAACCTATTTCAACACACCCAGAATGCCTCTGAACATTTCACAATGGCAGCGCTTTACCTGATGGCGAGGAGGATGAGGCTCCAGGCAGCAGCACACAGAAGGAGAAGAATACAGGCGTGCATCTTCAGAGTCCGCATTGCACTGCTAGGACAAACAGATGAGGAAATATACGAGAAGTATAGGCTTAACGGTGCCATGATCCTTGACTTAATACGAGAATTGGATCCCATTTTGCTTCGTCAGACTCGTAGGACCAATGCAATACCCATCCATGTGCAGGTCCTATGTTACCTGCACCTGCGTCCATCAGGGAGTTTTCAGGGGGTAGTAGCTGTAGCTGGCGGGGTGTCAAAAAGCGCACTTTCATGTATTTTCAAATAATTCCTTAATGCATGTTGTCAAGGATCAACTATCACATCAGCTTCCCCACAACCGCACATGATTTGACATACAACAGAATTGTACCAGCTAGCCCGCTTCCCACAAGTATTAGGTTGCATTGATTGTACCCATATAGCAATATGTCCACCAGCAGTTAATGAATACATATTTAGGAATCGGAAATGCTTTCATTCGCTAAACATACAGGTAGTTTGCAATGCATAATATATAATTAATGACATTGTGGCTCAATACCCAGGAAGCGCCCATGATTCCTACATATTTCGCCAGAGTGGCATACACACTCGTCTGCTCGGGGTGAATTCGGAGAGGGACATCTGCTTGGTAAACGTGTTATGATTCCTCACAGACATTGTACATATGCCAATGCATGACCGTCTCTGACACTTTGCTTACTCCCTGTAGGTGACAGCGCTTACGCCGTGCGTAACTACATCATGACGCCTTACCTCAATCCAACAACCCCCAACGAGCAGAGGTACATTGCTGCGCACATCTCCACCTGGAACATCATTGAGCGCACCTTTGGGCTGTTAAAGAGCCTCTTCAGATGCCTACACAAGGCAGGTGGAGCATTACAGTACAAACCCGAATAATGCTGCTGGATTGTGGCCGCATGAGCCATGTTACACAACATGGCCACAAGGAGAGGCATTCCCATTGAGGAGTCAGACAATGACAACCAGGAAGGGGCACAACAACGTGCAGCACATGGGGCAAGCGCAGCAGAAGGACGCAGGAGACATACAGAAATCACACTAAATTACTTCTGATGTGAGTAATGACGAGACAATACACAGCTTTTTTCAATTAACTATATTTTTCACAAATTAAATATCTTGTAGTGTTGCGGCACACATATCAAATGCACAGTAGCACATGGATAGCATTACTGCCAAATTATACAAAGACATACACATTAGACTTGATAGTCAGTCACCAGTATTGTCTTTGGCAATGGTTAACTCACCATTGTTGAATGTCTCTGGACATGCCAGTCTATCTCCTCCTCCCACGCACACCCAGATGCCTTTCGCCTGCTTCTTCTCCATCCCTCAAGTTGGAGACTGAGGGTGTTGAGCTGCGGGTATTGTGCCTCCAGTTAGTGTTGACAGGCAGTGACAGACTACTGAGGCTTGAGGCCTCCTCTCTCCCCTCTTCCCCGTCACGTTATCAGCTCCATCAGTGGCAGCATGCATTTGTTCAACCGCATTTTTCACCTGGCCCAGGGCCTTAGCCACATCTTCATAACAGTGGGACATCTCAATTTGCAGCAGTGCAGTGTTAGTGCTCATGCGATTGTTTTCTCGGGTATAGCCATGCAATTGCTGCATCAACTGGCGATGGTTTCTCGTCTGTGTCACTTGTCCTGCCTTCATCACCTTGGTCAGCTCCTGTGTCTGCCTGTTGCCCTCAAGCACAGCTGAAGTGAGTTCCCTCACGCAATCAGTCAGTCCAGCAATGTTACCGGCCATCTTGCTGATTTGTGCCTGCACTAAACGCATGTTTTTGCCTGCTGGTGCTGCACAAGGAGCATCTGGGCCTCCAGACCACCCCAGACATCAGAAGATTGTTCATCCCGCAGTGCGATGCGTGACATTGCCCTGCGCCTCTGGCTTTGGGGTGTGGCATTCCGGACCTGTGCTTGTGGTGTCGGCGTGGCTGTGTCTTGAGCCTGGCTTGTCTCTTGTGTTCTTTGGGACTCATCCTCAGTCTCCATAGTCTGCAGTGGGGCAGCTGTAGCCCTGTGTGTGGTGGGAACACGGGATGTTGTCTGTGGGACCACAGGTGTGTCTATTTCATCCACAGCCAAAGTATCCTGGGTGTTCATGCAGTCACTCTCCTCAGCCTCTCCTTCTTCTGCATTTGTGATGTTAAACAGTGCAAATCTTAATTATTTCTGTATGTGATGTCATGTCACAATAAGCATCATTTTGCTCTGAATAAATGAATGACTGTCACACATTATTCACATGTTCTGACTTCTCATTGTGTGTCTGACTACGAACCTGCCTAGCCTGCCTGTGTCTCCCATAATGCACTTGGTTGTGGCAGAAAAACCTGGACTGGATTTCCTTTCTATACACTTGTCCTGAATTGGGGTGAGGTGCTAATTTAATTATGTCTCTTGTAATGGTCATTTGTATTCATCTTACCTTGCGATGCGTTGGCCGCTCCAGATGTGTCCAGCTGCGTTACTCCCACCACAGCTTCAGGCTGGAGTGTGAACTCCACCAGGTCCTCCATGGGAGTGTTCTCAGGCTGCGTTGGTGGTCCCCCTCCGGTCCTCTTGGCTTCCTTCAGCCTTTCAGCAATCCTTTCTTTTCCCCGGGCGCATAGGTCGTACCACTGCTTCTTCAGTTCATCAATTGAGAGGTGTGTGACCCCCACAGCATTCACTTTACTCTGGATTATGAGCCAGATTTTTCTTTTTTGTGCCTCTGGGACTTTCAATGAAAGCTTGCAAAACAGCTTGTCATTTCTTATTATCACATCCTCAATGAGTGTCTCTATTTCCTTTTCACTGAATTTAAGTTTTCGTTTTCTCCCTGAGGTACCCTCCCCTGATGTTGTTTGATCCTTTTTTGCCAAGGGAAAGGTCTGCAGACAGAGTTATTTGAAGTACTGTCCTGAACTCTACTTCCTCCTTTCACAGCAACAGAGCACTGAATGAAGCATGGGCTGGCTGACTTCCTGGTTGTGATGTCATCACCATGCATCAAAATGCAACCACGCAAATTGCGAAATCGCTAATAGCGAAATCGCTATTAGCAATTTCACTATTTGCGAGCTCGTAAATTGGTTTTCTTTAATAGAGACTTTTGTTGTGGTATCGCAATTGGTGATTGTGATTTTTAGCGAATTGCTGTTTATTCGCTATCATTTTCATGCATTGCAAATAGCAATTCTTTATTTGCGATTCCTTACAAATCGCAAATAAAGAATCGCTATTTTGGACTTTGATGCATGTGCCTGTAAATGTAGCTATATTTTGCCTATTTTCTTGGTCTCCTCCAGGGGCACCCACAGCTCAGGGGTACTTTTATAATCCACAGGATGTTGGGGAAAAAATGGACAACATTTTTTTTGGGGGGGGGCACCTAGGTAAGGGGTCAACTACAGATTTTGAATAGGCAGAAGTTGCGTGCTTTTGCTGAAAAAGAGTGCTTATATTGTACATTTGTCTTGCAGGAAACCTTATGTTCAACACAATAGGACTGAGTTACTTATGGTGACAACCCATTGATCAATGCTATAGGCCTGTTCTAATAATTATGAAAGGTTAGAACAACGTTAGTATGCTGATATATTTATTGTGAAAGGCATATTTTAAAACCAAAATGTGTTTAAGGGAGGATTGCCATTACACTGTTTTGAAGCTTTATACAGGTAGTTTGTTACAGAGAATCTCACAGATTAACATAGTAGGCAAGGTTTTTGGTATTAGTTGCCCAGTAGCATATACTCAGAGTAAAAGATTTGCAATTTGAGAACTTGTTATGCCATTTCATGCAGAGTTGGCAATTGTTTTTCCAAATGTAATTTGGTACATATTTGTAATTTCATGGCTACGGAAAGAGAAGCTTTGGTTCCAACCAAATTTTTATTCACTCGGGGACAGATTTTGATTGAACAGAAATTGTGTACTTCTGCTGAATGAGCACTTGTACTGCACTTTGAGCATTCTAGGAAAGCTTATGAACAATAGGACACTTTTAGGTGTAAGAGTGTATTCATGTAAAATATTTTTGGGATTAATCCTGTTGAGTTGCAAGGAACAAAATTACAAACTGATCGTTCTCCAGGTTATGCCTTGCCACCGTGACTACCTTCAGGTGAATTATGGACTAAAATGATTATATGACCACCTGTGATGTACATTAAATTAGTGAGGGACAGGGAATGAATGGACTTTTTGTAACCTTGCACATGATGGTTGTTTGTAATAAATGTTTTTTTTGTCTAGAGACTCTTGTGATTCAAGGGTGAATGTAAATATATGTTTATGTCTGAAACGGTGTATTAGACAAAGGGAAGAATTGCAGAGATGTATATATATTGGTGCAATTACTAATTAATCATGTTGAGTAGTTTTATTTGATTTGATCATATTTCCAACGTGAATATATGCCTCTATTGTGAAAAATTATCCCTGGCTTATAACGCATCCCCACTAGCTACCTTTCTTTCTTGTTATGATCAGTATAGCAGCAGGAGGATATGGTCACAAGCCAGCCATCAAGGCTATAGGCCTGATCTGTTTATTTTGAAAAGTTACAAAAAGACGCTAGGCCTCACTTATTTATTGTAAGAAGCATATGTTAAAGCCACTAGGCGTTCAGCTGGTGGATTGTTAGTACATTGAATTAAAGCAGAGTCGGCGATGCGACGAGCACAAGGTAAGTGGTTTTCATTATTTCTTTACTTTATATTCCTTATACCATCGTATGCCACTTTCACAACCCCCCTGCGCCCCTTCCTCACCGCGCTTACCTGTACGGACCCCCAGTGATTAAAGCCTGTTGATAGGCACTGTGTTACATAAATTCTCATAGATTACCTTATAGGTCAAGGGATCATGTGTCTGTTCCACTCTGACAAAACCCTAGGGGTAGAAGATTTTCACAGTGAGAATCCTTATTAGGACCCTAAGGAGGAGTTTTATATTGTCTATCCAGCTCTAATTGTGTACATATTTGTACTTTTATGACTATACACTTATTGGATACATTGTAGGAAATGCTGTGCTCATTATAGTATGTCTGAAGTCATTATGGATTTGAACCAATGCTAAACGGTGTACGTCGGATTGGTTGCTTAAGAAATATTCAATTCAATTCAATAAGCTTTATTCGATTCGTAAAAAACGACCATAAAAGCACATATAGGAAATACATCAGCATATTAAAACATCATACTTTTCCTTGCATTGATGGATTTAAGAATAAAAACTGCGGTAAAATAACATATATCAGGTTTTTGCATTGTGAAAATCAACCTCATAGCAGCTTCTGTGGTGAATATACAATATCTTAAAAACAGAGGTTTTAAAAATGCAATACGAAGATACATGTACAAATCACATATCAGGAGAAAGTGCAAAGTGCTTTGTTTAGTATGGCCGTCACATGGGCAAGGGGAAGATGGGTGCTGTTTTTGTCGTGGAAATGCTACCAAATGATGGACTAGCCCGAATCTCAATCTAGTGAGTACATATCTGTGTGAGATTCTAGTTACCTGGCTCAAATAAGTTTGGAAACCCTCAAAAACCGAATAACAATTGTAAAATTGGCAAGTTGTTAGATGCCCGATGTTTCTTAAGCGCTTTTTTTCCTGTGAGACAAGAACAAATTCCTCATTTCGGTTTTGGGCATCTCTACTACGGCATTTGGGTCATCCAAAATATTTAATTTAAAAACTTCCTCAAAACTAAATATTATATATTTGAGCCAGGGAATCTTAAGACAATTATCCAGTCGGAGACAGTCTTTGATTATTGTTCTATTAAAAGCGGTCTACTCCTTTTGCGAAATGAATCTCCAGATCAGTAAGGGCCTAAATGCTGTTAAGTCCGACAAGTAGTTGATTCCTACTTCCCTATGAATTAGTTCTGTTGATGCTGAAAATGGTAGACAAAGCATTTTTTTGAGAAACATATTTTCCACTGTTTGTAAGTTACTACTAGAGTTATGACCCCAGACCACTGTACCATAAAGTGCAATAGAGGTACATCTTGATTGATATATATGTGTCATATCTCTAATACGCCGGTCACCCAGCTTCGCTGCAAATCTAAAAACGCCGTGGACGCTTTTTGCCATCTTTGCCCGGATATTCAGCATCTCTTGTGACCAAGTACCGTCCCCGGCAAATGTTATGCCTAAATAACAAAATGTATCCCCCGTTTGGATTTTCTGTCCGTCTATAGAAAAGGAATTCATCTTTTTTCGGCTCGGGCCACAGACCATAGTGTATGTTTTACTCTTATTAATCTGCAACTTCCTCCTCATAATAAAATCAGCAAACGCATCTATTAGCCGCTGTAGGCCAATTGGGGTCCTTGATAAAAGCACGGTATCATCTGCATATAGCAGAACCGGCACATCTTGGCCGTCTGCCTGTGGGGCATCCGATTTTACTAATTTGAGTGCTGCGTCGACCTCATTAATAAAAAGTGTAAAGAGCAGAGGGGCAAGGACGCAGCCCTATCGAATGCCACATCTAACATTGAATTTAGGAGGACATTCTCCCCTATGCCCATACCGTACAGGTGTTAACAATCTCTCATAGAGCCTCGCCAAGAAATAGATTACAGACTCTGGGGCCCCAAGTCCTAAAAGAGTTGGCCATAAGATGGAATGATCCACTAAATCAAAAGCGCTGCTAAGGTCAGCGAAGTATAGGAAAGGAGACTCTTGCTTGGCACATGTGTATTTCCCAATTAATAAATCTAAATTAATACACTGTTCGAGGGTTCCTCGCCCTTTCCTAAAACCATATTGTGAATTTCATAAAATCCCATTATCCTCAGCCCATTCTTCTAACCTGACAAGTAAAATCCTACTCATGACTTTAATGGAGGAATCTAGAAGGGAAATTGGGCGATCATTTTTAGCGTCCGATTTAACTCCCTTCTTAAAAATAGGGATGATAATTGATTCACTCCAAGTAGGGGGGACTCCTTCGGTTACAGCAGCATTAAAAACAATATTTAATAAAGGACCCCATAAAGCACGTACAGCTTTATAGACATCTATTGGGACCCCGTCCGGGATTAGGGGCCTTTCCTCTCTTGCTACTTTTAATACCTTGTTCCACCGCTTCTAAAGTTATATTTAGTGGTGCAACAGGCCAAGTACTGGGGTTATTAGGGTTATTACTAATAAAATTACCTGATTTAAAAATACAAGAAAAATGGGCAACCCATGCCTCGCTACTAACATGAGACAACAAATCGGGAACCGCCTCGTCTTTTAAAAAGGGGGAATTAACTGTAGCCCAGAACAATTGACAATCTGAGGTATCCGCGGCCTGAGTGAATTTATCCCAAGCCTTCTGTTGTAACTCTCTCTTCCTCAGTTTAAGTGTGAGATTATAGTCTAACCTTAATTTCTTTACAAGCATTAGGTCCTTAGGCCTGCTGGCCAGTGCTTGTTTTAGCTGGGTAAGTGAGTAGGTACAGGCGTGGTTAAACCATCCTTTGCTCTGAGTAAATTCCTTATTAGAGGTCAGAGTTGAGTCAATAGTATTATTTATTTTACAAAAATTCCTTAGAATCAGTGCAGGCTCACTTTTGACATCCAAATTATCGTTAATCTCTGCAAAACAATCAATAACAATGTTTTTTGACACCCTGTCCGGGTTCACCCCTTTCCATTTAATTCTTGTACCATTAGGTCTACACGGTGCGATATTACCCACACTTGCTAGTGTATTTACATGCCTAATTTCACAGATAGCTACTCTCATTATAATACAATTATGATCACTGAGTAAGGATTCTTCCATCCTGGGGATGGTACACATGGGGATGATATTGGCCGATTCCAAAACATGATCAATAATAGATTTGGCATTTCCGCCTGGAAAGGTGGGGACCAATTTCCCCGATCCATCTCTTGCACACTGCATAATGTCCAGATCAAAATTCGCCATAAATGTATTGAGTGTCTCACCATACAAATTGTGGGGGAAATGAATACCATCATCTCCTAAATCGTTTCTTACCCCACAAACCCTTGTAGTAGACAGAGGACATATAGGTGTATTAAAATCGCCGACCCAAATTATGTCAAAAATAACATCCTCATCTGAGCCTAACTTGCCGATGACATTCTCTAGTTCTGTAACTACTTTAAACCGTGAACTATCAAAGCAATTATTGTAGAAGTTAATTAAAAGAACATCCCAGGCATGTTTTTGATTTAACCAGAGTACCTGTGAATGACACCCGATGTTAATGTGCCTTTTTACTTCTATAGGCAAGTTGCTTGATAAGATAATTAAAAGACCCCCCTTAGCTCTGCCGGCTGCAGAGCACAGAGCAGGTAAATCATATGAAACAAACCCCTCAAAACTGATCAAATCTATACACCAAGTCTCCTGGAGACAGATAATGTCATGGGAGTTGAGGAAATCCATCCATCCTAACATTTCCCTTTTTTTAGTCAACCCAGCTATATACCAAGTGGCTATGAAGAGCCCTCTTGCTTGACCTGTGGTTACTATTTCGGTAAATTGGCCAGTATTATCTTCCAAGATCGCCCCTTGCTCTAGGCCAGAGCCCCTTTCATCAGAGGCGTGCGTGGCTCCCAGTGAACTTGTCTGATCCACAGGTCCCTGTCCCACTATACTTTCATCCCCTGGTTTGTCAATGCCCCTACTGTCCGCCATTCTTGTTGTATGGCGGTCTAAATCCTGTCAATCGTTCTCCTCAAGTGTACTGAGGGATTGAAATCGATTGAGTACAGGTAAATTAAAGTGAGGCAGAAGAGGTAAATCCCAGCTGGATCTTTGGCGTTCCCGGGTTGCCCCTCTAGGGGTCACCTGCTTTAAATGGTAGTAAAAAAAACAGGTGGGAGTAATGATGTACCCTGATCATTGACTGGCAAGGCTACTACTCTATTCAGAGAGATCCTAGCATAATGCGGGTTCTTAAAGTTGATGATGACACAGTCTCCCTGTATGGTTTTCTTTAAAGGACCTCTCCAGTTAACTCTTCTAGTTGTGAGGATCTGGTCAGCATAATTTACCGGAAAGCCACAATTATAATTAAGCCAATGCACCGTTTTATTTTTAAGTGAAGCATGTGTTTCCATTTGGGTAGAGCTAAGGGGGAAAACATTCACCAAGACTGCCACATACGGTGAGCAATCTGGGGGTAGATTGATGGTACTACAGCATTTTCCCTACACTAATTCTTTCTCTATCCAGATGTTAGTCTCCTGTGTACTCTCCTTTCTACCAGCATCTAAATTGCGTGCCTCACAAGTATGGTTACTCCCAGTCAATTGCTTTGTGAGGCCTGGAGGGACTAAGTTATCGCCCACAACCAAAGCTTGTGCATTAGAATTAGTAATAGCCCCTATGGGCCTAATGGAGTCAGATACTGCTTCTATTACCACAGCTGTTCTTGGATCACTACCGATTTTCAGTCTGTCTGTTATTGTTACTTTAAGTAACTCATAATGGATGTTCAATTCCCCACTAAGCCTGGAAACTTCCCCATTTATTATATCGATTTTATCATGTAAAGGTTTGAGATATGATTCAATTTTAGCAACCAGCACATTAATGATCTGATTAACTTGTATATCGTTTAACATCCCGATACTGGTTGGTTGCTCCCCTGTACAAGCATTGGGGGTCATTTTGGTACCTTTTCTTGTCGTCACCTGATAAGGCTGTGGCTTCCTACAGCCCCTTTTCTTTCTTGGGGTGGGCACCTCATTGATTGGCAGCGAACCTTGAACGTCTATAGGCTCTGGAGACTTCAATACCGGGCCTGTGTCTACACAGTCTACGGTATGAGGAATATCTGGGCTAGTAATGAAACTTGGCTCCACATTGGGGTCTATGGAACTTACAAGGGCTGGCAGGCTACCTACACCTAATGAGAGTCGACGTTCAGGCTTATCAGTTTCGACACTAATGGCGCTAACCGCCATCACAAGGTAAGACTCAATAGTAGGACCGGTTGGGTCAACAGTATTTTTATTCCCTTTACGTTTCGACATATCTTGTGTGATGTATTTAGCAGAGTACTACTTGTGTTGGTAACAACGAGGTTAGCTCAAATACCTACATATAATGATATGGCATTTATGATGACCTGCACATCTAAACAGTCAGAAAAATAAACATTACCTCCTGTTAATAATACATAAAACGAATGGTGCAAGGAGGAAAAATTTAAATGGGCATGAGTATCTTATTCTCATGACCAACGACACAAAGCTTATTGATAAATAAAAGCCCAAAAAAGTTATAGAGATTAGGTAACACAGTCAATCGGACTCTGTTATAGCCTGGAGTAATATCCTTATTTGCCACGTGAGGGATGGGCTGGATTTAGCCTACTCAAAGCCAACTACTCACAGTATCTGCACACCGTCTGAAAAGAATATTCGGGTGCGACGACCAAAAAATGTGGCCCAGCCTCGGCCTGGCACGGACGGGCTCAGACGAGCCCGCCCTTGGCCCGGCGCTCGCCCGCACAAGTCCCGCGAAGTGGGGCCCGCGAGAGTTTAAGTAGAAGGTGAGGGCGGGATGAGGGCGGGATGAGGGCGGGACTGGCGGGTCTGACACAGGTGAGCATGTTCCCGGAGGCTTCTGGACCTTGGAGTCCTCCACCATCACCAGGGCAGCAGTTGGCTTGCAGAACTCGCGCTTCCGATGTCCCCCACAGCAGCGGCACACCACAGATTGCCCCCAAGTTGAAGCAGCCTCTACGAGTGGCTCCCGCGAAGCGGGGGCCGAGAGAGGTTAAGTAGAAGGTGAGGGCGGGATGAGGGCGGGCCTGGCGGGTCTGACACAGGTGAGTACGTTCCCGCAGGCTCCTGGATCTTGGAGTCCTCCACCGTCACCAGGGCAGCAGTTGGCTTGCAGAACTCGCACTTCCGATGTCCCCCACAGTAGCAGCACACCACACCACAGAATGCCCCCAAGTTGAAGCAGCCTCTATGAGCGGCTTAACCCCTTCCAGGCTGATGACGAGCTCAGCTCGTCATGAGCGTAACCTGCCGTGCGCTCATGACGAGCTGAGCTCGTCATGTAACGCGGTATTTTTAAAATTACTGCGCACAGCGGGAAAAGCCGCCGCAGCGATGCGGTTAAGAAATATTATTTCAGATGCCATTGGCCAGGCTTTTTATTATGCAAAAATACAACAAAGGCAGTAAAAGTGACTTATATATTATGAAAGACATTTGTTAAAGCCAATAGGACTTTAACTGTGGTTTGATGTTGCCTGTAGGCAGGAGCATTGAATCTCACAGATTACTGTAGTAAGCAAGGGTTCTGGTGTTTATTACTTTTTTTGTAAATCCTGTGGGTAGATAATTTGCATTTTGATACTCTTTGTTAGACCTTCTTTGGAGGGCCAGGAATGTGTAGTTGCCCACCAGGCCCTTGTAATTTGAAAAAATGTACTTTATCTGTTCTAGCGTCATTCTGTTTCTCCCCATGTTACCTCATTAATGAAATTCGAGCTATTACCCTGTGAGTAACAGCATTTTTACCTAATTGCATACAAATTTGCATGAAAATGAATGCCCTTCAGTTTCTGGTCTTGTGGCCAGTACTTAAGATTTTAATTTTTTATTTTATAGATCCCTTTTATTTCTTTCCTTCTGTGTTTTTTAGATCGTGCTGCGGCTCCCATAGAGACTTACCAGGCCTCTCGCTTGCTACACCTTTAATCTGCAATTTAATGAATGCATCCTGTGCAGCCACTATTTCTAAACTGGATGGCCATCTTGGATTGTCATTGACCGGAGCTTATCATTGATTTATCCTTCAAAGATAGTCATCGTGTTTAGAAGTCTTATGTTGGAGGAACACGACAGTGATACATTGTGCACATTAGCACTTGAAGATAGTTGCCCAGTGCGATTTTTAGTGAGAGGCCATGGGATGGTATTGTGCATAGTGTATCAGTGTTTTCTCGCTTTAAGATGGCCAACAAGTTGCTTCTCCAGGGGCGGCTCCTTCAGTAGATCAGAGGAGTGTTGTCCCACTTAAATTACTCCCAAAGTCCCAGAGATTAAAAATAAATTTGTAATCCATTACCATTTTATTTTTCATCCCCGTCCTGTACAAAGTGTCAGGACGAGGCCGCTGCTAAGTGACCGCAGTAGGGAAGGGGGTGGGATGTCTTAGTACTGTTTAAAGAGTGCATGTCTTTTTGGCCGGCCGTCTTGCGTCTGCCAGCCACACATGCACCCTTTAAACATCTTTAAGCCAGCTGTCTTAAGACAGCTGGGTTAGAGCAAGCACAGGCCTCCAGAGCGCTGTGGAGTGATGAGGGAGGCTGCTCCCTCCAATCAGTGTGCTGCTCTCATGGTATGAGAGCGGTGCCAGGATTGGTCAAGGGAGTTTCCTGGTGGCTGGGCTGCAGATGAAGAAAGGAGAGGAATACATCCGGTGTGTCTCAGTAAGTGTTACATTTTATTTGTTATTTTTTTGCACTTGCGTGCACCTGCCCTCACCCCTTCGTAGATTTTAGCCACCACTGGTGTCAGCTGTGTTGGAGCGTTAAAGAATGATATACTATGTACAATGCTATCACAAACGGCTGCAGGCTTCTATGTCTAATTTTATTTTTGTATTGCAAGCATATACCTGCCCAGTTTGGGTTGCATGTGTTTCTATGTTTATTCATATAATTTATCTTGAATTCACTTGCTGAGTTTGTGTGTCTGTTTTGTTGCGGAAGGGTGAGTGGATGATTGCAAGAGTAAGTCGGTGAATGGATGGATGTATCGGTGCACAGATAGATGCAGACTGATAGAGTGCATGCATGTTGAGTTCTCGCTAAATCAGTGACTGTAGGGGCACCTTCTGTTATACGTCAGAACTATTGGCGTTGCCATTACTCGTTATTCATTTTTTATCACGTAAGCTTAATATTTTCCATCTTTTGTCAAACAATGGGTTTCTCTGTGGTTATAGTTGAGGTGTGCTTTCCTGAAGCAAGTTGGTATATTAAATTAAGCTATTTTCATAATATATTTTTAAAGAGGCAGTGTACATGGGGGCGTGGCTTGGACCGCAGCGGTAATGGCTGCCTAATCCCGTCGCTCGGCATACGGAGGAGCAATTAAAGCAGAAATTGCAAGTCCTAGGTGACGAAACCAAACCGGATACCAGTTTTTGCAGCATAAAATGAAGCAGATCAAAGTGTTCATAACACAAGAACCTAGGGGTCTAACAAGAGGAAAAGGGGCCTCTATATCAAACAAACAAGTAGCTGGATGTCTGGATTAGTACAACCAGGTTAAGTCAAGACTCACCAGTTCAGACATGAAAGGCACAAGAGTAAACTAATAGTGATTGTGTTGGAAACTCATTCAGGATTCCCATCAAAAGAATTGTATGATCAATATTATCATTTGGTCATCCTTCCAGGGTCATATGTCTCTAGATCATTGAGACAAAGATCGTACCCATATCAGGAAGAAGGGTTTCAAAACCACAATAACTTCTAGACCAAATGGTATGGTGTCCATGCAATGAGCGTTATATCGGTATGACCACGAGAAAAGTTCGAACGCGCATGCTGGAACACAAGATTGGACAATGGAAAAACCAAAATGCGGCTGACCAAGGCTCCGCACCTTAGTTTCTTAAGTAAAAAACGTAATATTTTGTCCGTGCAATCACATCCGGAGTATGCCGCACTTACACTCCACTGCAGACCAGATAAGAAGATTCACAAGTAGAAGGACGGTGCACCGGGATGAAGTCAAAATAATTCCAAATATGTTCCAAAATATATTCTTTATTTAAATTTTTCAGGTTCAAATTCGGACTTCAGCCAACGCGTTTGGTTACAGATGGAACTTCGTCAGGGCCAGAATATCTATGTCTTGTTTTCACTCACTCTAACTTTAAGACAAATCCGAAGGCCAAAATATAAAGTCCACAGACGGGACGACTTGTGCAGGCGTGGACATTGACAAGGACTCGTGGCCTTCGGATTTGTCTTAAAGTTAGAAGAGATTAGCGAAGGAGTAATTGAATTTGAAGGACCTGTTTTTTTATTCCTCAAACACATTGACCCATTTTGAAGTCTGTGGGACATCGTAACTGGTACATGTATTTCGAATTAAGGTCTTCAAAGAATACAGTAAATATATAAATAAACTTTTTGGAATCTACTGACTGTCAGACACTGAGTGAAAACAAGACATAGATATACTTGCCCTGAAGAAGTTCCATTCGGAACGAAACGCGTTGGCTGATGTCCGAATTTTAAACTGAAAAATTTAAATAAAGAATATATTTTGGAACATATTTGGAAATATTTTGAGTTCATCCCGGTGCACCGTCCTTCTACTTGTGAATCTTCTTATCTGGTCTGCAGTGGAGTGTAAGTGTGGCATACTCCGGATGTGATTGCACGGACAAAATATTATGTTTTTTACTTAAGAAACTGAGGTGCTGAGCCTTGGTCAGCCGCATTTTGGTTTTCCCATTGTCCAATACAAGAGATGGATCTCTCTGCAGGGAGCTCCAACAAACAGAAGACTTGATATCCTTTGAAATATCAAAATGGTTTAACCTTTCTCATGCTCTTATAACAATATTCACTGAAAAAACCATAGGTTTCACACCAGTTATAGTTAGGTGGAAATTTTGCTCGCATAAAACCATTGAAATTCCCACGTTATAGTTAGTTGGACTCACTATAACTTGCGCGTGCAATGCACTGCTGATGACGTCACATATTACATCACTCATGACATGGTCAGTGACATCACTCATGACATCACTGATGACATCTCAAATGACATCACTGATGACAACATCCTTGTGACAAAGTGGCAGACCTCCTATCAGCATAAAATAACCTTTGACACACACATTCAAAAATAGAAACTAACATTTTCTTAAAAAAGGAGAAACCAATACCAATTACAACAACTTATTAGGTAATTCCAACATTTACATACACATCCACTCATTCACCAACAGTTCTATATAGTCACTCATGCATGTACTTACTCATCATATGTACTCATACACCTTCAGGAAGTCACTGAAAACCCTCCTGTTTGTTTGATCTTGGTGAGTGAATGTTGTCTAAAGCGCTGGGATGCCTTCGGGTAGCCATGCGCGATACAAATACGTAATCATCATCAATCATCATCATCATCTATACATCCTGTTACACACTAATACTCATCCATATAGTTACTCACACACAAATTCAAACATGCAAATAAACTATCAAAAAACCATTTACTTGATTATACTGCTATATACACACCACTACACATACTTCTACAGAAACGGAAACATATTTACTCTCTTAAACAATCAATTATAAAAACACATACTCACTAACCCACCCATACACACAATCATCCACCCATACACATGCTGTCTTCAAAATACATACAAATACTGAGTCACTCATTCATGTATCTGTGCTCTAAGTAATATCCCCCACCGAACCATACAGACACTGATACTGATACTCAAAAAAACAACTAATAACCCATATACACACTCATGTAGCTACTCACCAACCCATGCAGCCACTTATACACAAAGTGAGACACAGATACAGATATTTAAATATTTAAACATTACTCGCTAATATATGTATTCACTAAGATACATTTAATAAGTCAGATAACCAATCAATTTTACACAAAAAAAACATCCATTTAGACATTTATTTACCCATTTATTCTTCAATCAACCTTTAGATATACATATATAAAAAATATTTATTTTTCAGAAAGATACACATTCACTGGATGATGTCATCAGTGATGTCATTTGAGATGTCATCAGTGATGTCATGAGTGATGTCACTGACCATGTCATGAGTGATATAATATGTGACGTCATCAGCAGTGCATTGCACGCGCAAGTTATAGTGAGTCCAACTAACTATAACGTGGGAATTTCAATGGTTTTATGCGAGCAAAATTTCCACCTAACTATAACTGGTGTGAAACCTATGGTTTTTTCAGTGAATTTAATAGGTTTTTTAAATGCTAATTCCTAACTATAACTGGTGTGAAACCTATGTTTTTTTGCAGTGAATATATATATATATATATATATATATATATATATATATATGTATGTATGTATATATATATTTATATATATATATATATATATATATATATTAGGTTTTTTTCACTGAAAAAACCATAGGTTATAGACCATATATAGTTAGCTGGACATTTTATTGACATAAAACCAATGAAATTCCATATATAGTTAGTTGCACTAACTATATATCGCGCACCCGCAATCCACTGCTGATGATGTCACATATTACATCATTCATGACATGGTCAGTGACATCACTGATGACATCACTGATGACATCTCAAATGACATCACTGATGACATCACTGATGACATCTCATTTGACATCAATGATCACATCACTGATGATATCATTCATGTGATAATACAATGCATCTCCTCACACTCTAATATAACCTCTGTTACACCCAGTGTTAAATACAGAGTATAATTTTTGAAACCATTGACACACCAATACTAGTTACTACATACGCACTCACTGATTCCTACGTCTACACACACATTCACTCATTCACCCATACAATCATTCATACATACAATCACTCATCTTTACAACACTATCATATGCACTCATACACCTATACAGACACTCACACTCTGCCACTCATCCATGGAGTTACTCACACACATAGTCAGTCCTGTAAAGAATCAATCACACTTCCATTTTCTCATCTATACAGTTAAACATAGAACACCTTACATTTTCAAACATATACTAACACATACTTAGTCTCTTATACAATCACTGATACAACTACACATTGATCTGCACAGAGTCACACACCTCCCAGCCAGCCACACACACACTCAGTCTCCCATACAAATACTTGGGCAACCAATCAATAACCCATATAGCCACTCATATAGCTACTGATCAACACATGCAGCAGTTTGCACAACAACAGACATACTGATGCACACTTTCAGACAGTTTAGTCACTAACCCATGCATTCAGTAAGACACATTTAATCACTCACTCATTCAGTCAATCACGCACCTACTAAAACCTTCATTCAGACACTTATACATCCACTCATTCTTCAATATGTAAAACATATTTAAACTTTACAGAAACACACAGACACTAGATGATGACATCATCTAGTGACTGTGTGTTTTTGTAAAGTTTAAATATGTTTTACATATTGAAGAATGAGTGGATGTATGGAAGACTGAGTGTGTGTGTGGCTGGCTGGGAGGTGTGTGACTCTGTGCATATCAATGTGTACTTGTATCAGTGATTGTATAAGAGAGTAAGTATGTGTTAGTATATGTGTGAAAAAGTATGGTGTTCTGTGTTTAACTGTATAGATGAGGAAATCGAAGTGTGATTGATTCTTTACAGGAATGACTAGGTGTGTGAGTAACTCCATGGATGAGTGGCAGTGTGTGAGTGTCGGCATAGGTGTATGAGTGCATATGATAGTGTTATAATAATGAGTGACTGTATGTATGAGTGATTGTATGGGTGAATGAGTGAATGTGTGTGTAGACGTAGGAATCAGTGAGTGCGTATGTAGTAACTGGTATTGGTGTGTCATGATGTCATCAGTGATGTAATTTGAGATGTCATCAGTGATGTCATCAGTGATGTCATTTGAGATGTCATCAGTGATGTCATCAGTGATGTCACTGACCATGTCATGAATGATGTAATATGTGACATCATCAGCAGTGGATTGCGGGTGCGCGATATATAGTTAGTGCAACTAACTATATATGGAATTTCATTGGTTTTATGTCAATAAAATGTCCAGCTAACTATATATGGTCTCTAACCTATGGTTTTTTCAGTGAATTTTCAAGGTTTTGTAAATGCAAATTCCTAACTATATATGGTCTATAACCTATGTTTTTTTCAGTGAATTTCATTGGTTTTTTAAAAGCTAATATCTATAGCTGTAAAATATATTCTTTATTACGTGACGTATCACGTAGCCACGTGAGACGCCTCATGACGCGTCGCATAACCGTGACGTATCGGGTCTGCAGCGCAAACAAAACTCGTAACGTAAGCGCGCCGGAGCACGCTTACAGATATATATATTTTTTTTAACCTTAATTAGACAAAATCCACACATGCACATATCTTGAGGCCTTGCAAAGGCACATCAAACAAACAGTCCCTACAATTTTGCCAAGTTTGCTGGAAATCTATTCCCTTAATTTTTTTTTTACTGTTTCTCTTGGTTTTCCCCTTGTTACGCTTACCGGGACGCTACCCGGTACGCGAACCGGACGCTCCAAAAACACAAGATGGCGGACTCCCGTTACGCTGCCGGTTAGCTGCCCGGTTCGCGTACCGGGAAGCGCCTCTACCGCGAAAAATTCTTTTTTTTTTTTTTTTTGCCCCGCGGGGGACTTTAATATCCCCCTCATCAATCCTAGGGGGTCAGGAGGGGTTTACCTTGCCCCCTTTCCTTCATTTCCCCCTTCGTTTTTCACCACATCTTGTCTCTCGAACCTACCGAGAGACAAGATGGCGGCCGCTCCGGACTGTTTACAATGTTGACAGCCAATCAGCTTCTCCTCAGACTCCCGTTACGCTGCCGGTTAGCTGCCCGGTTAGCTGCCCGGTGAGCTGCCCGGTTCGCGTACCGGGACGCGCCTCTACGGCGAAAAATCGCAAAAAAATTTTTTATTTATTTTTTGCCCCGCGGGGCACTTTAATATCCCCCTCATCAATCCTAGGGGGTCAGGAGGGGTCTACCTTGCCCCCTTTCCTTCATTTCCCCCTTCGTTTTTCACCACATCTTGTCTCTCGATCCTACCGAGAGACAAGATGGCGGCCGCTCCGGACTGTTTAGAATGTTGACAGACACCGGAGAGCCAATCAGCTTCGCTTCGCGAAGTTCCGTGACGCGTCCGGTACGCGAACCGGGGCGCTAACCGGAGCGCTGTCACAGATATATATATTTTTTAAACGTTAATTTCTCAAAATCCACTGGAGCACATATATTGAGACCTAGCAAAGGCACGTCGGGCAAACAATATCTACAATTTTGCCAAGTTTCGTGGAAATCCATTCAGCCGTTCGAGCTAAAAGTGAGTCCAACCACCCTATGGAAAATTGCATGGGAAAAACGCGTTTTGGGACCCCCCTTTTTTCTCGGCCCCCCTTGACGAAACCCCCCCAAATTTTCAGGGGCTGCTCAGAAACGGAATGTTCCATTTTCCTGAAAATTTCAGCCAATTCCGTTCACAAACGCCAAAGTTATTAGACATAGAATTTTCAGAAATCCCATAGAGAAAAAATCCTAACTATATATACCTACTGGCGACCGCCAGTAGGTAATATATATATACAATTTCTATGGCAAAATGAAACCCCTCATTTTGTTCCTTTTCAAATTAAATGTATTAAGTGTTACCACTTTATTCCAATCAAGATGACTTCAGGTGTGCCATACTTTTGTCATAAGTAAGACTGTTAGCGTTCTAGTTGTTCTTTAGAACACTCTGGGACATTCTGTCATTGGGCTATAGTTGGGCTACATCTGGCTGATATTTGGGCTACATTTGTTTTTTTTGTCTCTGGTGGCCATCTTTGGGCTACATTGGGCTACATTTGGGCTCTAACATATATATAGCCCAATGTAGCCCAATATATATTTTTTCAAAGTTAATTTTCGTAAAAACCACTGGAGCATATATCTTGAGACATAGCAAAGGCACATCGGGGTACCAGTCCCTACAATTTTGCCAAGTTTGGTGGAAATCCATTCAGCCGTTCGGGCTAAAAGTGAGTCCAACCGCCCTGTGGAAATTAACATGGGGAAAACACGTTTTGGGACCCCCCTTTTATCTCGGCCCCCGCTTGACGGATCCCCCCGAAAGCGAGGCAAAGTTAAGGAAAATTACAGGCAGATCCCTCATTCGGCGCCAAAGTTATTCCCAATAGAATGTTGCGGATTTCCTATGGAAAACGATCCTAACTATAACTACCTACTGGCGACCGCCAGTAGGTAATAATAACATTTGCACACTCACACCTGCATTCGTTCGCAATAGTAAACAATTAAGAGAAGTAAATGTAGGACGTATTGCCATATGTTCTTCAAATCACACACTAGCCTCAGGAATATCAGATTAACAAGTTAACAAGTTCCATTAATAGTATACTCCTCACTAGCGGTAAAGTCACCTAATTGGTTATAAAGTGGCTATAAAGTGGTTATAAAACTAATCGTTTGACCATTACCATACAGTAATGTTCTAAGGTTATTTCATATAAAGTTTCACATAACGTTTATACACATGTACAATTGCCAAATTGATATCCTCCAGATTGCCGGTTGACGGACCTGCCGTCGCAGCTCCTGCATCCGATTTCTTCAGGGAGGGGGGGACAGAGGGTAAATGTATTTATTGCTCTTTTTCTTTTGTCGTATGTTACTTCTTTTCGTTTTCTACATTATGCTGAAATGACAGGTATGATCTACTTTCGATACATGGTCAGTTGCAGAGCCCCTATGAGAAATTTGGAGAAAAACTATTATCAATCTACAATCAGTATACTTATAAAAGTCCACAATGCCGCTCTCAAGGGTAGAAGTGCGCACCTTTTCTATAGGCCGAACCATTTCCACAGCGAACACTTCATCAGCTGATGACTCATACTAAAGATATTGCAGAAGACCTTATTATAGTTTCCCTCAATGTAAAAGGGCTTAACCACCCAGTTAAGCATATGAAAATCTTCGACTACCTGGCCAAGACTAAGGGTGACATCATACTCCTCCAGGAAACGAAACTCTGAGAGGAAGATGTAGGCTTTATTAAACAGAACTGATTTCCCATATCTCCTGCTCACCTGCAGATCATAAGAAAAAAGGAGTCATTACCCTAACAGCCAGGAAAGCCAATATCTCCGCTGTCTCAAACACACATGATGAGGAAGGGAGGATATTAGTCACACACCTAAAGAGAGGGGATGACTCCATTCTTGTTCTCAACATATATGGCCCTAACACCGATGAGCCCAACATCTGGGAAAAGATTTCTAATACAATTGAGAGCTTTCCTCAAGATGACCTCATCATAGTAGACGGTGACTTCAATCTACCTTTAGACCCCATTATCAACTGCCAATCCAAATCTAGATACCAGCCCAAATGTTCACACGAGGTTCTCAACAAAATCTGTTCCAAATTCAATCTTAAAGACTCATGGCGCCTTCAACACCCAGATACAAGGGATTATACATTCTATTCAGCCCCGCACAATTCCTATACTAGGATCGACTACATTCTAATCTCAGATGCATATACACACCTCATAGACCAAACAGATATAGCTCCTAAACTAGTATCAGACCACTTGTGTATTAACACCAAACTAGGAGGTACTCACTCCATTCTTCCTCCTAGAAGGTGGTGGTTTAGTGATGAAGTACTCTCTGACCCAATAGACAAAGCAAAGATCGAATCCGCTATTCAGGACTACATTAGACATAATGATCGCCCAGGCACAGACAATTCACATTATGGGATGCACTAAAGGAATTAAAGCAAGGATCAATAAAAAACTAAATTCGGAACTAGATAACCTAGAAAAAGAAATTAAACTCCTAGAATCATCTCATGCCGTAGCATTAGATGACAAAGATACCCTAGACAAACGTGTTAAGAAAAAATATGAATATAACAAAATTGTGAGCAAACAAGTGGGAGTATGGATCAACAAATTTAAGGCACTCAAGCTCTGTGATGGGAATAGAGCAGGTAAACTACTAGCGTCGTACCTCAAACACAGGCAGAGACAGTTCACTATCTCATCGAGTAAAGACTCCAATAATGATATCCAAACAAAACATAAAGAGATCCTGGGCGCCTTCCACTCCTTCTATAAGGACAAATACAAAACCAAACAAACAGTAAACCCGGCAGAATGTACCAGTTACGTAGACTCACTAAATCTGCTGAGACTGTCCGAGGCAGAGAAGGCGGACCTAGGGAAACCATCTCTGAAAAAGAATTGGAAAACGCTATCAAATCTCTTAAAAACAACAAAGCCAGACGGCTTCACAGCCTCCTTCTATAAGGCCTTCAGTGGTCCCTTCAACCAACCTTATTAAAAGTATTCAATATCATAGCTATAGAGGGACGCACATCGGATTCAATGAAAGAAGCCAATATTATCGTAATACCGAAGGAAGGGAAGGACCCTCTTTTACCAAAACACTATCGGCCAATTTCATTGATCAATGTGGACTGTAAATTATACGCGAAAATCCTAGCCACAAGACTGAATGTGGTTCTCCCCAAATTAATCAGTAACTCCCAGGTCGGTTTCCTCAGACACAGAATGTCTAATGATAACACTAGATTACTGTGCCACATACTTGAGGAGGCTAAGTTGATATCTCTTCCCTCTATCGCCATTACCATGGACGCTGAAAAAGCGTTTGACAGGGTGTTGTGGTCTTTCTTGAGACATTGTATGTCACCCTTTAATCTAGGAGACTCGTACATAGCCATGGTCATGGCTATGTACTCAGATCCTACCGCCCGAATAGCTATCAATGGTGCCCTCTCGGATACCTTTACACTAGAGCAAGGAACCAGACAGGGTTGCCCCCTATCCCCCTCCCTATTTCTCCTAGCCCTGGAACCTCTTATTCAGGACAGTAAGCAAAATACTAAAATAAAAGGAGTAAACTTTGGGGTCTTGTCAGTCAAACTTGCCACGTATAAGGACTATATTCTTATTGTCACGGAGGAACTGAAGTCGTCCATTAAGGCCCTGATGCACACCATAGAAATGTACTCAACCCACTTTGGATATAAGTTAACCCGGGACAAATTCAAAGTTAAGCCCCTGAACATCTACTGCACTTGGGAGGTACTGGGTGACTCGGGCCTTCTATGGCAACTGGGATTTATCAAATACCTGGGGACAGAATTCGGTAGCACTATCTTAGAGTCACTCCATTGGAACAAAGCTAACACCCTGGAGAAAATCAAAACTCTCCTCGAGGCATGGTCTCCAAGATTCATCACCTGGTGGGACAGGATTGAGACCATGAAGATGATGATTACCCCACTAGTGAACTATTTATTAACCATGGTCCCCCTCATACTGTCGGAAGACTTTCACCACAAATTAGACACCCTGTTCTCAAAATTCTTGTGGAAAGGGAAAAGAGCCAGAATTGGTCTAAAACACTCAGATTTGACAAATCCATGAGTGGAGTCAACTTAGCGGACTTTAAACTTTACCAGATAGCATTCCTAGCCAAACAGGGTTCGTATTGGCTCGCTCCATCGGAGGAATATACCCCAGTCTGGCTGCAAATTGAAAAGTCATTACTTAATAACCTTGCCCCAGCTACTCTTCCAACCTCAACTTCACCAACGTAACTTGCTCAAAGTCCATATTTAAAAACACAAGGTCTGCACTGTTGAAAGTGGATAAACAATTAGATACCAGCATTCAAAGATCCAACCTCGAGTCCCTTTGGGATAACTAGAAACTGTTATACAAAGCGAAGACACTACACAAGAAAGCCTGTATTGATAGAGGCATCTTTTTCCCATATCAACTGTTCGACTCAGGGTATGCCTTGACCTTCAAAGAAATACAGGCTAGATATAAACTGGACCCCCTAGAATTCTATAACTTCTTAAAAATAAAGGCAGCACTGACAAAAGCTAATCTTTTGCCATCACCACCCTCCCTGTCACAGTACATGGCGAGAATATTTAGATTAGTGCATCAGGTTTCTTGGATCTATAAATTAATCCACCCACAACAATCCACCCTCAATAAGAGGCTTTTATCCTTCTGGGATTCACATTCTGCTTCCCCGATCTCTGAGGCTGACTGGTTCAAAACTTGGAGCTCTGTCTCAAGGAATAAAATGTCACCGGCCTTTTCCAGACAAAGTTCTGGCATCTACATAAGGCCTACTGGACACCAGTCCGATTACATTCACAAAAGATACGTGAAGAGACTATCTGCTGGAATTACAATGATGAGATAGGAGACCTAGCCCAGCTGTTATTTTTCTGCAAGTGTGATGTACCATTCTGGGATAGGGTTTTTGGCCTCATCTCGAATCTCTTCACATGCTCCCTTGAAAGGGAATTATCCACGCTAGTGTTCGGCTTCCTTAGGGTAAATTCACTAAATGACAATGATAGAGCGCTTTTAGACCTACTCTTGACTGCAGCGGTTAAGATCATACTAAACAACTGGAAAGACTCGCAAAAAGCGTCTTACAAGTGCTGGTTGAACTGGATCTCCAATCTAAGGGGAGCTGACAACATTGCCCTCCAGAACTCACCATGGAAACTCCCCTCAGACACATGTGGGATTGGTTCCCAATCTGTGCGCCGCGGCGTCCTGTTGCGCCCCCAGACATAGCCAGGGGCGCCGTGACACAATACTTAAATATTCCCACAATACTTAAATATTCCCGGCTTGTGCAATTACTTGCATTTTGTAAACTCGTGATCTAAAATATGTTTTGGTAATTGTATATGAAACTCCCTTTTGTTCCACTAGATGGCAGTGCGACATGTAAAATAGCACATTAACTTCTCCTGTTTGTCAGATATTAACGCAGTTCACACAGTGGAGATTCAACGAGGGTGTTGCTTGTATGATTCGTTTTACCATCACCTACTCCTTCAAAGATTGGGACTTAAGCATTGTACAGATGCCTCTGTACTTCCACTTGTCATGCTCCAGCACTCTACACCTCCATTCTTGAAACGTGGAAGTTGGTCAAAGTGTATGCTTTTTGATTGTGCTCCCAAAAACTTTAGAATCAATCTTATTTCTTCCCAACCTCTAAAGTCTGTAGTTTAGGTTTTACTTTAACAGCAGTCTTGTGCATTTCCTGTGTATATTCGCAATCTCAAGAGCTGCTGCTTATGACGTAAACTACATAACAGTAGCATTCGTTCTTTCACTAAACCCACCGCTCCTTGTCACTCTGTCTAGTTTAACCCTTGGGTGGGTTTATAGATCCAGTCTGGCACATTTTGAAATACCAAATTAACAGTTGCAGAGTTCTCAAATCGTAAGACAAGTTAAAAGGGAGAACTATTTAACATACTTGACATCAACACAAGTGATATTAGTGAAGTGATAAATATATGTAGAACACCAAAACTTTACTAATGTGGACAAATGCTACTAGGATTAGTGGAACAGCATTTGTATATATCAAAAATGGCTCCTTAACAACTAAAATGATTTGTTGGAGAGCACCCGATGCAGGTGCCAAATTTTTAAAAGAAAATTAAAAATAAATATATTCCACATGCAAACCACAGTGCTGGGGAGTATTCTTTCTGACTTAACCAAATCAATTTTTTTTTATTAAACAACTGTTACACTTTTATTTTGTTACATCTATGATTATAATACCTTCGCTGTGCCTGCCGTCGTATACCTTCATCGGCTTCATGCCAATTATTTTCAGGGAATAAAATGAAAGTACTCCAGAGGCCGGGCTTACATTCCCCCATCTGCCCAAAAAAGTAACATAATGGGTCAACGGCCAATAGGTCAAGGGAGCCGCAGGTGGAAAAAGTTTGGGAACCACTGGCCTAGATCTATACTTTAAATCACATAAACCTCCATGAACTACATTTCTGGGAGGATGTCCTCATTCTGTTCACTGTGCTTAAATAGCGGCAACTACTACATTGCAAATCTAGTGACATTGGATACATACTAGTAACTATGTTCCCTTCTTTTTTTTTTTTAGGTCTGCATTATTATCTTTAAACCTAAAGGCATCTTATGTTTCTGTATTATATTTACTGTGGATGTTAGTTAAGGTGATTCCCACATCCCTATGTATATTCTAAGTCTTACCCAGACTGTTTTATATTGACTGCCATACGATACCTTAAATTCTATCATCTCTGTATAATGCCTGCACTGAATTCATTTTGGTTGATTTTCTTTTCCTTTTATGTCCTCTTAATTGTGTTTATTGTGTATTATTGTATGTTTTATTTTGTTCAAAAACATCCAATAAAAAAATTTGAAGAAAAAATAAGAAGCAGTTGTACATGTTAAAACATAACCCACATTCGGGGGCTGTGTGTTCACAAAGAAAAAGTCAAGTTGGGGTTACAAATTGGGGAAAGGACAGGCAGTCGATAAGGAGTGACTAACACACTGAGGTGAACATAGGCGATGGGATGTACCTGTGCAGTTTTAGAAAAGTGGACGGAAGAAGTAAAGAGTTTATCCTCTACAAGAACGGGTGTCCCCACGGTCACCGTAAGGCTACAACGAAAGCCTGTTTTGCGCGACAAAATTACAACCTGGCAGAAATACAACAGAGTCGTAGTAGAGAGCCTTCTACTAAGAACGGCTTGCCTGCTGCATCTAATAGAAAAAGATTGCATGGTACTCAAGTCACAGTACTAGAGTTGCGGATACACATTTCTGAGTGGGTGAGGAGCAGACAAAGAAGCAGAGGAGCACAATAAAGAAGAGCAAAAGTACCGGCGGTAAAAGTAAGCTTAGAGCGCCCCCTAAAGGCTTTCCCCAGCCGTTTTCACAATGAACTGGTGATTGTGGAAGAAATTGGAAACAATCTACGAGACTAGGCCACAGTATGTGAACAAGCTGCCGAAAAGACAACACACAGCTTTGGATCAAAATGTGTTATTTCACAAAGTCTTGTACAGTTTTATATTACCATTATGATGGCAGTGCAGCATTGTCTAGGTTTCATTTGAGCTTTGTGTCCGGAGACTTGGACACCCTGAGGCAGATGGATAATTTCTGCAGATCATGGTAGGCAACGGCGCACATTTTTGGGAACCGGGGCGTTTTTCTCATCGTCAGACTTTAACCTAGAAGACGAGAATGAATGGGAGAAAATGGAAAAAGATGGAGAAGGAAGAAACTAGGAAAACATTGTCAGAGGGCTAACGTATACACCGAACCGATTGAAACTATGCGATTCTGCGGTCGTTTTTTTCCGCTTAATTGAGGATTTGCCACATTTGCCATTTAATCAATCCATCAATTGCTGCATTGCGTGCAGATGTTAACAAAAACAATTGTTTTTAGCGCAAACGGATCAAAAGTTAATAACAAGCATTGGAAATGCAATAGGTCTCACAATAGAAAAGTTAGAGTTTTTGGTGTGGTAAATTTAAATATTATTTCATTTTTTTATGTTGTGCAAATTATATTAAAAAAAAATGTTATTATAAATGCCAATAGTTATGAAATTATCAAATGTGACATCTATAGCATTAGTTAAGGTACATGTTTAGTTTTCCCCTGTCTTACATGTATTGATCTGACAAATCACCATGTTTCAAAAATTAATAGCTTTGTTATTTACAATGCCAATAGTTTTATCTTTCTCAAATGTGACACCTATTGTAACACAATATGCGTTGTAGCACTGAGTGGTATTTGGAGTGTATGTTGCATTGAGCGTAGTGTAATTATGTGGCATGTCATTATGTGGCACTGAGTGGTATTTGGAGTGTATGTTGCATTGAGTGCAGTGTATTTATGTGGCGTGTAATTATGTGGCACTCAGTGGGATTTGGAGTGTATGTTGCATTGAGTGCAGTGTAATTATGTGGATTGTAATTATGTGGCACTGAGTGGGATTTGGAGTGTATGTTGCATTGAGTGCTGTGTAATTATGTGGGGTGTAATTATGTGGCACTGAGTGGTATTTGGAGTGTATGTTGCATTGAGTAGAGTGTAATTATGTTGCGTGTAATTATGTGGCACTGAGTGGTATTATGAGGAGTGTATGTTGTATTCAGTAGAGTTTAATTGTGTGGCTTGTAATTATGTGGCACTGAGTGGTATTTTGTGGAGTGTGTTGCATTCAGTCAAGTGTAATTATGTGGTGTGTAATTATGTGGCACTGAGTGGTATTTGGAGTGTATGTTGCATTGAGTGCAGTGTAATTATGTGGCGTGTAATTATGTGGCACTGAGTGGTATTTGGAGCGTATGTTGCATTGAGTGCAGTGTAATAATGTGGCGTGTAACTATGTAGAACTGAGTGGTATTTGGAGTGTATGTTGCATTGAGTAGAGTGTAATTATGTTGCGTGTAATTATGTGGCACTCAGTGGTATTATGAGGAGTGTATGTTGTATTCAGTAGAGTTTAATTGTGTGGCGTGTAATTATGTGGCACTGAGTGGTATTGTTTGGAGTGTATGTTGCATTGTAATTATGTAGCATATAAGTATGTGGCACTAAGTGGTATTGTTTGGAGTGTATGTTGCATTGTAATTATGTAGCATATAAGTATGTGGCACTGAGTGGTATTGTGTGGAGTGTGTGTTGCATTCAGTAGAGTGTAATTATGTGGTGTGTAATTATGTGGCACTCAGTGGTATTTGGAGTGTATGTTGCGTTGAGCGCAGTGTAATTATGTACAATATAATTATGTGGCACTGAGTGGTATTGTGTGGAGTGTATGTTGTGTTCAGTAGAGTGTAATTGTGTGGTGTGGGTTCATTGACATTAAGTAAGGCAATGGCTGAAGGCAGAAACACTGCCCCTCTCGATATATATTGTGGGGTGATTAGAATGTGAGTGAAACTTCAAACAAGAGAGAGAGGGGGAGAGGGAGAGAGAGGAGTGCAAGAGAGAGAGGGAAGGGAGAGATAGGGGAGTGCAAGAGAGAGAGGGAAGGGGGAGAGAGAGCAGAGTTCAAGAGAGAGGGAAGGGGAGAGAGAGGGGCGTGCAAAAGAGAAAGGGAAGGGGGAGAGAGGGGGTGCAAGAGAGAGAGAGGGGGAGAGAGGGGGGTGCAAGAGAGAGGGGAGTGCAAGGGGGAGAGGGAGAGAGAGGGGGTGCAAGAGAGAGGGAGAGACAGGGGAGTGCAAGAGGGAGAGAGAGAGAGGGGAGTGCAAGAGAGAGGGCGGAGAGGGGAGTGCAAGAAAGAGGGAAGAGGGAGAGAGAGGGGAGTGAAAGAGAGAGAGGGAAGGGGGAGAGAGAGGGAAGGGGGAGAGAGAGGGAAGGGGGAGAGAGAGGGAAGGGGGAGAGAGAGGGGAGTGCAAGAGAGAGAAGGAAGGGAGAGAGAGGGGAGTGCAAGAGAGAGAGGGAAGGGAGAGAGAGAGAGGGGAGTGCAAGAGAGAGAGAGGGAAGGGGGAGTGCAAGAGAGAGGGGGAAGGAGAGAGAGAGGGGAGTGCAAGAGAGAGGGAAGGGGGAGAGAGAGGGGAGTGCAAGAGAGAGGGGGAGAGAGGAGTGCAAGAGGGAGAGGGTAGTGGGAGAGAAAGAAGATGAGGAGAGCGCTGGAAGAGGGAGAGAAAGAGGGAGTGTGAAGAGGGGAGAGAGAGAACAGGAGGGAGAGGGTGGGAAGAGAGCAGAGAAGGAGGGAAGGAGAGAGAGGGGTGGTAGAAAGAGTGGGAGATAGAGGGAAGAGAGGGAAGTGGGAGGGAGAAGAGGGAGGGTAGAACAGAGAGAAAGAGGGAAGAAGAAGACACACACAGGAGAAAGTGAAATATGAGCAAAGAGAAACAAGTACGGGAAATGCAAGCAGCGGGGGGCGGATCCATTTAAAGTAGCTCATGGCCTCGCGGCCGTGAAAGTGAAAGCAAAGCAATTAGGGGGGAGGTGGGAGGAAGGCTGATGGCTTTGATGTGTGAGCGCACGCTGATAAGCTTGTGGAAGGGAGGCTGGGCTGCCTTTGATTTGGTAATGCGAGGCAGGCAGGCAGGCGGCTGGTGGCATTGTAGGGCTCAGAATGAGAAGCAGGAGGAACAAGCAATAGCGACTCTGTAGACATAACATAATTTTACTTAATATACCTACATTTCTGTTCCACTAAAGAAAAAGTGTATACTTTTCAGATCACGTTAAATTTTGTGGCTATATTTATTTTATATATTCGCCCAGTCTACGGTATGAAATCAGGTGCCGTGTGTGCTTCTTGTCCATTACAGCACTCTAATTTCATGTGTTCCCTAAATACCATGCGGGGCAAAAAATTAAGTGATCTAAAATAAAAGACAAGAAGGAGATGCATTCTGTTTCTACTTCGTTCGGATAAGCGCGTCAGCAAAACCTATCGCGTTGTTTCATATAATTACATTATGTGATATTGACACGCCAGGGCGCAGATAAGGAAAGTGAGGCGGTCGGAGAGACAGGGTTAGAAAGACAGAAGGAAGTAACGGAGAGAGGCATCGAGAGACAGAGTTTGAGGAGCGAGAGACAGGGATAGAAAGACAGAAGGAAGTAACAGAGAGAGGCATCGAGAGACAGAGTTTGAGGAGCGAGAGACAGAAATAGAAAGACTGAAGGAAGTAACAGAGAGGCATCGAGACTCGAGAGACAGGGTTGGAGGAGCGAGAGACAGGGATAGAAAGACTGAAGGAAGTAACAGAGAGAGGCACAGAGAGACAGAGTTTGAGGAGCGAGAGACAGAAATAGAAAGACAGAAGGAAGTAACAGAGAGGCATCGAGACTCGAGAGACAGGGTTGGAGGAGCGAGAGACAGGGATAGAAAGACAGAAGGAAGTAACAGAGAGAGGCACAGAGAGACAGAGTTTGAGGAGGGAGAGACAGAAATAGAAAGACAGAAGGAAGTAACAGAGAACAAGACGGAGGGCATTGCTGTGGGGAGAGGGGAGGAGAAATGCGACACGGGCGGAGCAGGGAGAGCGGCGAGTGTGACGCAGCAGGGGCCTTTGAAGTGAAGCTAAGCTTCACTTCAAAGGAGTGGGAGGAGTGCTGCTGGGGAACAGATGGCGATTTGATGATGTACATGCGCATTTTAGGTCAATGCGCTTGAGCATTGACCTAAAAGCGCACGGGCACAGCATCAAATCGCCAGTCTAGGTAAACCTTGTTTAAGCCCCTATAGTCTCGCTCAATGCGCATGCGCATTGAGAGGCAAGACCTAAAAACGTGGCGATGTGTGTTTGTGAGTGTTGGAAGATTAGCAGTTTGGTGCCTTTGGTACCCCCTTTCTTTGTGAAATCAAGACAGGCCCTCAAAAGACAGTCTCAGAGCGTCCAGTTCTTGACAGGAGGACAGGAATGTGTAAGCTAATTGAGGAATAAAAGCTGGGAGAGTCTGGAAAGACAAAACGGCAACAGGTGGCAAAGGAAAAAAACATATTTAGTGAGGTACAGGGGTAGTCAGCAGACTTAATTAAAAAGAGATATAATTGCAAGTTAAGATAAACCAATATAAAGACAGACGGGAAACGACATTGTAGGAGGACATTTTGGAAACACACACTGGTATATACCAAAAAATTCACTCAGAAACCAAAGAGTCATCTTAAATGAACAGTGCCCCACTGTAACCTGTCCGTGACTATAATTCACAAATCGGTCCAGGATTTCCTGCATTACTTAATGGTGGGTGGTTTGAAGTATTATTTGGTAAACTGTTGCATAACAAGAAAGTCAACTTTAAGCCAATAAACTATTACTTACCTAGCGGGCATATATAACTCAATTCAAGAGGAAGTACTGAGCAGAAGCTGGATTTATTCACAAATAGACAAACACGAAACTCCTAAACATAATGTTGGAAGATTGAATTTCGATTTTGAAATAGCTGAAGCTCATAGTAAGGCACTGGGAGGATCCATAAATATAGCAATTAAGAATTTCAAGGAATGTGAAACAGGATTTCTGTACCAGGGGAGAAATGCCATCATCATGTAAATAACTTTTCATTTTGCAGTTATACACACGATAGCAATTACTTTATAAGATCAGTCTTTAACTTGTAGAAGCATACAATAAACGAAGGAGATGTAACAATGTATTTGAGGGTCGCATTGGTAGTAGAGAAGCCCCAGGAATTTAAAAGCTACATGATGGATCTCAAGAGTAAGAACTTATTTAAAGGAAGAGAACATGCATATCTGGTTAAGGAACCAAAAAAGGGCACTACATATAAAGCAGAACGCTAAAAAGAGACCAGGGAACATTGATGGAACTTTCTGTACTTCCTTACTCGAGAGACTATAGGTGTGCTGCACATCATCATTAAGTTCCTGGTGAATTTGTCATATTGACATTTGATATGAGACTGTTATTAGGCAATGTCAGATTGGACAACACATTTTCAATTGGAATCCCATTAAGACTGTTGGATTACTGCTAACATTAAATGGGCTGCCATGTGAGGATTAAGATAACAATGCTCACATATTTTTCAAGAACTGTTCTCATTAAAAAAGAGAGGGAAAAATAAAAAAGCCTGTAGGATAGTCTCTTTCTTCTCCCTAATTTTTTTTTCTGCTGCCCATTGGATGGGAGATTCCTAAAGGGAGGCAGAAGATAGGTGGGACAGAGGGGTTTTTCCAGTTACATCAGTTGCTATTAATCTTGAACGCATTATTACATAAAATAAAGAATAGAAGATGCCAGGTAACTATGATTAAAAGAAATCAAATTGGCGAGTCTAAGTCTGGTGCCATAAAATGTCTGCTGGAGACTCACCTCCAGACATAATGTTGCAGTTGGTTTAAGATGTTGGCTGTGGTACGCAAGTAGTGAATACAGGAGTATTCAATATTTCAGTATTGACTACAAAGTCTGACTGTTTTATTACGACGGAAAACTTCCTTGCATGGTGATGGACATGCACCCCTGATCTGCGTGCCCCAGCTGTAACGCTATCTGGATCCCTGGTGCTGATTTCTTTAGTCATGGACAAACACGGACAATACATGTGTGCCGTGACAAAGGCCGTTCCCACGGATTGCAATCTTGTTTAACCAGTAGTAGCACCCAAAGCCCTACCCATGGTACGAAGGCTACTGTCTTTAGTAGAAGTTAAGCAGCATGAGGGCCGTGGTGGCAGCATACCGTGTAGTGATCAGTTTGAGTAAACAGGCATTTTTACCTGTGTCACTGGAGTGAGGCCTTCAGGCCCATTCATGTAAAGTTTTGCTGCTGTGTGCTTAACTCACCCTACACATGGAAGACTCTGTGTTCAGTTTTGGGAGACCAAAGTCTGACTGGGGGAGTATTGGGAGGTAGAGGATTCCCCTCAGACAGATTTGTGGATTGCTACATTCCTGAGAATACAGTGGGACTACGCATCATGAACGCAGAGGCAGGGGGCGTGGCTACGCTGGCTAAAATGGAGGATGTGTTTTGTTAGAGCTCCGCCATCCATCCCTCCTATCTTAAATTTATCCGGTCAAAAGCGGAACCGGATGCTGCGGCATGGCCAGGCAGCTGCAGAAAACACCCTGCAGGCTGGCGAGCGATCGTGACTCGCCTACACACGGAGAGCAAGTCCCAGGCTGGGCAGAGCCAAGATCCCTAGCCCGGAGGAGGAGTCTAGAAGGAACCGGCGAGCCAGCGGCTGCACGAGAGGCGAAGCAGGCCGCATTGGGATGCCAAGTTGAGCACACGTCAGTGACCCCCCTGCGCAGACCCATTGCGGACAATCAGCCGGCGCGAGCAACTGAGGAGGTGAGGAGTGCTCGGAACCGGAGCTGCGATGGTGATCTAATCCAGGCTGCACGGCAACACCCTGATGGTCGTGGAGGCCTGTGCCTGACCTGAACAGTGCCGAATTGCAGAGCCCCGAATTGAGGGAGCAGGGGAGCCCGAAGAATCCACACCATTAAAGCCTGCGGGGGGCGCACCTTGGGGTCTAGCCATGCTTAAATCAGAGGCCTGCTGGGCTGAACTTGAAGTGAGCAGCAAGCTGCTGGGAGCAGCTGTCGCAGGGAGAAGGAGTGCTGCCGACTGAAGCAATCGGCTGCAGGAACCGGTTGCGGCACATGCCAAACCAGGAGTGACCGGGGCCTGTGCCCTACGCCACATTGCTGCCAGGTCTGAGCAGATACAAGATAGATGGAGAGGATGTGTTTTGTTAGAGCTCCACCATCCATCCCTCCTATCTTAAATTTATCCGGTCAAAAGCGGAACCGGATGCTGCGGCATGGCCAGGCAGCTGCAGAAAACACCCTGCAGGCTGGCGAGCGATCGTGACTCGCCTACACACGGAGAGCAAGTCCCAGCTGGGCAGAGCCAAGATCCCTAGCCCGGAGGAGGAGTCTAGAAGGAACCGGCGAGCCAGCGGCTGCACGAGAGGCGAAGCAGGCCGCATTGGGAGGCCAAGTTGAGCACACGTCAGTGACCCCCCTGCGCAGACCCATTGCGGACAATCAGCCGGCGCGAGCAACTGAGGAGGTGAGGAGGGCTCAGAAACGGACCTGCGATGGTGATCTAATCCAAGCTGCACGGCAACACCCTGATGGTCATGGAGGCCTGTGCCTGACCTGAACAGTGCCGAGTTGCAGAGCCCCGAATTGAGGGAGCAGGGAGCCCGAAGAATCCACACCATTAAAGCCTGCGGGGGGCGCACCTTGGGGTCTAGCCGTGCTTAAATCAGAGGCCTGCTGGGCTGAACTTGAAGTGAGCGGCAAGCTGCTGGGAGCAGCTGTCGCAGGGAGGAGGAGTGCTGCCGACTGAAGCAATCGGCTGCAGGAACCGGTTGCGGCACATGCCAAACCAGGAGTGATCGGGGCCTGTGCCCTACGCCACATTGCTGCCAGGTCTGAGCAGATACGAGATAGATGGAGATGCAGCCTCAAGATCTAGTGGGACACTGTATGCTACAGAGGGCTGCGGAGACACGCTAGAGATTGCATATAGTTTGGCAACCCTGAGCTGGGAGGGTCGTTGTCATGCCCTGGACAAGGGCACTAGGACCCTGGGCAGAGGGCAGAGGCCAAGGAACACTGGACACCGCTTCCGGTGCAGGGGAGGAGCGAGGAGGGGACAGGGCAGTCGAAGGAGGACCTCGGGGCAAGAGGTCAAGGGACAATGCAGCTGTAGCGAATACTGAATAAAGCCTACCTTAAAGAGATCTCGTGTCCGGCGTATTCTTGGGATAAAGAACACGACAACTGGCGACGAGGTGTGCGATCGTGTGCCCAGGACCGAAGAGAAGAGGAGCTGCTGCACGTCGCGAGGAACGTCGACGACATCATCGAGACCAGGAGCCCACCCTGTCTCGTGGATAAAGGAGGAAACGGCGCAGGAGCCCACCCCGACCACCATCTAGAGAAGACAAGCACTGTCTGCATCACCCGGTAAGCAGACTGGAAAGCGGTACAAAGCGCGCCCGTTCAAAAGAAGAAAACGCGAGATATTGCGAGAAGAGCGGCGGCCATCTTAGAATCAGGCGGCTAGAGCCAATCACCGCGAGGGAAAATCGGGCGGCCATCTTGGAACCAGGCAGAGCGCCGATTGGCTGAGAAGTCTCGCGAGATCACCGGCGGCCATCTTAAGGTCAGGCGAACCGGCCAATAGAAAGACAGAACAGCGCGGCGGCCATTTTAGAGTCAGGAAAACACGAGGAAAGGTAAAAAAGTGCCGATTTGAGCACCAGAAAGAAAAATAAGCACAGGCAAATGCCACAATAGATCAGGAAACAATACAAAAGAGAGACAATAAAGAAAAGAGGACAAAAGAAAAAGAAAATACAGGAAACACCAAAAGAGTGTCAGGAAGAGCACAGAAAAGAAGAGATGGCAGGCCCCAAGCCAGAAAGACAAAGTGCACAATACAGAAGACCACTACCATTCAACTTGTCTGAGCCACAAGTAAGAATTAGATGGGAGAAGTGGATCAGACGTTTCGAGAGATACATGGAAGCGACCGATGTGATAGACGCAAAGCGACTAGGGTTATTCCTAAATCTTGTAGGGGATGATATTGAAGACCTTTTAGTGACACTGCCAAATGAGGAAACCGCCACCTATGACAGACTAAAAAAATGCTTAACAGCCAAATTTGACCCGCAGAGAAATGTCGATTCTGAACGATACACCTTCGCAATCGCGTTTCAACAACTAGATGAAACACTAGATGACTTTGCAACAAGACTAAGAAAGCTTGTGACACACTGTGAGTTTGACAAATTTGATAATGAACAAGCAATCAGGCTGCGTATCATTGAGGGCTGCCGCGACACGGAGTTCCGTGCAAGGATCTTGAAAGAACTGTAGTTCTGAAAATTCTGGACTCGAGAATTAAACTTTGTCGTAGCATGACGAATTTGATATCAAAAGACCGAGATGTCGCGAAGCTTTTCCACTATAGAGATCGGGACGCTATCCTGCAGGCTTCGCGGGTGAAGGGCCCGGTGGCCTTTGAGAATGCCACGGTGAACTTTTATCCGGACTTTTCCCAACAGGTTCAGAAGCAGCGGATGGGATTTCGTGGTGCTAAGAAGCGTCTCAGGGACTTGGGGATGCGTTACGCTATGCTCTTTCCGACCAGGCTGCGGGTCGAGTATAATGACCGAACTTTCTTCTTTGATCGGCCGGATGCTGTGAATGACTGGCTAGACTCCCTGCCTAGCCGACCTTCTGAGACTGAGTCAGATGCCCACCCGGGCGGTGCTGAAGGTGGTGTAGAGAGCTGAACATTCCATCTATGCCTAGTGCCTTGTTTTGAATACTTACTCCAGGGGTGTATGCCTATATTCCTCTATTACTTATGTGTTTGATTTATTTTCTTTTTCTCGTCATTGTTCTGATCGGGGGGCGGGTGGGACGGAGCCTTTCCTCCTCCGGGGTCTTTGTGTAGAATAGGGGTTCTTGGGCGACAGGCACACTGCAGGTTGGGGTGGCTCTTTAGCTTTTTGCAGGGGTGCAGGGTGGGGGGTGTTCTTTTGTTGTTTTGGGGGAGGGTGGTTGGGAAGTTCGTTGTTTGTGTGTTCTGTTTACAAGGTGACTTTATCCTGTATTTGAACATGTTTCTGTGGTCATGCTCATCGGTGGGGGGGTTTGGCTTTGTCGGGTGGGATGGGGGGTAGGGGGTTGAGATTTGTTTCGTGGAACGTTAACGGTCTGGGAGACCGTATCAAACGTAGTGTGGTGCTGAAATGTATACGACGTTTATCTCCTGACATTGTTTTCCTGCAGGAGACTCATTTGATAGGCAATGTTTGTCATGCAATGAATAGGTGGGGCTATCGCCTCGTAGCGCATTCGGGGTTTACCTCGGGTTCTAGGGGTGTGGGTATCCTTGTTCGGGCTTCCCTCCCCCTAGCTATTGATGAGGTGATTCAGGATGACCGGGGGCGGTATGCTGTCCTTCTGGGTAGATATGAGGGCCGTGCCCTCTCCTTATTCAATGTTTATGTGCCCCCCGGCTTGCAGACTTCTACCTTTTCGGATTTGGGCCGAGTCTTGCTGGACCTCCCTGATAGTACTCTCTTTCTGGCTGGTGATTTTAATTCGGTGTTCTCCGGTCTCCACGATCGCCACCCCCCTAGGGATACTCCTGCGGCTCAGCAGTGGTTGGGTGGATTTCTGGATACCTTTGGCTTGGTGGATTGCTGGAGGCTTTTGCATCCTACTCAGCTTCAGTACACCTTTCATTCTGGGGCACATGGGAGTCTGTCTAGGCTGGACTATTTCCTTATGCCTGCGGCTCAGTCGCCAGCGGTGCGTGAGATTGTGCACCTGCCCAGGGGTATCTCTGACCACTCTCCGCTCTGGCTTCGTTTTGAGGTTGGGGTGGACGCAGTGGGCCGGGTGGCTCCTATCAATCCGTGGTACCTTACCTCCCCCGAGACCCGCAGCCTTTTGCTTAAGTCTTTGGACGCGTATTTTCTAGATAACGAGGGGTCGGTTTCCTCGGCTGTGTCCCTATGGGAGGCCTTTAAGACGGTGATTCGTGGTCAGGCCCTCTCCCTTATTGTTGATGCTAAGAGGGCGAGGAATAGAGAGGTGGTGGATCTTGAGGGGGAGATTTCTGCATTGGAGGTGGCTTTGGAATCGGGTGTCACGTCTGAGAAACTCCATGCCCTGGGTCTTAAACAATTTGCCTATAAGTCCATGGTCACGGATGCTGCTAAAGGGATGTTTCGAGAGCAACAGGGACGTTTGTATGATGTGGGTGACAAAGCGGGTAAATTGCTGGCATGGCTGGATAAGAAGGAGCGAGCTAATCGTGTGGTGCCCGTGATTCAGTCTGCGAGTGGTGAGAGTGTGACGGACCCGATTGGAATAGTTGACCGTTTTGCCGAGTACTTCCGTGTGGTATATACCCCTGTGTCTGTGAGAGATGTGGCTGACTCTCGCCTTCTTTTGCGTGATATCGCTCTGCCCTGTGTTTCAGATTTAGACCGTGTGGCTTTGGACTCTCCCTTTACTGTTGACGAGATAGCTACTGCCATCCGTTCACTCCGTTCGGGCAAAGCATTGGGCCCGAACGGGTTGCCGATTGAACTGTACAAGTTGCGTCCCGACAGGGTGGCTCCATATCTTCGCGCCATGTTTCTGGAGTCCCGGGAACGGGGTATTCTCCCTTATGATCAGCGACTGGCCACGATAGTTGTCATCCCCAAGGATGGTAAACCGCGAGATCTTTGTTCCTCCTATAGGCCCATATCTCTTCTAAATGTTGAACCCAAGGTATTGGCGAAACTCCTGGCGTCCCGTCTCCTGACGGTCATTAGTGGCCTGGTCCATCCGGATCAATCCGGATTTATCCCGCATTGCAATACGGCTCTGAACCTACGTCGTCTTCACGGCGCGATTGCGAGGGCGGGGCTTTTGACGGAGCCGGCCATTTTGGCATCGTTGGATGCCTCCATGGCTTTCGACACGGTGGAGTGGCCTTATCTCTGGGCGGCTCTTGAGAAATTTGGTTTCGGGCCTGAGTTTATTAGTTGGATCAAGTTACTATGCGCGGACCCTCTGGCACAAGTAGTGGTGAATGGTCGGGTTTCGGCTCCTTTCGCCCTTGGTAGAGGTACACGTCAGGGATGCCCCTTGTCTCCGTTGCTGTTTGCACTCGCCCTGGAACCGTTGGCTGCTTGGCTTCGGTGGGAACCTTCACTCAAGGGGATTCGCTGGTCTCCGGACTTTGAGGACCGCGTCTCGCTTTATGCGGACGACATTCTTTTATATCTCACCTCCCCGCGTAAATCTCTGTCTGTTTTATTTGACGTTCTTGCGTCCTTTGGTGCCAACTCGGGTCTTGTTATTAACTGGGCCAAGTAAAAAAAACTAAAAAAAAAAAAAAAAAAAAAAAAAAAAAAGACCGAGAATGGATAGTACACTATGTTCAAGTATTTTCGTCCTGCTCAAGTGACGATTTCACCTCGAAATCGTCATTTTCGTCTTGAACCCTTGGCTTCCATTTTGTGTACGGCAGCCATTTTGTGAGTTGCCCTCACATAGGCAGACGAATTAAGCCAAATTCGATTCCAAAGGACACGTACACCTTAATTGACTTTTCTGTGACCTGGGCAAGCTGGAACCATTGCCCCAGGCCAAACCTGTTTGGTCAGTTCCTCTCCCAGTGGCCGAACGAGATAGCATCAAGGCACAACAGGTCATAAACCCTTTTCATCGCACACACACCCTGCCGAATCTTGCTCACACCTGTCCCTGCTCTTTTCTCTCTCACTTGCTTTATGAGGAGGAGGTGCCTGTTTTTATTGGGGGTCCACCAGTATCTGATGGAAATGCTGGGCCTTGCCGGATGAATTATTGTGGGCTGGACGAACTGTAATGTGGGCTTGTCATCATGACGCTGCTTTTCCTTTGTAGTGAAAACATGTCAATGATATACTAAAATGTGGAGAATGTTTGCCTAAAGCACAATATTTCGTATAAAAGGAGAAGCCTGGCTTTGTAAGATTGAGCAGTCTCCTGAGAATATACATCCCGTGTTGTTGTACTTCTAGGACGCCTGTTACTTGGTTGCAGCCAATAAAATCGATCCTTGACTTCACCTAGAAGACCAACCAGAACTGCCGAGTTTCTGTGGTCTGAATCAGGAAAGTACTTCTATAGCATGGTGGATGGCGGAACCTTGACACAAATGCACCTGATACAAAATATTTTTTTGCCACTTATGTGAAAAAATTCCCCTTATCTCAACCCTTGGGTGGGGATCATGTGCACACCGATACGACACCCGCCAACACAATGCCAGTTCAAAAGAGAACTACAACATGAGTTAATTAAAAGCACAGGTGCACCATAAAATGAACAGGTTTATCAATGAGAATTTTACAAATATGAATGTCCAGAAAGTCCGTTTTGTTTAGATGATTTATTTTCCAATAAAGTGAGAATAGGACAGCCGACGCGTTTCGTCCCTGCCGGGACTTCTTCAGGGCAAGAAATAAGTCAATGTCCAGGATAAAGTATGGAAACCAGTTGGGTTGCAGACAGCTCTGTCAATCTCTATTTTCAATAACAATGGTGAGTATCCACGTGAGTATTCATGAAGCAAATCCGTCACTAAATCTCATGTGTACGCGGAGTCTTGGCAAAGGTGCTATAGATACGCTATCAACGTTACTCAGAGGGAATGGTTTAACATCCAATTGTCTCATCAGAATAAATATATGGTGCACCAACAATACGATGTGCACTGAATCTATGGGTGGCTACAAATCCCTTACAGCCGATATTCTGACATCAAAAGCAAATATTCATGATTCTTCCTCCTTGGTTCTATAAGAGCACTATCAGCGTTTATCAGAGGGATGATTTGACATCCAAATATCTCATCGGATAAATATATAGTGCACCAACAAAACGTTGTGCATTAAAATCTATAAAATGGCCAAGAGCCCCTTACAGCGGATATCCTGACTTCAAACGAAAATATTCATGATTCTTCCTCATTAGTTCTCGAAGAAAATGAGAAAAAGCGGGAGATAACCGCCCACACGAACCGTCCCCTCAGTATGAATAACGCCTCACGTGGATACTCACCATTGTTATTGAAAATAGAGATTGACAGAGCTGTCTGCAACCCAACTGGTTTCCATACTTTATCCTGGACATTGACTTATTTCTTGCCCTGAAGAAGTCCCGGCAGGGACGAAACGCGTCGGCTGTCCTATTCTCACTTTATTGAAAAATAAATCATCTAAACAAAACGGACTTTCTGGACATTCATATTTGTAAAATTCTCATTGATAAACCTGTTCATTTTATGGTGCACCTGTGCTTTTAATTAACTCATGAATCAGGAAAGTACTCGAGGTCTTTGGGTGTGTACCCTGACACCACTGGGTTACCGGTTCGGTACCGGTTCTGAAAAACCCAGTACCTCAGTTGGCGCCCAACGTGGGGCGATACCAGCGGTACCGGTCCAGCCAGAGGTTCGTGAGGAGCTTCGTGTGAAAATTCTAGAGGAAGGCCAACCACTTCAACGACCCCTGCATGTCGACGTGGTCCGAAAGTCTTTGCTGCGAGGTTCCTCGCTTCCCGACGGCTACAAAGGACTGCTGCCCTGGCTATCGCCCTGATTTGGACCCTTGAAGTTTGGTAGAGCGAAACGATAAGACGAGTCTTCTGGTGACGTCATCGATATCTGAGTTAAGTATAAGTGGAGCGTCTCCCAGTCCTTAGTTGGTTCTTAGTTTTGGGTATCCCTTTGGGATCGCTTTGTTTGGAACTTGCAAGTGCCAAAACCGAAGGACTCGTGTATTCACGAGAAATATCGTAATCGATAATCCTTTGAAGTTTGGAGCTAGACTAGAGAGCGAAGATGCCTGGTGTTAGCAGATTTGGAAATTTGTTTTGTCTTGGTTGTAGTAATAGGGATTCCCGATTGGAGGACTCGTGTCCGGTTCCTTAGGTTGGAACTCCAACTTATGGACTGTATGTGAAACATGGAGTAGGCCCCATCACATATAATGAAGTGTGGATCAAATACACCAGAAAAGATGGTGTTTTAAAATGGCCCCAATATGGTAGCTTTGACACGGAAATCTTAGATAATCTTGAAGTTAAACTTTTTAAGAAGAAAGCCCGGCCGGCGATGTTTGACTCTTTCCGCCTATGGCGTAAGGAGGCCAAACAGAAGGAAATTAAATTAGCGAAGAAAAATAAGAGAGAAAGGGGTATTTCGGTAATGCAAGCTGCTATGCAGTATAAATACAATGAAGAAGAACAGATGAGTGAGCAGTTGCACAGGCAACGTAAAATGGTAATAGATAAATGCTATCCAGTTTTGCCGCCTCTTCAGCAAGATGCAGCAAAAGAGCTTGCAAAAGATCCGTTAATGGCGCATTTGTTACGTTCGCCAACCCCCTATGCGCAGAATGCTACAGCACCTCCGCAACCTTTAGCTGCGCAACCCGTGGTTGCATTGCCCCCTGCTCCTCCACAGCACCCACCAGCTACTCTTCAGCTGGCTCCTGCTCCTCCGGTGCAGCCTCCTCAAGGGCCACCGGCTTTTACATCTGCTTTTCCTATACTCCCTACAACTTTGACTACTATATCGACTACCACTCCTGGTACTTCTCCTGACACTGCCTCTGCATCTGCCTCGTCTCACTCTGCTTTCCCTCTTGTCTTTTCATCGACTTCTCCTTCTGTTCGTCAGAGAGTGGCTAGTACTGTTACTAGTATTCTGTATCCTTTCTTTGGTGCAACAAGTGTAACTCCTGACACAGAGCGCAAGCAGTTGCGTAGTCAACTGCCTGATTCTAGGGAGAAGGAACCATTGGATTGTTTGGCACATAAATGGGTTGCTGACCCGGAAAAATATGATTTAGAATGTGTTATGGATGTCTTCAACCAGTGGGAAGCATCGAAGCAGAGATACGTTTTTGAGAAAATGTGTGTTTTTCTATGTGAAGATTTAGAGGAAAATTATTTGCACTCTAATCCTCCTGAGTTGAGCCATGTACGGTTTGAGTTTTCAAAAGGCGCAATTGTGGGTTCAGATGTTAAGAAGGCAGTTGCGACGTTGTTGTCGCTTAGGACTGAGGGTGTTTCCAAATCGTTGTTTGAGTCAGATTCTTCTGTTAAGAAGAAGGGGAGACAATATCCCATGAGAGAAGTCCCTCCACAATGGAAGGAAGAGGTAGCGGCAGGTCCTGGTAATAACCCCCCAGCCATACCAGCACACTTTCAGCGTGTGTGGGTACATGTTCCTTGGAAGCGAGCTGAAGTTTTGGCCCTTAAACAGACATTGCCTGATCCCCGTAAGAATCCTGCAGGGTATTACAAGGAATTGTCGCAGACTGCAGGTTCATGCATTATGAATTTAGCCGATATCGATATGTTATTTGGGAACGTTGTTCCACAGCCTTATGGGGAAAGATTCGTCATGCAGATCATGATCAGGAATTAGGTGACTCATGGGCTAATATTACTGCTGCAGATGCCCGAAAAGTTGGTGGTGCTAAACCTGAGCCTTTAGTAGCAGAACTTCCTGGTAAAATCATTGATTATATGAAAACTATAATGCCTGCGATGCGTGTGAATTGGGACAAATTGTCTGCGTGCAAGCAGAAGAAAGATGAAACGGTCTCATATTTCTTCACCAGGTTTGAGGAAACATTTGTTGACCACAGTGGTCAAGATATGAGCACAGAAGGTGGTCAGCGATTGTTCGTCGATAAATTTGTGCACAATCTGCTTCCCGAGTTGTGTAAAAAGTTGAAAGATTCAGAGAGTTCATGGGCAGTTTCCTCTTCAGCACAGATATTGGCTACTGCACAGTACTACGAAAATCGAGACAAAGATGAGAAAGATAGAGCAGAAAAGAAAACCAAAGAGTTAAAAACGAAGGTTCTGTTACAGCAAGCGTATCCGCCACGTGGTGGTGGTGGCCAGAATAATGGTGGTCAGAATAACTATCAGAATAATTATCAGCAGCCTCAACAGTATCAGAGGAACTCGCAGAGAGTCGAGTATACTCAACCACGTGTCCCCGTAGGTCCCAATCAGTGTTCATATTGCAAAGAAGAGGGTCATTTTAAATATAGTTGCCCTGTCTTGTTACAGCGCGCAAATGGTGTTTCTGGTTCTAGAGGTCGAGGTGTTCAACAAGCACCTAGAGGTAGAGGACGTGGAAATTTCCCCCAGAACGCTCGTTCCCTTCCGCCTCAGAATTCAATGAATAGGTTCGATCAACAGAATAATGCATCTGGTAGGACAGCTCAGTACTACGCTGATGATTACTATGCAGAAGATGAGCATATGGAAAGTAATGATTGCTAGGACAGCCATAGACAAAGAGAGGGAGTTGTTTCAGTTCCAGTAGATCAGAGTGGACCATACGTTGAGGTGATTACATCAGGTGTGTCAGAGCCTTTTCTGTTGGATACTGGTGCTACAAAGAGTTATATTATGCACTCCAAACTCCCTGGCGCACCTTTGTCTGGCGAAATGAATGTTTCAGTAGGTATTTCTGGCGCCCCGGTTAGAAATCCGATTTCTGACCCTTTGTCTCTTTATGTTGGTCCTTGTGAATTCGAAGCACCCCTTATTCTGACAACGGGTTGTGGTGAAAACTTGTTGGGATTGGATCTGTTAAAAAGATTGTATGCGACTTTGTACTGTTCTCCTTCGGGAGTGCAACTTACACTGGGTAAGAAAGTGGTTTCTCCAATGTACTTGTCAAGGGATAACTTCCAACAGAATTGTCGTTTCTTCCTCATATTCTTTGGGCTACTGGTCCTAATGATGTGGGTCTTTTGGAAATAACACCATATGTTGTAACATTAAAAGCCAATGTTAAAATGCCACAAATTCCCCAATACAAAATCTCTAGTGAAGGTGAAAAAGCGTTGTTAGCGATCATTTACGATCTGATTGACAAAGATGTAATTGAAGAGACAAGAGGCAACGTTTGCAATAGCCCTGTTCTGCCTGTTTTGAAACGAACTGATCCCTCTCAGCCACCTGGGTACAGATTTGTGATTGATCTTAGAGAGGTAAATAAAATAGTTGTGCCACAATTTCCAGTTGTTCCTGACATTACTGCCCTATTGACTATGATTCCAGCCTCTGCAACCTGGTTTTCGGTGATGGACTTGAAGAATGCTTTCTTCAGCATCCCGATTGCTGAGGAGAGTAGGGATATTTTTGGCTTCAGTTTAGGAGGACGAAGCTTCCGCTTTAAACGCGCTCCCCAGGGCTACTGTGAAAGTCCATCAATATATAGTCAAGCTCTAAAAACACAGCTTGATACAATTGTTTTACCTGATAGCGCTACACTCATTCAGTATGTTGATGATTTGCTTGTTGCTGCAGATACTGAGGAAATCTGTAAAGAAGCCACGTTGTCTTTGTTGCGTCATTTGTGTGATTTGCATCACAAAGTGTCTCTCTCAAAATTGCAATATTGTCGACAAGAAGTGACCTACTTAGGTCATCTCTTATCGAAGGAGGGAAGGAAACTGACCCCAGAAAGAATTCAGGCAATAGCAAAATTGAGTGTGCCAAAAACACAGAGAGAAGTGCGTGCTTTCTTGGGTATTACATCGTACTGTAGACAGTGGATTCCAAATTTTTCTTCTACTGGCCAAACCTTTGGTGGCATTAACGTGTAAAGATACACCCAATCCCGTTCCTTGGTCTGAAGAGTGTCAGAAAAGTTTTTCTGAATTGCGCACAGCATTGTGTTCAGCTCCTGTGTTGTGTACCCCCAACTACAGTAAGCCCTTTACATTGTATGTCCATGAGAAAGAAGGTTGCGCATTATCAGTGTTGACACAGTTGTTTGGAGACAAGCAGCGTCCATGTGCGTATTTTTCATCAACTTTGGATCCGGTAGCTAAAGCGTTGCCAAGTTGTTTAAGAGCCACAGTGGCAGCAGCTGTTTCTATTCGACAGTCTGCTGGTTTGGTGATGAATAACACGCTAGTTGTGATGGTTCCACATGCAGTGGACACGTTGTTAAACAGAACCAAGACACAGCACTTAACTAGTGCTCGATTGTCAGGTTACGAATTAACCTTGTTAGCAAGTCATGTGCACATAAAAAGGTGCAACACTCTCAACCCAGCTACGTTGTTGCCGATTGTAGAGGAGTTAGATGCTTCTGAACAGCATGATTGTTTTCTTAGAACAGAAGAAGAAACGAAAGGTAGAATAGACCTCCAAGACACTCCTCTTGCTGAATGTGATGGTACATTATGGGTGGATGGTTCATGCTTCAAGCTTCCGAATGGTGACACGACTGCAGCATATGCTGTCACGACTTTGCATACAATTGTTGAAGCTGCACGTATTCCACATAATTCAGCTCAAGCAGCAGAATTGATTGCACTTACAAGAGCATGTGTGTTGTCAAAAGGAATGAAAGTGACTATCTATACCGACAGTCAGTATGCATTTGGAGTGGCTCACAGTTTTGGACGATTGTGGAAAGAACGTGGGTTCCTGACTTCGCATGGAGCTAAGATTCAGCATGGTCAGTTGGTGAATGAGCTTCTTGAATCACTGACCTTGCCTCTGCAAGTTGCGATTGTGAAATGTAGTGCTCACAAGAAGGTGACTGATGATGTTGGTCGTGGAAATGCATTTGCTGACGAAATCGCGAAAGAAACTGCAAGGATTGTGATGAGCCGAATGTATGTTGCAGGCCCTGCAAGATGGGTTGGTGATGTTGGAATGTGTGAAGACACGATAGAGAGTGTGAAGTCTATTCAAGCTGAGGCTACAGAGAAAGAGTTGAACATGTGGAGAGAAAGTACGGGTAGAATGGATGCAAATGGTTGTTGGATTGAATTGTCAGAGCATCAGAGATGGTTGCTACCCGATGCGTACGTGCTTGCAGTGGTTACAATGGCTCATGGAATGGCTCACATCAGCGTGAAAGGGATTTGCAAGTTGTTGGCTCCAGTATGGCAAAATGCAGGAATTCCTAAGTGTGCAGAGAATGTCGTCAAGAATTGCATGGTGTGTCTGAAACACAATCCTGGTAGGGGAACCCCAACTCCAGCTGGTCATTTTGCACCTCCTACGTATCCGTTCGAGGTTTTGCAGCTAGATTTCATCCACATGGAGAGGTGCAACAACTTAAAATACGTACTCATTGTTGTTTGTGCCTTCTCAAGATGGGTAGAAGCATATCCCCTAAAGGACAATACTGCCTTGTCCACAGCGAAAGCCCTTGTAAAAGAATTCTTCCCCAGATTCGGAATGCCTAGAATGGCCTGGAGTGACAATGGGAGTGAATTTGTGGGTCGTGTGATGAAGAAAGTATGTGAAGGGCTAGGCATTCAGCAAAAGTTCCACGCTGCTAATCACCCCCAATCAGCTGGACTAGTAGAATGTTATAATGGCACGCTAAAGTTAAAACTAGCCAAAATCCAAGCGAGCACTGGTCTTAAATGGCCTGATGCTCTACCCTTAGCACTCCTATCCACCAGAATGACTGTGCATTCGCGAGTGAAACTTAGTCCCTATGAAATTGTCTTTGGCCGCCCGGCCAACATATGGGGAGTGCCAAGGCCCACAAAGTTCAGTGAAATCGAACACCCTGTTTTGCTTGATTATCTGTACGAATTGACGGCTAAATTGCGTGTTTTACATCAACAGGACCATGACACCCTGCCTCCGGTCTCTGAAACTCCAGGTCATCCCATCGACCCTGGATCCTGGGTTCTTGTGAAGAACTTCCAGCGCACCAAGAACGATCAGCCCAGGTGGACCGGACCGCACCTCGTCCTTCTTTCCACAAGATCAGCTGTTCGAGTGGAAGGGAAGAAGCACTGGATCCACGGGGTCCATTGTAAAAGGGTACCATTACCTCTGCCGTACGACCAGTGGGTCCAGAAGGGTGTCGCTGACTCAGAGACTGAAACCGTGCCTCGTTTTCTGCCTTTTAGTGATGCACGTGTAAAAGGAACACTTACTGAACAAGAAAGTGACAATATTTTGCAACCAGTTGTATCACCGTCAGTTCGACTGGACACTAGAGAACCTGAACTCCTTTTCCGAGATAACACCATACCTGGAAAGCAAAGATACAATCTGAGGCCGAGAAATACGAACTAATAAAAGTGTTTTTTTTCCTCCAAGTACTATTTTTGAAAGCGCAGCTCTCCCATCTGAGAAACTTGCTTATTTTTGTTTTTCGAACCGCCATCCGGGTTCCGCTGCTAGGGCCGCGATTGCCCAAAGTCTTTGGGGTGCAGCTGGCGACGTTAGGTCGGCAGTTCTGGTTGGTCCAAGGGAGTTGCCCTAGACTGACAGAAGCATCCCCTAGCAGAAACAACCTCCCATCGCGGGCAGCACTTTAGAGAGGATGGAGTTTTTCGAGATGGAGAGACCTGCCAAAACCATGAACTTTAAAGCCAGAATATGTAAAATGATGACAAAGCTTTTTGATATTGTGCATTTTCATGTTATTCAGTATGATAATGTTTTTAATAGGATATGTTTAATTCCCTTTTCGAGTAACATTTGCACCCACTACATCGCCCATACCTCCTCTTTCTACTGTTTCCTTTCTTTTCAGCCCCTTCCTGAACACGAATCCGCTAGGAGATTAGAGTTTATTAATAACTCCTTTGTTCAGCTTTTGCACCAACACCAACTAGTAATGAACACGACTAACTGTTGGGTGTGTGGTCTTATGCCTCACACCACGGATAAAGGTATCCCTTATCTGGTCCTGCCATTCAGCCACAATGGTTCTGTTTGGGCATACAGAACGATGTTCATATATGCACGTGAAGTCCACCCCCTACGTTCTGAAAAAGACAATCCTAAGAATAGTGCTCTGGTTAAGGGTATAGTCGACATGATTAAGGAAGAGATTTCTTATGAAACTACCCCCGAAGATGAGACACTTGCCTATATAGGATGGAACGTGACCGGATATGGAGCTACTCTGAGTGAGAAACAGCAAGCTAAGAGATCGTCCCCTATTTGGATTGTACCCCATCAGGGTCACCTGTGTCTGAAAGGTACTGGCAAGAATCCCAGAGCTCAGTTAGGGAAAAGTATCTGTACTGAAACGTATGTTTTTGGGTCTCAGACTTCCCCTGCGTTTTTAGCAGCTAAGGGTACCTATTTCATCTGCCATGATAGAGCCTATACATGGTTGCCCCCGGACTTTTCGGGCTCATGTTTTGTTTCGTTCCTGTTGCCTCCCACCTACACAGCAGCGGCAGATTACCACAAGACAAGGATAGTTAGAGGTGTCTTGAGTAAAGAAGACACTGCAGGACAAGAATTTGGGGACTTTTTAAAGGGTTTTCTGCCGTTCTGGGGACCCATGGTTAACAGCAGGAACATAAGGCAATTGACAAGGGTAGTTGAGTCCACCGTAATTGAAACTGCTGGTGCCCTTAGTAACTTGACTGCTGAGCTCCAGTCGGATCGTCTTATGACCCTTCAGAACAGGGTCGCATTAGATGTCATACTTGCAGACCGAGGTGGGGTATGTAAATTGATCCAATCGAGTTGCTGTGTTTTCATTCCAGATAACGCTCCAACAGTGTACCAGGCCATCTCCAAACTGCATAAGATTTCCGAATCTATTCATGTGGATAAAGGAGATTGGTCTTTGATGGGATGGTTCTGGGACCTGATATCCGGCTGGGGATGGAAAATTCTGATGGTCATTGGGATGGTCTTAGCCATTCTTTTCCTGTTCTGTCTGTGCGTGCATTGTGCTCCTGCAATATGTGGCCTCTGTGCTACATCATGTGTAAGGAAACCTGTATCAAGAGACGAACTAAGTACTAGAATGATGTTACAGCAACATCTCAATGACTTTAAGAATATAGACCGGGACTCAGATTAGCATGAGATTAGGTTAAATTGCCTATGTAAGGGCAAAAGGAGGGTTTGTAGTTCTGAAAATTCTGGACTCGAGAATTAAACTTTGTCGTAGCATGACGAATTTGATATCAAAAGACCGAGAATGGCTAGTACACTATGTACAAGTATTTTCGTCCTGCTCAAGTGACGATTTCACCTCGAAATCGTCATTTTCGTCTTGAACCCTTGGCTTCCATTTTGTGTACGGCAGCCATTTTGTGAGTTGCCCTCACATAGGCAGACGAATTAAGCCAAATTCGATTCCAAAGGACACGTACACCTTAATTGACTTTTCTGTGACCTGGGCAAGCTGGAACCATTGCCCCAGGCCAAACCTGTTTGGTCAGTTCCTCTCCCAGTGGCCGAACGAGATAGCATCAAGGCACAACAGGCCATAAACCCTTTTCATCGCACACACACCCTGCCGAATCTTGCTCACACCTGTCCCTGCTCTTTTCTCTCTCACTTGCTTTATGAGGAGGAGGTGCCCGTTTTTATTGGGGGTCCACCGGTATCTGATGGAAATGCTGGGCCTTGCCGGATGATTTATTGTGGGCTGGACGAACTGTAATGTGGGCTTGTCATCATGACTCTGCTTTTCCTTTGCAGTGAAAACATGTCAATGATATACTAAAATGTGGAGAATGTTTGCCTAAAGCACAATATTTCGTATAAAAGGAGAAGCCTGGCTTTGTAAGATTGAGCAGTCTCCTGAGAATATACATCCCGTGTTGTTGTACTTCTAGGACGCCTGTTACTTGGTTGCAGCCAATAAAATCGATCCTTGACTTCACCTAGAAGACTCTGAGTTTCTGTGGTCTGAATCAGGAAAGTACTCGAGGTCTTTGGGTGTGTACCCTGACACCACTGGGTTACCGGTTCGGTACCGGTTCTGAAAAACCCAGTACCTCAGAACCAACATCACTAGAGAATATCTTGTCACTAGCAAGAGCGGAGGCAAGAGCGACAGCACACGCAAAGGAAATGGAGCGAGGAAAAGACAAATGAGTGGAACAAGCACACCGCATAACAAACAACAATCGCTCAGGCGGCTGGAAAAAAGACAGAAATAAACAGGCAGCAAGGAAACAACCTGAAGGAACCTGCTACAGGTGTGGACTTGAATTTCCACATCGAGGCCCATGCCCAGCATTTGGCCAGACGTGCAGGAAGTGCAACGGGAGGAATCACTACGCCAGTGTATGTCAAGGAGTGCAATTCAGGAACGACAGGGGAAGAACAGGGAGACCACGAGTGTCGACAACCAGGCATGTCAGACATGTTGAAACAGGAACAAGAAGCTCATCACTAGAATCAGGTGAAGAAGAGGAAGAAGAAAAGACTGAACGCCTATATCTTATGTCGGATGTTACCACAGAATCAACTGATGAAGATGAAAAAGAAGAAAGAATATGCCTGGTAGACAAAAGCAAAATGAAGAAGACAGAGTCTGTGACCATAGGAGTAGGTTCACACAAAACAAAGTTTGTCCTGGACAGCGGTGCAACATGTAACATCATGTGTGTATTGAAGTATGAAAAGATGTAGATAAAGCCGACATTGAGGCCGTCCCGAGTTGAGGTCTTCACTTGGGGATCACGGAAACCAGTGACAAACATGGAGAAATTTACAGAAGAACATTCATGTGCTGAAGGGCGACATCACAGCACCATGCCTATTGAGCATCATCACAGCTCAAATAATGGGTCTCATGGCCATGACATACAAGATGTCAGAGAAAAGAAGCATCCTGAAGGAATACCCCAAGCTACTGCAGGGCCTAGGAAAATTGAAAGGGCGGCAAATAACGCTACACATTGACGAAACAGTCAGGCCAATAGCGCAACACCATCGGAGAGTACCGATACACCTGCAGCCACAAGTAGAGGAAGAACTTGAAGCACTCCTCAGGCAAGACATCATAGAACCAGCAGAAGGACCAACACCATGGGTGTCACCGATCGTGGCCGTGCCAAAGAAGGACACGTCAAAGATAAGAATATGTGTCGACATGAGGATACCAAACAAGGCAATTGAAAGTGAGAGACATCCCGGACCACATCTCGATGATATGATCAGCTGCCTAACAGGCACAAGACGTTTTTTTCGAAACTAGATTTATGCAAGGGATACCACCAGCTAGAACTAGATCCTCAGTCATGATACATCACGACGTTTTCCACGCACCTAGGTTTTTTTTTAGGTTTAGGTTATTTAGGAATATCGTCCGTGGCGGAGATCTTTCAGGAAACTATAAGACAGATAATAAGACCAGTGAAAAATAGTCTCAACTACAGCGATGACATTCTAGTTTATGGAAAATCAGACGAGGAACATGACAAAGCACTGAGGAATGTATGCTCGCACCTAGAGCAGGCAGGTCTGACACTAAATGAGGACAAATGTGAGCTGGAGCGGGACAAATTAGTATTCTTTGGCCACATCTTCTCCAAGAAAGGAATGCGGCCAGATCGCAACAAAGTCAGGACACTGGAAAAGGCGAACAAACCGAGCGATGTGGCAGAAGTCAGGTCGTTCCTCGGCCTTGCAAGCTACTGTGCAAGATACATCCAAGACTTTGCCACTGTAAGCGCACCACTGAGGTAGCTAACAAAACAAGGAAAAAGCTTCACATGGACCGAAGACTGCAGCAAAGCCTTCAAAGAGATCAGACATGCTGTGACGGCAGTAGATCACCTAGCATATTTTGACCCGAGGTTGTGCACTGAACTGACTGTAGATGCCAGCCCAGTGGGACTGGGAGCAATATTGGCACAACACCAACCAGGAAAAGATTCCCCAAGACAGGTGGTGGCATATGGAAGCGGTATAAGACTGAGGGAGAAGGAGGAATGAGAGACTAGGTCGCCCTCCAAATATATAATGTACAACCAAGAATCCAAAGTATTGGGTTCCAAGACCTAGCTCATGTCGCGGTAACTGACCTGATTGATCAGTGGTACCTGACAAGAAAGAAAAATTTCTTTCTAGTGTCCCCTCACTCACCAGGGTTGCCCCACAGTGACATGCTTCATCATTGGGGCCCTCCCAGTTCTCTACGAAAAGGGGCGTGCTGCGACTCACGAACTACGCAGGAGCACTTCAAAGTGAGAGACTATGTGTAGTGCAAAGTGGTGGAGTGGGTGTGGGTGAATTAAAAATACCATGCTTAGTGGGCCTCAATAGATTTATTTTGCTCCTAGACAGGTATGTTAAAAATAGGGTGAGTATCACTACTAACCAACCTATAATGAGGATTGGTTCAGTGAAAGGTCGACATGTTTCATGCTACCCCTAGCATTTCTTCAGGACCATGCAGGGATCAGCCCTGCATTTGCCACTCCAAAGTCCTTAATAAGGCAGTGATAATTAAAAATGAAGAAAAACACTTAATGTATGAAGCATGCGTTCGTAATAGAATACATACGATTTTTTGCATTTCAAATGCTGTAAAAAGAAAGCACACCATTAGTAGCATTTTTAAACCTCCCCTACGAGGAGGGTCACATAGCGTCCTCTCATGACGCACGCATCATGGGCTATGGTGGATGGTTGCACCATATTGGCGTGTGCAGGCTCTCATGCAAACAATGAACAGTAGTTTTATAAATAGTAATTAGTGGTTGTGAATTCACACACAAAAACAAGACAGGACTTGATATGACCAGGACGATAGACACAATGAACACACAGTATATGCATAGATAGAAATGAGTTAAAGGGGTTCACAATATTTACTTGTAGCTGTGCTCAGTGGCACCTCATGGTCTCTCTAAGGGGTTCGTTTTCACCATATGGACTCACTGCTGGTTGTCCGTTATTGGGTTAAAAAGGAGAGAGAGGAAGGGAGATCGGTAAATATCTGATTCCTCGATCGCTGCCTAAATGTGCATTGCCGTTGGAAAACGAACCGTCTGAAAATTAGATATCACTTACTTCCTTGTTTGTGAAAACGTATGGGAAATACCTAGATTCAGCTTCCCACGGGACCGCATCTCACTAGGTGGCCGCGCTTGCTCAGTTATGTTTGCTATGAGCTTCCGGTATTCGTCATGTGGCCTCTAGACCGTGAGAGGTCGTCGGCCATCTTGGAAGGGTATAAAACCCTTGTACAATAAACGGTATTGAGAAAATGGGGTGTATTTTTGGCGCTAAAGTTAAATTTAAGCTTGCGAAAGTATTTGCATTCCGTTTAATCTTAATGAAAATCATTTTCATAATGAGGGAGTGTGCAGGAACGCTCTAATCTTATTAGGGAAAAACAGAGGTGGAACGAAAAACACTGCAAGGGTTGTACTAGGGAAACAGACAATTATCAATGGTATCGCCCGTTTTTTTATATTTATCACAGAAATTAGTAAATAGATTCTTTTAAACCTATTTAAAAGAAGATGGAGTGCAGAGGAACCGTTTTATACCAAATAGTATGGTGCCAGGCAAACACAGGTTACTTACATAAGGCAGCGCCTACTAGATAAACACCTCATCATGAGGGTTATGAAAGGAAAACACAAATGGACGGCATGTCAGTGCTTGACAACTTAAATTTAGACATTAAGGTGATATTGGCCATTTGTGTCCTTGTTATTAGTAGTGATATCTAGCTCGAAAAAAATATTAATAAGGCGTTGCAGTGCATAGCCGGAACCTTGTAAAAATGAACTTTACTATAGGTGAGTACCTGGAAGGGAAAGGGTTACAAAGGATTTAATTTTGAAGATTTGGGGCCCGATGTAGGTAAAATAGATTTACCGATTTTTAATTACCGAATCATACCGATTCGGTAATTAAAAATCGGTAAATCTAAGGGGTTGAGATGTAGGAACATCCAGATGTTCCTTCTACCGAATCGGTAAATATCTGTATTTACCGATTCGGTAAATACCGACCGGTAATGGCCCTTTCATTCCTATGGGCTTTGAAGCCCATAGGAATGAATGGGGCATTACCGGTCGGTATTTACCGAATCGGTAAATACAGATTTTGACAAGGGTGCAGGGGGTGTCACTTTGACACCCTCTAGCACCCCCAAAAAAGATTCGGGGGCCATGTGGCAGGCATACCTGCCCTAAGGGCAGGTCTGCCTGTCATATGGCACAGGTGTGCATGCACACATGTGCATGCACACCTGAATCGGTATTTTACCATCAAATATATTTGATGGTAAAATACAGAATCGGTAAGGGTTGTGGGACTCAGAAGAGTCCCACCTACATATCAAAAATACCGAATAGGTATAAATACCGATTCGGTATTTTACAGATTCGGTAAATTTACCGATCGGTAAATTTACCGAATCTGTAAAATTCTGGGCCCTACATACCAATTCTGATTTTCCGGTCGGTAACGGCCGAAAATACCGATTTTCGGCCGTTACCGACCGACCTACATCTGGCCCTTGATGTCTGAAAGCACCCCACGGGATGTCATCATTGAGTCCACAGGTGTCCGTATGTAATTTGAACACCCATCGTTGTTCACGCTCGTGGAGTATTCTTTCTTGGTTTTCTCTTGTTTTTGCAGTCTCCAAAACGACCCATGTCAGATCGTTAGGTGTGTGGTTCATCTCTATGAAATGATTAGTCATGCGTGTAGTTGCCCGTTTACACTGGACGGTATATGGAAGCAAAAGCCTATCGGATGTAGAAAAAGGATACTCTCAGCCGGAAAAAGAGAGCTTGGCAGTAGTAAGGGCATGTGAACACTACCACATGTTCATCTATGGAAAGCCGTTCACAATCATAACGGATCACCAAGCACTGATAACGATATATGGAAACCCAAATGCAATGATACCGCCCAGAATAGAGAGGTGGGGGATAAGACTGATGGACTACAACTTCAAAATAATACACAAGCCCGGGAAGGAACACAATCCCGCGGACTATGTATCAAGGCACCCCCTGCCACAAGCGTCCCAAATGACAACTATGGCGGAGGAATATCTGAACTTTGCACTCAAACACAACACACCGGCAACCATAACGATGGAAGAGCTAGAACAGGAGACGAAACAAGACCCCACCATGCAAACGATAATGAGAGTGACCAAGCAGCAAAGGTGGAGGCACGTAAACAGCAACAGCAGCTCGGAAGAAGGAGTACTAAAAGAAGAGCTGTTGGCGTTTAAAAAGATCAGTGAAGAACTATCAGAAAGCGAGAATAGAATAGTGATGAGAGGCACCCGAATAGTAATGCCCCGAACACTGAGAAGAAGGACAGTAGAACTAGCGCATGAGTCACATCGAGGGATTGTAGCGACAAAAAAAATGCTGCGAGAAAAAGTATGGTTCCCGGGACTAGACAACATGGTAGAAGAAACTGTGATGCACTGTCACATCTGCCAAATAACAGGGCCCCCATCAAAGCCGGAGCCACTGCAAATGTCCACACTTCCAAAAGCAGTGTGGACAGAACTGGCAGCGGATATCTATGGGCCTTTGGAAACAGGAAATTAGCTACTGGTAGTAATAGATGAATTCTCCAGATTCCCAATAGCGAGACAAGTAGCATCAACATCAGCAAACGCAACTTTGCCAGTCCTGGATGACATCTTCGCAGCATGGGGCTCACCGCAGACACTGAAGACCGACAATGGCCCACCATTTTCTGGTGAAGAATTCAAAAGGTTCATGGAATACCTTGGGATCCACCATCGAAGGATAACCCCTCTGTGGCCACAAGCAAACGGAATGTCCGAAAGGTTTATGGGAACGATCAAAAAGGCAATACATAGAGCAAAGCTAACACAGATCTCGATTGGACATGCACTATGCCAAGTGCTGAGAGACTATCGGAACACCCCTCACAGCTCCACAGGAAGGTGCCCTGCGGAACTGGTGTTGGGGCGATCAAGTAGAACGAGGTTGCCGCAAGTGAAAGAAGTGGAAAGGGTGGATCAAAAAGACATAGCCGAGAGAGACAAGGAAGCGAAAACAAAAATGAAGGCGTATGCTGATCGGAGGAGACATGCAACAGACGCGAAAGTGAAAGAAGGGGACACTGTGGTAGTCCGGCAAAGACAACTACGAAAGTCAGACAGTGCCTTCTCAAGAGACCCATTGACGGTCACAGAAGTGAAGGGGCCAATGATAATGGCGTCAGCAGGACAATATCGCATCACCAGAAATAGCTCACATTTTAGAGAACTGACGACCAAAGAAGAGGAGCTGCCGACACATGGGCTGAAGGAAGATGCCCAAGAGGAAGCAGCACAAGAGGACATCAGAGAACAACGACCAAGAAGAGAATGCAAGGAGACCAATATACTGATTGAAGAGATGTAAAGAGCGGGAGGCTGTGGAAACTCTCTCTCTCTCTCTCTCTCTCTCTCTCTCTTTCTCTCTCTCTCTTTCTCTCTCTCTCTCTCTCTCTCTCTCTCTCTCCCCCTACCTATCTCTCCACGACCACAGGCAGCATCAAGCGAAATGTTTGTTTTGTAACAAGGGGGGCTGCTAACACACCTCCGTGCAAGCCGGCGCTGAAGGTGGAGCAATAGGCAGGGGAGACAAAACAAACAATAAAAAAAACTGTGCTGGATCTAATGAAAGGTGCAGAACAATGTTTAAAATAGGCCACGGGATCTCCAAACCAAACACTTTAATCGTGGACTCCCTGGTCTTATTAAAAAGTAATTTCAGGACCAGTAGATGGTGGTATGGTGAGTATTAAAGAACAACCGGCCCCTCCAATCTGTAAACTGTTGACATGTTTCAGCCGGCTTATGCGAAATCCCCGGCTTTCATCAGGATTAAGAAAGATCCCTTAGACACACTTCCTACCTCCTTACTTGTGGAGTAGAGCATGGTCACAATCTGAGTGAATGCTCAGGTCTAGTGGCAGAGTAACTTACTACCAGCGAGTATCCTGCAAATAAAGAGAAAGTTACATACATGAACAAACTAGATAAAGTGCACATGGTGTTAAGTGTAATAAAAACATATAAACATGAGTGAAGAAAAGTGGTTTTATCCCTCTAGTTCAAAGATGCGACCCGATGGGTTCTAAAATTAAGAATAGGCACCCCACAACAATGTGCAGGGCCCATTGTCCTATGGGAGCGCGTATATGGCGCTCTTTAAGTACATAAAGATGCTTAAAAATGCAGGGTCATCACTACTTAGTGCTGCGACACAAACATACTCTCGGCGTATCTTACCGAGTCTTATTAAAAACAATGCCTGACCTCGCGGGTGAGTGAGTACAGCTCCCTATAGTCACACACTGCAATGATGGAGATAAAAAAGAGAAATTATCGTACTCATTAATGAGTGACAAATCAAATAAACGTTCTGGTGTGCTTGCAGTTTAGTCATGTGCCATGATTCTAAGACCAGGTGAATATCCTATCTGCATATGGGAAGATACCAAAGTCAGCGGAACGAGGTATGAAATATGCTCTCCTTTGTAAGAAACGGGCCCAGTCGGCCCATTCCCTGTTATTGAGTAGGCATGCCCCTGGACTTACTTCATCAAGGTGAGCTGTTGCCAAACAAGTTGTCTCTCCCAGCGCTGTGCAGCTACTCTGAGCTGGGCAGCGAGGGGAGATAAACGACTTGTGTCCGTCCGCATGTGTCTTCACGTCTACGACACATGCGGCCGGCGGCGTTGCTGCAGGATGGGTAATAGCTAGATCGCTAACCCCTACCACCATATTGAAGTGTAAGTTTTAGTCGTGAGTGGAGTCTCCGCTCAGGTGATTATAGATAAAAGCATAATGTTAGGCTTATAAATCTGCAAACACTCCTAGGCTCTGGAGTGCTCCTATGGCGCCCCAACAGTGTGATAACAATACTCCCATCCTTGCATGCTGAAAAAAGAAAGTCAGTATGAAGGAAGGGGGAATATCAATGCATGTTAATTGTTAACACGGAAGCCTATAGATGGTGGAGTGTTAGTATCACAGGCCATCAGTGTTGTATCAGTACTACCACTGTTGTCAGCCAGCAATCAGTGTCAGTTGAAATACAGGGCTGTCAATGAAAATTGCACCCTAACGCCGACAATGCATTGCTTACAGGAACAGGACAAGTCGCCTCCCTGTATGTGGATGATGACAGAATAGGTCACTTGTCTCACTAGTCATCAGATGTCCGTGTTCTATTGTTCTTGAGTCACCCGTGTCAGCAACTACGGGGAGAGCAATCTAGTTCAATGCAAGACTGTAGTAAGAATCTAGAAAGACTATAAAGGGAGGAATAGTGGGTCTACTTGGGTGATAATACTCCGGCACCCGCTGTCTGTATAACGTCCAGGGAGGGCCCCTATGTGTAGTTGACAAAAAAGAAGAAAAGGCGGTACTCAGTGTCCAATGATGGTCCCCCTGTTCTCTTGTTTTTTGTTCAAAGTAATCCAGGGGATATCATTGTTGAGAACACAGATATAGCTACGAACTTTGTAAATCCATTTCTGCTCCCTCAAGAAAAGCATGTTATCAGAATTCCGGGCAGATGTGGGGATGTTTGGCTTGTCCAGGACTGTCCAAAACAAATCGTTACCTGTATGTTTCTTTTCTCTAAAATGTGTGGTCAGATGTGTAGTTGTCATTTGACACCTAATGGTGGATCTATGTTCCATTATTCTTATTTTCACTGTTCGTGTTGTCATCTGAATATAGATTCAGCCACATGGGCATCTAATCATGTAGATGACGTTAGAATTGCAGTTGGTGTGTCTGCGTTGTTCCCATGGGTAGGTCAATCCAAAGTTCACCATTTTCATATTGGCAGTGATATGCAGACGTCACACCTTGTGTGCCCAGTGACGGGGGGAGTTCCCACATGTTCTCCTGGTTTGACCTGGCAGTGGTTCTTGCGGGTATGTTCCTGGGGGTTTCTCTAAGTACAGTCCACTTGAGTTAACTATCCTCCAGTTGCGTAGTATGATCCTTTTGATACTGTTGGAGGCGGTGTTGAAGGTAGTCACACAGGTGGCTTTATTGGTTATCGGTTTTTCCACTGTCTCCAGAAGTGCTTCACGGTTGTAGTTGGCGGCCCTTTTCTTTACCCTTGTCAGATTTGTTAAAAGGATACGTTTGTAGCTGCACAGGAACAGAGATGCTGGCTCCCGAATCCCCCTTGAGCAACCACCCAGAGCCAGTATACATCAGTCTCCAAAGTTGTTACCCAAAAGGGAAGGGGGAATAAGATAAAACGATAAACAACAAGAGAAGAGACTTTCTTGGTTGGTTCCTCTCATCAGTCCGACCTGCAGACCGTCTTTAACTAGGACCCTGGAAATGAGAAACACAATTACGTCTTACTCTAGCTTCTACTCTTCCTAAATCTAGACCCCCTCCTTAACTCTCACCTACCATTTATTTCCAAGAGTCTTGCCTTCTCTTCTCAGCTTCTTAACTAGGCGGGAATTGGCAGAACTCCTATTGTTTTCTCCCGTAATATAGAAACGTGTGTTTTCCCCTATTAATATGTACTTATTCTAAGGCTCATGACTTATGACTCCTAATTCTTCTATTCTCCTTACTCACTTAGTTCTGTTCTCCTCTTCCTTATCCCAGATTTTTCTTGTTTTAATAACCGTCTAGTTTTATCTGAAAGATGTAACAATACTGGTATTAATATTCTGGACTCTCTTTGGTAGGGCCCCCTATATTATGTCTTTAGTAACCCTGACTTACTGTATACTGTGTTTGCTTTCTCTCTGCTTTTATGATTAATCTTTCTTTTAATCCTTAACTATTTTCTTGTCTTTCTTTTCTTTTGGTGCGCAGGTTCCAACTTCTCTCCTGCCTCAACTATGCAATTCTGAGTTCATTTGCCATCTTTTCAAGGTAAGTATCATTTAACAGGGTGAATACTCAATCTCTAATTGACAAAACATTTGAATTCTTTTTCACTTATCGTATTCTTCATTTCATAGACTTCGACTCGACGATTTCCAACTGCACGCCAACTCCTTCTAACTCCTTCAACCTTGATGTTGTCGCCTTGTCTCTGACCACAAGAAGAACGGTAGAAAAGGATTGGTTCACTATGAAAAAACCCCAGAACGGGTAACTAGGTATTGCTCGTTTTCTTCAGGACATTAGCACTTAAAGAGAAGACTGAAAAGGCAACCGCGTTTCATTACTCGCGGCCGCCTTGAAAACTGACTGACTGAAAAGTGAGCGAGTCTTGTCACCCGCACTTGTTCCTTTTATACACTACGGACATAAACTCAAACTTCGTTCACTCTCTGAACTAATAATGTGAACGCAGATTCCAAACTACGGTTTTCCTCAACGTTTTCCTCTGGAGACTAGAATATTCGTCCCTACTCTGTACGCTCTCAGGTGAAGTGCGCAGGATTCTACCAGCGCGTGCTCCACCGGAACTCGGCTGATGATGTCAGCCTGAACACTAGACCGCGAACCTCCACTCCAGCCTAACGGCCTTTTTGGAGCTCCATGTTCGCACTCTTTCAGACCACGTACTTTCATTTGGACTCTGTCTTGGGCTGTTATAATCCTTATGTGAGATTACAGCCACTTGTGAATTTAGACTCCTGACAGTCCTTTTGATGATCTTGCGTGGGCACTTCCGCTTCAATAGTTTACCCGTCAGTATATCAGCTTCTGCTTTGAAGTCTCCTGTGCTGGAACAATTTCTGCGAAGGCACAAGCATTGGAATCATGGCACATGACTATAAGCTGCAAGCACACCAGGACGTTTATTTGATTTGTCACTAATAAATGAGTACGATCATTTCTCTCCTTTTTATCTCCATCATTGCAGTGTGTGAGTATAGGGAGCTTTTCTCACTCCCCCGCCAGTTCAAGCATTGTTTTTAATAAGACTCTGTAAGATACGCAGAGAGTATGTTTGTGTCGCAGCACTAAGTAGTGATGACCCTGCATTTTTAAGCATCTTTATGTACTTAAAGAGCACCATATACACACTCCCATGGGACAATGGGCCCTGCACACTGTTGTGGGGTGCCTATTCTTAATTTTAGAACCCATCGGGTAGCATCTTTGAACTAGAGAGATAAAACCACTTTTCTTCACTCGTGTTTGTACGTTTTTATTACACTTAACACCATGTGCACTTTATCTAGTTTGTTCATGTATGTAACTTTCTCATTATTTGCAGGATACTGACTGGGAGTAAGTTACTCTGCCACTAGACCTGAGCATTTACTCAGATTGTGACAATGCTCTACTTCACAAGTAAGGAGGTAGGGATAGTGTCTAAGGGATCTTTTTTAGTCCTGATGAAAGCCGGGGATTTCGCATAAGCCGGCTGAAACATGTCGACAATTTGCCGATTGGAGGGGTGGGTGGTTCATTAATACTCACCATACCACCATCCACTGGTCCTAAAATTACCTTTTAATAAGAGCAGGGAGTCAATCATTAAAGGGTTTGGTTTGGAGATCCCTTGGTCTATTTTAAACATTATTCTGCACCTTTCACTTGATCCTGCACTGTGCCTTTTATTGTTTGTTTTGTCTCCCCTTACCTATTGCTCCACCTCCAGCGTTGGCTTGTGCGGATGTGTTTTAGCTGCCCTATGATGAAGCATGCCACAGATTTATGTGGGTGAGGGCAGTATTAAAATAGTTGTGTGTTTTTCTCCTCTTTTTCGCAGCAACATTATTTGCGCAGCCCCATTTCTATGTGTGTGTGTGAAGGTATACCTAGGAGGGTGGAGTGGGGCATCTCCTCCTACCCCTTATCTACGGTGTGTTTAACAAAATACTTCTCCTACAGGAGACACACCTTAGCGCTCCTAAATAGCGAACTTACAGAGAAGGCGGAGAGGTCAACTCTACGCCAATGGATATTCAGCTTTTGCCTGGGGAGCCATGGTCTGGATTAGACCGAGTACCCCCTTCCAAGCCGAGGAATCAGCGAAAGACACAGAGGGGCGGTACGTTCTTGTAAAGGACCATCTGGATGGCAGACATATTGTACTGAGTTCAATATATGCACCCAACACAGATCAGTCACCATATCTAGCAAACACAATGAGATGATGGACGGTGTTGCGATCCTCCGTCCAATTCCTCTGGGTCGTGCTGATGCTCAAAGGGGGCCACCTCTGAACTACCCAACGTCTGGAATAGGTATACGTACACAGACTACTGAGGTAATTGAGCGGGGGAAGGAAAGGGTAGGAACTGCAAGGAAGGTGATCTGTGATGGAAACAAGAAAACAACATAGGACCTCTGAAGTTATGTCTTCGCTACCCAGCATTACATGATAGACTGTTCCTCTATACCACAACCCCTACATGAAATAAAGAGACAATGAGTTGTAACATCAGAAGACCACCACATATAGCCTATACCATACATCCTATTTAGGTATCAGACAAAACACCTACCCAGGTTAAATGTTCTATGTGCCCTTGAGCCAGAAACCACCCTCTTCACACGAGCTCTCTTCAGACGATACTAAAGAAAGAACAACCAAAATGAAACTTAGTTGAAGGGTTACTTTGGACCCTACACAAGATAAAAGGAGTCGATAACCACTGGGATACGGTGTCCAGAAACTGTTATGTAAAGGTAGTTCACAACAGAAGGTTATCACAACGTGAATAGTCCCGTACTAGGTCCTGGAAAATTAACAATTATATCAAATAAAATATGTAACTTAATTCCAAGGTATTTAATTCAGAGCTGGACTGTCACAGGCGCATTTATTTCCCTGCATGAAACCCAAGAAAATAGAGTTTCTCTAACAGGGAATGTCGCAGCCCAAGTGCCGTTCTAGGCACCTAAACTCCCCCGCAAGAGACTGCAATGTACGCGAGTCTCGTCCAACAGGGGAGTCCCAGAAAAACAAGGGGGTACTCACCACCCAGCGATTGCTAAACCAGGGTACCTTGATAGAAGTGTGTGCAGGCACTCACTCATGCTCCCCTGCATGAGACCGCAAGTCTGTAAAGATGTTGCTTGCAATAAGGACAGGCACCTTGGTTGAGGGAAATTACGCATTTATTGTATAAATTAACTGGTCACACAGAGCGCTGAGCGTGCTGCCTGTGCACCGCTCCGGCGCCCGACTGATCGCGCTGCAGGGCGCGCGAACACAAAATGGCCGCTGCTCACGCTACGTCATTACGTAGTGTGAACACTAGAGCGGAAACTCTACATATCTCCCCTTTTTTATCCAACAAAGTGATTTAGTCTGTGGCAGCTTCAGCGTCTATCATTCATATCATAGTCCCGGAACCTGGAGGGTCTCACCACCAATCGCCCACCTCTGGTGCACCTTACCGGAGTAGATGTTGCCTCCTTCTCCTCCTTGGTCGGGGACTCCGCCTCATTACCTTTGTGGGCATACGATCTCTCACCATCCACTGGCTCTCTCCTTTCTCGCCTTGTCATGCTTGCACATGGGGTTTCTCCACCTTCTTGTTCCAATCCTGGTTCCATACTTCCCAACTCTCCTTCGTGATTGTCTGTCTCAGTCTCTGGTGTGCTCTGGTCCGTCGCTTCATGTTCTCGCCCCTCCGGGGGCCATTGCACTATCTTGTTGCATCGAGCCATGCGATCCTGAGACCACACGTTTCCGTCACTCAACCTTGCTGCTCTGCCAAATACCTCTTTGACTTGGAGCGGTCTGCTGTACTTAATGTCCCCCTTGCGTTGGAGTGTAGCCAGTTTGACTCTCACCCATTCTCCTTCCTCCAACATCGTGTCTTTTACATTCCTTCTCTTGTTGTTGTGCTCCGAATATATTCTCTGGGCCCTTTCTAAGTTTGCTTGTACAACAGCCGGAGACCACTTGCTGGTCACAGTCTTGTCTTTCCATGCCAAATTGTCCTTCGTAAATGGGTCTCTACCTCTAAGAATTTGGAAAGGACTGTACCCAGTTCCAGTGGGGGTGATGCGATACGCCCAAATCATATGTAACACTTCCTTTTCCCAGTCCTTCCCCATCATGATGGCTGCTTGGATGGAGCCCATTAGGACTCTGTTGAACCGTTCTACTTGTCCATTCCCTGCAGGGTGATATATGGACGTATGTTTAGAGCAGATTCCATTTCTTTCCATGTATTTTAGCCATTTGTCTGAAGTGAATTGCGGGCCATTCTCACTTAACACACATTTGGGGATGCCTTCTATGAGGAAGATGGTGGTGAGGAACTTTAGTATGGTGTCCGTGTCCATTTCTTCGTTGACATGTACCTCGGGCCACTTCGAGTATTTGTCCACAAGGACACATAGGTACTTCTGTGTCCCTTGATTGTCCAGGATGGGTCCCAAGATGTCGATGGAGAGATCTTCCCATGGATTCCTTGGCGTGTCGAATTTTCCTATGGACGGTCTCAATAGTGTCATGGTCTTATCAGCATGTTAGCATTGGTTGCATTCCCTTACATGTCGTTCGGTTTGTGTGTCCATGCCTGGCCACCAGTAACCCTGTTTGGCTCTCAGTTTGGTCTTCCCAATGCCTAAATGGCCTTCGTGTAGTATGGCTAATAGTCTGGGGACGAGTCCTTCCGGGAGTACCACTTTGTCCCCTCGGTACATAAAAATTCCCTTGTCGCCAAGTGAGAGCTCCTTTCTCACTTCAAAGTACTTCCTCATTTCTCCGTTGAGATGTCTCTTTTCTGGCCATCCCCCGGTGATGTAACCTTTCACCTCTTGGATACTCTTGTCTGCTTGGTACGCCTCCTTCCATTCTTGGTTGCTTATCACCTTCTCCGGATCCTACATCAATGCCACCATTTCGTCCCCTTCCTCCTTTTCTTCATCCGCTGACTCCATGGCTGCCGCCCTACTCAAATAGTCAGCGACTTTGTTTCTACTGCCCGGGATGTACTCCACGTCATAGCGATACTCCAGTAGTTTCAGAGTCATTTTTGCTATTCTCGGGGTGGCACTCGCGTGCCCACTGGACGTGAGGACCCGCACCAAAGGCTTGTGGTCCGTTCTTAGCTGGAACCTTGTGCCCCATAGGAACTGGCAAAATCTTCCCAAGGCCCAAACCACCGCCAACATCTCTTTTTCAATGACACTGAACTTCTTCTCAAAGTCTGTCAGGGCCCTGGGCGCAAAACTGAGGGTCTCCATCACTCCTCCACCTCTGTCTTGCATAAGGACCGCGCCGAGTCCTTTGTCACTGGCGTCTGTTGTTACCACTGTCCGCCCCTGTGGATCGTACCCTCGAAGGGGTATGGCATGGGTCACATCTTCCTTGACGCCTTCAAACTCCCTCTGAGTTTCTTCTGTCCATGCAAACGCCGTTTTTTCTCTTGTCAACATTCGCATGTGATGGGTTTTGGAGGCGAAATGCTGTATGAATTTGCTATAGTACTCGGCCATGCCTAGGAAGGACCTGACTTCCTCCTTGCTAGCGGGTGGTGGGGCATCACATATTGCTCTTACGTTCTCCTTCTTCGGTGTGATCCCTCGTTCACCTATTTCGTGCCCCAGGTATGTGACGGATGCCATGCCTAGGTGGCATTTCTCCTACTCAGCAGTCAGTCCCTTGTCTTCTAGCACCCTCAGTACCTTGGTCAGCTTGGCGTTGTGGTCCCGTTGATCAGCCCCCATGACCAGGATGTCGTCTTGGACCCCTTCCAAGTCCTTGAAGAGACGGTGCATCAGCTTTTGGAAGACCGCCGCTGCCGACGCTAGCCCGAAGGGCATCCTGCAGAATTGGTAGCACCCGAACGGGGTGATGAACGACGTCAACCTTCTGCTCTCTGGATGTAACGCTATCTGGTTGTACGCCGATGTCAAGTCGATGGTAGAGTACCATTTCTTCCCTTTGGTCTTCGCCAGCATTTCCTCTATACGAGGCAGCGGGAACTTCTCCACTACGATGTTTTTGTTAAGTTTGCGCAGGTCCACACACAACCGGACCTTGCCGTTGGGTTTCATCACCACTACCAAGGGAGCAAGCCACTCCGCACATGTGATAGGTTCAATAATGCCATTTCTTTCCAAGTCGAGCAGCTCTTGCTGTACCGCCTCCCTCACTGCTATCGGTACATTCCTCACTTTGTGTGACACTGGCGTGGCATCCATCTTGAGGATGATTTTGTGCGAAAACTTCTCCAATTTTCCTACTCTTCCCCCGAATACCTTGGGGAAGTCTCTTTTCCACTTCTCCATGTCTGGCCACGTTTTAGGTTCCGTCAATAGTACTTGTACTGCTGCTACGGGGTCCAGCTTGATGCCCAGGTGTCCTTGGTCCATCCAGCCCAACACCGATGGGCCTTTCTCCGTTACATATAGTTTGCACTCTGCACTGCGTCCTCTGAATTCGAATGTCAGAGGTCGATAGCCTGCTATGGGGATGCGGTTTCCCAGGTACGTGTCCGGTGGTTCTAGATGTGGGCCTAGATGGGGTAAGAATTTTTCCATCCACACTGCTCTTTGTACTAACGTGTACGGTGATCCTGAGTCCGCCACGATGCTTATTGTCACTCCACCTATCAACATGTCCAGCATGGGCTTGTTCGATCTCCTGGCGCCGACGTTCAAGACTTGTTCCTCAATGCATAGTACTTCGTCCTCTTCCTCTTGGCTTCTGCCTTCCCCCTCTTCCTGGTCTCCGTCGACGAATTTCACCGTGTTGCGGGTCATTTTCCTCCGACAAACATTTTCGTAATGTCCCATAACTCCGCAGAACATGCACTTAGCTCGGAAGGCCGGGCATCTTTTGTCATTCGCCTCATGGGCCCAGCTGCCACACCGGTAACACGAGGACTTACTTCCTTTAGTCTGCTTTCCCGGCGGTCCTGGCTTCCCTTGCCATTTGTTGGGTCCTTTGTGGGTCGAACCTGTGTTCCTGCTCCCGCTTTTTTGCTCTTCGTCCTCTATTCTGTTGACCATAGGCTTCGCCGCCATTTCTCTTTTCGCCGCGTCTGCGCATCTCCGTGCTAGTTCGGCCTTCTTCACCATCGCAATCGCCTCCTTCAACGTGGTGTCCCCGCTGGACCACAGCTTGTCCTGTACTGATTTAATTGTCGTATGCATCACTATTTGGTCTTTGATGAAGTCATCATGGAGTCCGCCAAATTGACACGTGGATGCCAACTTTTTTAAGGCCGGCCGCTACATACTCATCGATAGATTTGCCCTGCTCTTGCTTCCGCTGTTGGAAATTGTATCGGTCTATCGATACGCAAACCGCCGGTCGGTAATGTTCATCGAGCTCTTCCAGGGCGTGCGCATATACATCATCATCACTTGATTGTCTTTGCTTGGATTCCAGGTTCTTGAACACCCTGATTCCCTCCGGGCCCAAGTTGTGCAGTAAGATCCTTCTTTTCCTGACGCTTGTGAAGGCTTCTTCGTTCTCATCCTCCAGGACTTCAATATAATTTGTGATGTATTCCTTCCAGTCCTCCCACTTCATTAGGGGCTCTCCCGGTTTTGGCAGGAAGGGAATCGGCGCCGTCGCCGAGGACGATTGAGCGCACATGGTTTCCCGCCTTTGCGGCGTGACACTCTGGGTTTTGGGGCTGCCTGGTGCGCTGTTCCCTTCCCCTTCGCCTGGTTGGGGCTGGTTGTCTCCCTGTTCACCACTCTCTGCATCCCCTGGATCCGTCAGTGCTACTATCCGGCCGGGATCTCTTACAGGACTGGTTTCCTGTGCCACCCAGCAGTCCTATTGGCGCCTGGCGAGCTTAGATGGTGTCCCTCGTACCTTTTACGACTACCAATGCTTGTTGGAGCAGGGTGCAGCCGCTTCTGCCACACTCTGTGTGCTTCCCCTCTCTCCGGTGGTGCTGTCCGACGGGTAGGTCTCTCTGTCCTCTGGTAGTGGTGGGGAGAGATGGCCAGGGTTCGTGTTCTTTCCTTAGTCTCCACTGTACCCTGTGGGTCCCCGTCTCAAACTCGTTTTTTTTCGATCACTCCCTTGTCGCCGTTGTAAAGATGTTGCTTGCAATAAGGACAGGCACCTTGGTTGAGGGAAGTCACGTATTTATTGTATAAATTAACTGGTCACACAGAGCGCCGAGCGTGCTGCCTGTGCACCGCTCCGGCGCCCGACTGATCGCGCTGCTGGGCGCGCGAACACAAAATGGCCGCTACTCACGCTACGTCGTTACGTAGCGTGAACACTAGAGCGGCAACTCTACAGAGTCCTGCACGTCTCAACCAACAGGGGAGTCCATAATGGAAAACACATGGTGATGTCGTCACCGTTCTGAAGTACACAGCGGGCGGTTGTAGGGGTGTGCGTGAGCACGCTTACCGCCTAGGGATCAAAGGAATCAGGTCCGAGGAGTCCGACTTGTGCAAAACCGGAAGAATAATCGGCAGCGTTCTCAGGCAGCTGCCGTTCTTATCTTCCCTGATGCCAACGTCTGAATCACGTGATACATGACTCACTAGGGATCTTGGGAAATGTAGTTTTGTCTGCCTTGTTGTGGATTTTACGTACATGACGGGCAGAGAGTGTAACCCCGCTATGATTCTGACATGCGGAGCGCTGAAACTTATCAGACACTCACCCCAAGTTACAGATCTGAGTTGAATCCATCATCGTTCTTTAGCTCACTTCGCCACTCCAGTTGAGACCCAGCCATATGCAAATCAGTCTTGACCCTGTTCCTCATGAGTCCAGCCCGAACTGCCAAGCTTGGTCTTCCCTGGATGGGAAAAAGGTGGAGGAAGGGCTAATCAACCTTCAAGCTCAAGTAATTGAAGACCCACTATTGAGACCACAACTTCAGGAGAATAAAACAGAACATCTTTATTTGCTAGCGAGATTAGGATGCCTCAACTATACATCACACACAGCACATACTCACAGCAGCGGAGACAAAGCAGGCCGCATGCTTGCCTGGCTTATCAGACAACAGGACACCCGAATGCCCATAACAGCAATCCGAGCTCCACATGGAGCACTCCTATACAGACAACAAGAAATACACTCTAAATTTACAAAATATTACACAGAGCTGTACAGATCCACCGCCACTGCACCACCTGAGGGGATCTGCCAATTTCTCACAGAAATTGCTCTCTCCAGCCTAACCCCAAGCAACAACTGGAGCTAGATGCACCAGTCACCCCAGAAGAAATCTTAACCAGCATACATGCCCTGGCCACAGAGAAATCCCCAGACCCTGGCCTTGACGTCAACAAAATACCCATTAAATGGCAGCCTTCTTCTTTCCGGTACTTGGGCATACAAGTATTTCACAGTGCAAAAGACATACTGGATTGTAATCTTACCAGGGCCATTTTCTCCATCCGGTCCCAAATAAAATTCTGGAAAACACTGTAGATAAATGTTATGGGCAGAACAGCCTTGTCTGAAATAGTACTATTGCCACAACTCCTGTATTACTTTACAAATCTACATGTATACGTCCATGCTACAACATTCCGAGAGCTGGAACAAATGCTCAGAGGCTTTATCTGGAACAAGGGGCGCCACAGAGTGGCTCTATGGAAGCTCTATGTGCTCATGGAAAAAGGAGGCCTGGCAGCCCCCATTATAGAACTTTACTACTTAGCTGCTCAGTTACAGTGGGTAACAAAATGGCTGGCATGAATGCAATTATCTGATATGGCCACTGTACAACCACCCTGGTCGCTATCCAGGATCTGCAACCTGTTTCAACCTATGGCTAGGCCTCCTACTCTGATGCTGACCTCCCTGGCCTATCGTTTTTACAAACGTAGGCTACATCTCACCAGACAGACGACCCCCTATGCACCCGCACCACCCCTTCTTGGCACCCCGAGGAGTGGAGTGGGCACAACAAGTGGTGCACTATAATCCTGGCTTACCACAGAGGTGCAGACGCTGGGTGATCTGTACGAAGACGGGACAATGCTGCCATTCGACAGGTTAGCCCAAGACACTGGTATGCCACCAGGTCAATTCATATTATATAACTCCATAATAACAGCGCTGTAAACGTCCTAGGGGGACATGAGCACCGAGCCCCAACCCCATTTGGTACTACAATACCTACACGTCATGGGTACAGGAAGCCACATTGTGCATTGGCTAACAGAAGCACTATTATCGCACACCTTAAAACCTCTAGAGTCACTACGTACAACCTGGAAGGAAGACAGAGGGAGGCATTGGGAGGATACGAAATGGGACACAAAATTAGCAAGTGCTACGCAAATCCAGTGAAATGCAAAATTCCTCATCATTCAGTTTTTTATCCTCCATAGAGTAAATTTATCACTGGAAACGATAAACAAATACTTTCTATTAACATAGGGAGCATGCCCCCGCTGTGACTAGGTTGGAACAGATCTTCTACATATGCTGTGGTCCTCCCCTTTACTACACCAATACTGGCAGGAGGTTGGGTCTCGTTTGTCGGAATGCACGGACCGCTCACGTTTACAGACATGGGAGGAGTGCATGCTAGGTGTATTTCCCAGGTCCAGGTCCAAAAAGCACAAAGCCACATCTAGATTTATAGATCCAGGCCTCATAGTAGCTAAAGAAAGTCTGGTCACCCGGAAATGGAAGAACAAACATCCTCCCTCACCAGAGTGCTGGAAACGGTTGCTTCTGGTATGGGCTCAGCGGGAAAGCACAGCTCTACACAGAGAAGACGTAGCTGGCCTGCGCCAATATCCAATTGCACAGAACTGGGACACTAAAGTGTTGGCACTACAACACATGGGGCTAGAGCAGGATGGGTACATATTGCAAGATGGAGACTCCAGGACTGACAAGAACTAACTGAGAACTGCTCACATCATAGAAGTCATCCAGCACAAGGTCAACATAAACAAACCAAGTGAATAAATTGGGAGGGGTCTGACGCATAGGGGAATTCAAAAATTACTGACATGAGGATATGAGAAGAGGAGCAATCGACGGGAGAGGTAGGGATTAACACAATGGGAGTCGCCAGATTAGCAAGAAGCTGTTTTGCTGTGTCAAAATGTTGTTTGGAATTTTGTGTTAGAAATGCATTTCCAATATCCTAGCAATAAAACCACATGAATACATGGGATGCTCCTAAAGAGCAACCGCAAGTCCGCAACAGTTTGTCAGCAATTCTATACGCGTATCATGTTTTTGACATGCTCTTGACATCCGGTAGCCACAGTGTGTCAGAATAGTAGTGCATATGCTGTAACGATGTAAATGATACCTGCCATATGTTGAATCTTTTACATGTAAATTACCCTGTATTCAATGTATCTCAAAGTAAAATATAACATGCAAATAAAGACATTTAAAAAATAATAATTGAATGTAGAGGCACGCCTTGACACAGTGGAAACAACTCAGACTATGAAAAAGGAGAAATATGCTGCATTGGAAGATTACCTTAAATTTCCAGTGGAAAAAATTGAAGAGTTAGCAAATCGCTTGAGACGGGAAAGCCTCCGACTTAGTGGTCTATGCGAGGAGATACTGAATGCCAACTTGGAACCTTTTGTGACCCCCCCCCCCCCAAATTAACAATCGCCAGAGTGGATCCTTTTTTCCACGGGAAGCCAGTGGAGTTTCGTGAGGACAGAGGACACCGACTTATGACGCGGGAGGCCGGTCAGAGCTCTGGCGGTGGCGTTCTGGACTCGCTGGAGTCTAGATTTCTCTGCTACGTTTGCCCCTAACAAGAGGGAGCTAGCGTAGTCCAGCCTTGACAAGATTGCTGACTGCACCACTAGTTGGCGGGTTTGGTGGTCAAAAAATGTTAGAATCGGTCTGAGATTGCGTAGAATGCCAAAACAGGTGGCCGCCACTTTCTTGGTATGGTGAGTGAAGTTCAGGGCAGCGTCCACCCAGACTACCAGGTTTTTTACATGGTCTTTATACTCGGGTGGCTGGCCGAGGATCTCTGGCCACCAGCTGTTCCCCCAGGCAGTTGTTTCTTTGCCCACTAGTAAAACCTTTGTTTAGTTGGAGGTAATTCGCCGTCATCCAGTTGGTGATGTCAGTGAGCGTCTGTTTGAAATTCTGTGCACTGAGACCGCTATCCAGTGCCACCACCAACTGGGTGTCGTCGGCGTAAGTCACAAGTGAGAGTCCAAGTCTCCTGGCTACTTCTGCCCGGGGTTGGACGTAGACATTGAACAGGGTAGGGCTCAAAGCTGATCCCTGGGGCACACCCTGCTCAATGGGGTACTCTTTAGAAAGAAAAGGAGGTGTGGAGACTCTGAAAGATCTACCAGATAGGAAAACTTTAAACCAATTGAGAGCCTGCCCTGTGATCCCTATCTCCTCCAGCCTTGACAGCAAAATCTCGTGTGACACCGTATCGAAGGCAGCACTGAGATCTAAAAGGATCAGTGCTGCCGTCCCGCCAGAATCTAATATGGTACGGAGATGTTCTGTCACACTTAAGAGAGCTGTCTTGGTACTGTGACCAGCGCGGAAGCCATGTTGGGACCTGTCCAGGATGGAATTGGACGTCAAATAGTTGTTCAAGATGGAATTAACATGGGCTTCCGCTACTTTTGCTGACCAGGGGAGGAGTGATATAGGTCTGAAGCTTTCAGGTAGGGTAGGGTCTAGCGTGGGCTTTTTTATAATGGGAGTCACCCAGGCTTGCTTCCATCTTGTGGGTATAATGGCCGTGGAAAAGGACAGGTTTACCATGTCTCTAAGGGGGCCAAGAACAGTCCAATCTAGCTCTCTAAATAGTTCAGGCTTCAGGGGGTCTGCAGGTGAACCTGACTTGATTTTATGGCAGAGTTTGAGGAAATCTTCTTGGCTGAGTGCTGAGATATTGGCAAGATTGGGCCTGTTCGGGTCGACTGTAGAAATAAGGTGGGGAGTCGCTGGAAAAGTACAATAGATTTTCTTAATTTTGTCGATGAAAAAAGACGCCATGTTATTACAGAATGTGGAAGACGTATTGGAGTTGTCTATTGATCTCTTGGCACTAAGCTCTTTTAGTATTCTAAAAATGGTTTTGGAGGCATTATCACTATTCTTAATCTCAGTGGTGTAATACGCCGCTCGAGTCCTGCAAATATTGCGGTGGTAAGTTTTTTGTAGTTGGACATAGAGGACCTTGAGTGTCGGATCATAGTCTCTCCTCCATCTTCGTTCGGCTTTTTTACACTCTTTTTTTTGCAAGGAGAGCACTTCGTTGAACCAAGGGCTGGATTCGTGGGAGCGCGCCCTGATCCATTTGGCAGGTATCAGGGTGTCCAAAGCATTACTAATCCACTCGCAAAACTGGTCATAGTCTCGGTCAGGGTCCTCGCTCGGTTGAGGGGGGTTCTTTGTGAGGAGTGCTTGGAAGTCTTCGAGACGAAGCTTCCTCCAAGGTCTTTTCAGGACTTGCTGGGCGGGTTTTAAATTGGAGTCAGTACTGAGAGGTATAGTCATAATCACCAAACAGTGGTCAGTCCAGACCATAGGGATAGGGGGTTCAACACTTACATTGCTCAGATTCGAAAAGATGGGATCTAAGAGATGCCCACCGCTGTGTGTAGGACAGCTCACAAGTTGGCAGAGCTGAAGGGCAGCAAGATCGGCCAGCAAGGTATTGATCCTAGTGTCAGTGGTGAGATCAAAGTGAATGTTCAAGTCTCCTATGATGGTGAAGTTCGCAGTCTCGGTGATCAGAGAGCATGTATGCTCCAGGAGCGAGGTTGCGAAGTTCATGCTTGCTCCCGGGGGCCTGTAGATCAAAAGACCCACGAGGCTAAGTTGAGAATTAATCTTAATATTGAAGCGTGCACATTCGCTTTCATTGATTTCTAATCTCAATAGATAGCAAGTAAAATGGGATTTAACCATTATTGCTATGCCCCCTCCCCTAGAGTGCCTATTCAGCATATACGCGGTACACCCCGTAGGGGTGGCGAGGTTGATGACTGAATTCATATCGTCTTGAAGCCAGGTCTCTGTCAGAAATAAAATATCTAGGGAGTAGTTGGAGAGTAACTCATGAATTTCCGAGTAGTGTTTCTGCATAGATCTGACGTTCAGCTGGCCCACTCTAATTTGTTGAGGTTTGACTTTATTAAGGGACGGTAGTAGGGAGGGAATCGGCAGCGCGAAGCCACAAGGGCAAATGAAACGACTTCTACTACGTGAGAGGTTATGTTTGACACATTCGCTATCTGAACCTTTTAGAAATAGTATCTCTTGCCTAGAGTAGGATATCACGTCCTCCCTTGTGTCGCCCTGATTCCTGGCGAAAGGCGACGTGCTGGCGCGGACGGGCGCAGACGGGCAGGACTCTGGCACGACTCTGGCACAGGTCCGGCGCATCCGCTGCTCGCGTCCGCTGCGCCGAGGCATGCCCGTCCCCTTATATGCGCGACTAGAGCGCGTCAGACCACTAAAGCACACCCAATATATCTGCCGTAATTTAGTGGCGGGACCGACTCGACAGCGTCAATGCTCGGCTGCGAGTGGCCCAGGCAGCAGGGAGGTGAGAGAAGGTAAAAGAAGCTTATTAAATCAAGCCCTTACAATTACGTATCTAAAAATCATTAAAATCACGATTATGGCAGGGACAAACACAACCTCCCGGCTTCCGCCTCAAGAGGGATACAAACAAACAGCTAATCAGGCACCGGGCTCAGGAAAGCCCCTTATATGCGCGACTGGAGCGCGTCAGAGCACTAAAGCACACCCAATATGTCTGCCGTAATTTAGTGGCCGGGACCGACTCGACAGCGTCAATGCTCGCCTGCGAGTGGCCCAGGCAGCAGGGAGGTGAGAGAAGGTAAAAGAAGCTTATTAAATCAAGCCCTTACAATTACGTATCTAAAAATCATTAAAATCACGATTATGGCAGGGACAAACACAACCTCCCGGCTTCCGCCTCAAGAGGGATACAAACAAACAGCTAATCAGGCACCGGGCTCAGGGAAGCCCCTTATATGCGCGACTAGAGCGCGTCAGAGCACTAAAGCACACCCAATATGTCTGCCGTAATTTAGTGGCCGGGACCGACTCAACAGCGTCAATGCTCGTCTGCGAGTGGCCCAGGCAGCAGGGAGGTGAGAGAAGGTAAAAGAAGCTTATTAAATCAAGCCCTTACAATTACGTATCTAAAAATCATTAAAATCACGATTATGGCAGGGACAAACACAACCTCCCGGCTTCCGCCTCAAGAGGGATACAAACAAACAGCTGATGATGCTGCAGTGATGAGCGGTATTCTGACCCTTCACTCAGAAGCTCCAGGATGAAGCAACTGATACAGATCTACATACCCTTTTGGGCTCTCTTTTGAACTAGATGACAAATGTCACACTGTTTCAGATGTCCACAATGCCGTCACCCTGCTCAGTATTATGACTGGTGCCACGCCTTGTGGACCACGGTCTACAAGGCTGCCCCCGTTGTGACTAGAGGGCCTACTCAGGGATGATCCAAAGAATGGAGGATCTTAACAACTGAAAACCCTGTTACCCTAACCATGTTCAAATTATGGTATTTATTGGATGGGTGGTGTAGAGATGATTACGTATCGGACACTTGAGGCAAAATTACGCAGCTTGTGTCCCATCTAAGTGGAGATGTTTCAGTCCATCAAGGGACATGCAGGATCCTATTCCTGAGGAAAGATTTGGACCTATCTGTCGGCCTTTGATGGGCATATATATGCGGTATGCTGAAGTGCTGCCAGATTGCTGGTGGTGTACAGCAAAACTGCGCCACCGCTAGTGCTAAAGATATCATTCAGACACCTCTCCAAGACTCTGCCTTTTTCAAACACGTCTCTCTGTTGGTCCTGTGCCTGCTGTGGCATGACTGAATAAACTGGATACAATAGCTTGACTTCGAGCCCTAGTTGCCTCTACTGGATTTGGGGAGGTGTCTGGATGATATATATTCACATATACACAAATAAGTTGTACCTCAATGTTGCATTTGACAGAACAGTATATTGTATAACACACCAGTAGTTGGGACACATAATACTTAAAACAAATGCAAGACCAACTGGCAATTGTCAGCCTTGCAGGACTCTGTCATGTCACTCGTGGGGCAACATAACCGCCTTTTAGAAAAAGAGTGTGCGTATGGTCTCACTCATAAAACATGTATATAACACAAGATGATAATGTGCACTCTCTCACAAATCCGGATTCATATTTTAACTCTTACCCTAATTCCGGGACAGATGAACCTCATGGAGTACTGGGATGGGGAAGCCTTGAGGCCAAAAACTTAAAGAAAGTGGGCCCAGCCTAGCCTCGTCCAGCTGCGGATGGGCGCAGGTGGGCACACTCTTGTCCCGGTCTTCGTGTGTGTTGTCCCGCACAGCAGGATTTGCCTCGTGCTTATGAGCGCGTTACCTCTAGGCCTCTCCTTCAACACACAAGAGTCTGGGAGATGAAGATCCACCCCACACAGAGTTTAGGCAGAAAGGATAAGGGAGCAGGGAACCACCGTGCTTGACCCATGCTGCGGGACTTGCCTCACACTTATGAGCGCGTCACCTCTGGGCCTCGCCGTCACAACACAGGAGTCTGGGGGATGAAGTCCCTCCCCAGACAGAGTACAGGTAGAAAGGAAATGTGGGCAGGGAACCACTGCCTTTCAATAGCCCAGCTTACACTTTGACTCTTGGGAAAAAGCCAGAGCCTTGGATTGAACCTGACTCAGATTTCTATATGATTTTTTGTTCTAGCTGATCTCTGGTTGTACATTGGTTTTGGTGTATTTTGTACACAAATTTCTGCTTGACCTCAAGTACTCAATATATTTCAATTTCTAAATTAGCTTCAGTGATCAATGAATTTGAAATACTGAATGGCTATCTGGACTTCTCCTGCACTTCAGCCTATAGATAGACTGCAGACTCCTCTTCAACTTAGATGTTATATTGAATTTAGTGTGCAATCTGACTGTGATGTACATACATTACATTTGCTACTGTATTTCAAGTTGTATATTGCCTGTATTCAGTAGCGTAGGATAATGGCTCCTTTGAATGTTGTTGGGGCTAATAAAATATAGCAATTATCAGGGTTCAGTGGATCACTCAGGGATTTGAGTCCTGGTGCCATTACACTTACTGCACCAATGGTAGCTAATTCCCTGCCAACAGTATTTCGATTCCTCCTGATCTGCTTTGCCTACTGTGTGTAATGTCCTGCAGCTCATCTCTTGCTTTGGCTATGTTCTGCCAAGATCCCCTCTCTACCAGAGTGTCTACAGTACTGACTCATCTCCTTCTGTGTTGCCTTGAACATCTCCAAGAAAGTTCTGAATTTGTCCCAAGCCCAGAACTCTTAGCTTTTCTAACTCTATGTGTGAATATCTAAATCGTTTTAATTTATTTGCATTGTGGTGTCCATACTCCCGCTTACTAAACATAGCTCCATGCAAACAACTAATATGTGGCAAAGAAAAACTTGACTGGATGAGTTACTCACTCCAAAAATCAAGTGTGAGCTCCTTAGCCCACCCTGTGCTTTTCTCTATTTCTAGTCAACAATTTATAATACGACAAATACAACTATGAATACTTTTATTGTGTAGCCCATGCACAATTCCATAGTCCCAGTACCTTGGCTTAACTAAACCTTGAACATTTTTTTTTTTATCTGGCTGAACAGAGCACCTGTCTGCTAACCTTTTGTAACCAATTCTTTAACGTATACATAGAGTGGACTCTCCTCAGAGATTGGAATTCATGAAGGATTATTTTACATTTTACACCAGTGGTCACCTTGCTGGTGGTATCGAGGATTGACTATGCAAATGCACTGTATTTAAGTGCCCATTAGCATATTTTAAATAAATTACAGTCTTGCAGAATGCCGTGGCTCGTACTCTTTTAAAAATCCCTAAATATCACTCAGCTTACAGGTCCATTAGAAAGCTTCATTGGCTCCCTGTGAGGCAGAGGGTGCTCTTTAAGGCTCTCTGTACTGTTTACAAGGCCTTTCACGATCAAGGTCATGATTTTTTTAAGAACACCTTTTCTTGGTACTCACCTCCCAGATCACTGCGATCCATCTCTGCTAAGCTGGTATCAATACCTAGGTTTAAGCGTGCCTCTTGGGGCAGTAGAGGCTTTGTGGTGGGAGCCGCAAAAGCCTGGAACAATCTTCCCTTTCATATCAAATCTATGCCAAATCTGCTGGCATTCAAGAAATCATTAAAAACCTGATTCTTGGGGGGCGTGGCTGGCAGCCGGTGATGGCGGCAGCAACTTAGGGAGGCTCCCACTGTAAGGCGGCATCCCGCATAAATCCGGAGGTGATATCCGATAAACTGATTGTCCAGACGGGGCGGACTGGGTCTGGTGACCGTGCGGCAACCTGAGGAGAAATTTCAAGACAGCGGCGGCCCGGCATTCGACGGAACGGCACAGTGAGAGGAGGGGCCTAATATCCGCTTAAGCGCAGCGGCGTGGACTGCCGACAGAACCCGGGCGGAAGTGAGGCTTCGGCGGACGTTCCTTACCGGAAGCGACGGACCATCGGCGGATACATCGGTAAGGCCCGGGAGGCCTCCGGACCCATCGGAGTGACTTGCGGATGGTCAAGCTGTCGGGCGCTGCCACGGGGGACGGCGATAAGAGTCCACGGTGGACGCCGCAGCACAGGTGCGGAACCGCCATTTTGGGAGGCAGAATCGTTCTGGCCGAGGCAACCCGAACAGGCAAGCACTGGACCCCTGAACCTGGAAACCTGAGGAGCCGCAACGAGGAGGACAGCACCGGGGGAAAAGAGGAGCGGTCCGCGCCCCCGCAGTAACATCGGCAGGATAAGGCCAGCTCTGAGCTGGCTGAATACTGGCACCCCCCCACCCCCCCCCCGCTGCTGGAACTGAGGCAGCGCCTGACCGCACAACAGTCTGAACAGCGGATCTGGGAAGGCACGCAAACCATCGACCCACTGAGCTACACCAGGTACCGGCAACGTGTAATCACATCGGCACGTACTTATGCCGGCGGGGACAAATAGGATGTACCTCCTCTTCTGACCTAAAGGCTTATTACCCCAGGACAGTACTGTGCAGCAGCGGAAGGGGTACAACACGCTGGACACACGAAGGGGGGTGGAGTGGAAGGGATACCCCGGCGCCGAACACCTTGTAAAGGGTCCTGCCCGAACTTGCACTGCTCGCGGTGATGTAGCCGGTGGACACGTCCGCACGAGGGAAGGCTTCTATCACTCAATAGGGAGAGTTGGGCATGGATAAAACGCAGATACCACTTAGGAGAAACGAGTGGAGTCCCATCCCTGGACAGGCAGCGCGACCCTTTTGGTAACGAGAGCAGTCGCAGGTCATACAGCATGGCGAACAGGGGCCCCAGGCACAACTCCACGCAGGCCAAACTCTATAAATTTGCCTATGACAAGCAGACTCCCCCCCCTGGAACAACGCAAGTCCGCGGGGAAAACGGCGGAAGGTTGAGGAAAAACAGCCCAAATTACAACCGATGCCCAGGCTGCTGGCACAAGACGCCTCTTAGTTCCCATTTTGAACAGTTACCAAATAAAGAGACGGGCGCTGGAAGCGGGAATGCAAGAACAGAATTTTATTTCTCATGAGGAGAGCCTGTCATTTCGGACACGCACACAATGTCTTCAAGAGGTGCTCTAACAAGTTTCTCTGCGGCTCCGTCTTTTATACACAGGTTTATGATGCACAAACATTCCTTATTGCAATAAAGACACTTTGAAGTACGAAAGGGCACGTTTGGAATCCCAGCTTCAGGCCTATTCCCATACCTGTCGCTCGGATGTCGTTTCCCCTCCCAAATATAACAAGTGATTGTAATCTTGCAGCCGGACATTCCAACAGGACACAGGGGCAAGAGGGGGTGGTCAGATCTAAGGTTGGGCAGGCGATAAGATCGGGCACTTCGGTTGGTGTATCACGTTTTGCTATGCGGGGCCAGGGGGGGGGTACATCCATGAGGCTTTGTTTTATGACTTGGGACCGGGTCGAGAGGCCAGGTGTAGCCGGGGGGGTCATCAGAAGAGGGGAAGGGTGTTCCTGGGAGGAATGCAGGGGGTGTCGGTCAGGCAGGGGTATCACTTTTAGAGCAGGGTCGCGCAGAGGGAGAGGGTTTTATGGCCTATGCATGAGAGAGCGGGGGTGTTCAACGCGCGCGAGGGGGGGGACGTGCTGGGGATTTAACAAACGGGCAGAGAGGCCTTGGTGCCTAAAATGGTTGTCGTGTACGTGCGTGCATGGGCCTATGCTGGCGGGATGATGCGGTCAATGCTTCGCGGTATTCGTTCTGCTTACAGCGAGGGGTATGGTGAACACAAATGAACGCCGCTTATGTACATATACATTGTCATTTTCCACAGTCGCCGCTTTTTAACATAAGTTAGTTCATTTCCGTGTTTATCATAACTGACGGGGTGTACATATAGCCATGTGTGGTCAATGAAATAGCGTTTTTCAATACTGGCGGATTGCATATAACCATGTGCAGTCGATGCGATAGACGAGGTGCAATACATATGAATTTACATTTGTCGTGTTATACATACGAGTCTAGAGATCGGTATACTACTCAGTCTGAGTCAATCAAGGAAATGTTCCGACACATTATGGAACCATGTTCTGACTCTCTCTCCGGCGGTATCAATGTACAGTTAAAAGTGACCGATGAAACATTTTGAAAGCAATACAAAGTGGTTGAGGGAGGAATTCAGTTCAATACAAGCAATTAGTCAGGGGGGGGTAGAAAGTTCAGAAAGAGGGGGGGTCTTCGCCACAGTGTCTTTTAGCAGCGAGCCATCACTGGTAGGCTCTAGTAGTTCGTTTTCTTCCGTTGGCGCTGTTGAGCACCGGCGGTGGAGCTATAGGTCCAGCTCGGATCCATCCTTACACGTCGCAGGGTGCGATCTGTTCTCTGCTGTTAGACCACAGTCCTGTTTCCTAACTAATCTTTTTAAGGGTGCCTCATGCTGGGCACCTGCATTTCTTTCTCCTTCCGTGGCAAACCCTATTCTACCTAAATGCTGTTCTTCTTCTCTGAGTCAAAATCCATGTGAAAAAAAAAAGGGTGGGGGTTGTCGGATAATCGAGGGAAGAGAGGGCGGAGTGGGATCAGATCTTTGAGACAAACCAAGGGAGCAAAGGATAACGAGCAGGCAGGCCCATCAATCGGGCTCAAAGGGGCAGGGACTTCTGGCACGCGTGGGTCAGCAAGCAGAGGGCTTCAAGGCAGCCCTCCATCCTTTCATTTTCCGTGTTTGAGAGTGGTGCCTTGTCCCGCGTTTCGTTGCTCTGCGGCTCCACCTTTGGTCGGGGTCACATGTGCTTCATGATCTGCGGCCAGGCTGTGCGTCACGTCCGGCCCCTCTCCTCCGGTGATTGTGTATCTTTGAATGGGTACAAAACAAGCTTTAGAGAACTGGCAGGAGAAGACATTTATACATTTCAATTCCGCCCCCAATCTTAAGTAGTTGGGGATACGTTCATCGGTCACGGTCAGAAGTTATCACTATGGAGTATGTATGCGGGCATTTCTACTGAGTTTGTACTAAGTCTATTTGGCGTTCATTCATGACGTATATGGAGAGAAGTCAGACTCCTATCAACTGCGTATTCCATCAAACTCGAAATCGGATCCTTCGGTAGAGACTGGTCTTTCTAACCCGAGCCCTGGCAGTCTTCTATCATCATGAGGGAGGGACAGAGGCTAAACATTCTTTTCTCGGGGAGCAACGGTTAATCAGGGTCATCAGTTATACTTCGGGATATGGAGCTGGGGTCAATCGGGAGAAACGAGGACGCTTTGGACATCCGTACTTGGGTGCAGAGAGGTGGGGCAATCTGGGCATTGGGGATTGTGTTTCTAACGAACTGAGACAGAAGGCCACTGACATATAGTCCCCCTATAAAAAGGCCAGATTAGGGGACATCAGTCGTCTTACCTGTACTTTCCTTCTTAGCCAATTCAAGTTCCATCATTTTACAGAAAGGAGAGGTAGTAATATGGCAAATTACAATTGTTTTAGTTTCTGTCAATTTTGCCGAACACCTTTGTGTTCAAAAACCAATTAGGCTTGTGTCGGCGGGGCACAACGTTACCACACAAAGGAAGAGGGAACAGGGGGACCCTCAGAGAGAGAGTTGTCCGCATTTTAAATGAACTATTCGGTACACGTACGACATGGAGAGAGAGAGAAAGAGAGAGAGAAACGTGTACAATAATAGGCCATTTAGTGCGCACACAACACAGAACAGCAGGGGTCAAGTTATATAGAAACACAGGCTGAGGGACGACGTAGATCCATACATTACGTACACATGAATTCAGGCGGGGGGGGAATAGTACATGTATTATATACAAAAATCCAAGACAAAACATAGAACAGTACTTGGCCAAAAAGATTTCTTCCTGCATGCTGCGCATCCTTAGTATCCTACTTAATTCATCGGGCTGCCTTTGCTGGTGGCCTCGGTTGCAAATACTTACACCTTTGTCAATTGTTCGGGAACTAACCTGGTCGGGCTAATACTCACGGTGGGATCTTCGGAACATTTTTAGCGAATGGGTATCCAGGCTGAGGCAACGGAGGGTGTCAGTCGGGAGAACAATGGGGCAGCTTTGAGTTTCATGTCTATGAGGGTGCAAGAAGGAGGTGGTAAATCTTAAACATTGACAATATTCCTAGTCTTCCAGGAGGAGGGTACTTGGGTAAACCTCACCCCGGAATATTCCTGAACCTTTCCCTATTTAGTTACCGTATGAATTTACTCATGGGTGCACGTCATTCTTGGTTGCATTATTTGGGGTGCCGGTTGGAGTCATATTTTGTCATACTGCAATAACCCGCCAAGTTTCTGCTTCAGGCCACCCTCCCAGTCGCTGGGTTCAGAGAGAGAGACAGCCGTTTCTAAGTAAGGGAGTGCTAAATCTTTGTTTGTTCGTCGTGTATAGGCACCATGTTCAGACCCCTTTTCCCCATTCCATCGGCCGTTCGATCATCACTTAAGTCATACATAAAACATTTCTCTTATCAATCCAAACGTGTGCAACGTGTATTCAGTCGAGCTATACACATCATGGCATACACGCGTGCATTCATATCACACAAATTCGTCACGTTCTCAGGGGCAGTCCCCATAGATAATATACAATTTTTCCGCGCGGAACCATGGCGTGTTGCTTAGGTCTTCCCCATACTTTAGTCGATGTTCCGATGTGACCTGCAGAAAGAAGGGAAAAAGAAAGGGTGGGGGCAGCGTTTTAAAACACATCAGCGCGCATAAACCCGAAAATGCTTTTACTTACCACATACTCGACCTATCTCTGCGGGATGCAGTCCCTTTCATCTCGGCGTTTAAGCCCAGAGGGACCCGTAGTGCGGGAGAGATAATCATTGATGGACTGTGTATTGCATAGATCGCCCAAGTGTGGTGTTACGGATCGTGTGTAGGGAAGGGTCAAAACAAAGGGCAGTCAGTGTAAAGTGGGGGGGGTGAACTCGTGCTCTCCTTCGAGGAGGAGGGATGGTCTACAGTGGTACAGGGTCGTTTTTGTTCATCAGGCACGGAAACTAGAGGGGCTAGGTGGCATTCCTTCGGAGTGGCTTAGGGGCATCTGAAACAACTTCCCTGATACATGTGGCATATAAAGTAAAGGCTAAATACCGGGATCTTTATCGATTGCTTTACGTTGCACAAAAATAAAAATAAAAAACACACACAACAAACCTGGACCATTCACATTTGCAATATTTCTGTGTACTTTGCTTTTTAACCTTTAAGTAATCGAGTTGCTTCATTTCACCTGTATTTTACTTATATCGGAAACAGTGGCCATTTATTCGAAACTTACCAATCTAAGCGCTACAACTATGTTTGTTTTTAAAAAAAAAAACCTTTATTTAAAAATGTTGGCGCACAAATACGGGCCTACAACCACGTGGGCCGGCCACGGAGCAGACTGGAACTGTACATGAGGGGATATTTATTTGAGGAAAACGTAACGGAGTCGGTGGTCGTTGATTTCATAAAGGTGCGACAAGTGCAATAAAATCATATCGAAAATTCATTGTGGGCAAGTACCATAAGTGTCGAAAATTCGAACTTTCAATAATACGGTAATCAATGACGCGTCAGAACTTAATATCAATTCATTGTCCGAATGTTCAATCAGTACCCATCCCCTCCTGCCATGCGCTTCAAAAACTGCATACATATCTCATGATATCAAGGCTGAGCAACTGGAACACCACAGGGAGTTGCGAGTTTCGTTTGTACCGGCGCCATTTTGGGTGAGGTCAGGCAGGTCCAAGTATAGTCAAAATGTCTCCACCAACTCGTGGTTGGACCAGAGCCTCTTTCGGCAGTCCAAAAGTTTCGTTAAAGGGCAACAGAAGGGACCGGCGATATGAACCATCAGTCAAAGGGGGGAGGGAGGCAACAATCTTTCCTACCGGGTCATATTGGTGTTCCACCGGAACTGATCAAATTGGTAGTCTTCAGGATTTTGGTCATTCAAACTGAGGCTGGCGCCAGCATGAGAGCGCCAACGTCTCGTGGCTACGTCTTGGTCGTTCCGCGGGCAATCATGGCAGTCATTCCCCATCGGGGGGGGGGGCCCGCGGGGGTCGGGGGCCCCTGCAGTTCTCGTAGAATCTTCAAAGCTGAGGAGAACGCTTCTGGACGGGGGACTCATTTTCTAGCTGACAAGCGACCAGGCCATCTTTGCACGCCAGGCCCAATCCTGCAGAGTCGACCGCCATTTTATGAGTTCCGCGGCAACCGGCAGTCGCTGGATCGCAAGAGCAGACGGACTCCAGCCTGTCGGGCGTGGCGTTGCACCGCAAGAGGGGTGGGCGCAACTCAGCTGGGCAACTGTACCGCAGGAGCGGACGCAACTCATCTTGGTGAGTGAGGCGCAGGGGTGCAGTGCTGTGTCCCAAGAGTGGGAGGAACTCAGCTGGTTCGGGCGAAGAGCCGTTGTATCGCAACAGTAGACGAACCCTTGTCGGGTGAGTGGAGCGTTGGGGGTGCAGCTGAGGGGCCTCCACCTGGGGAGGTGGGAGAGGCTCGTCCGCGCCGCCTCTCCCTCCCAGTGCACCCCACGCCGTCTCCTGGCGCTGACATTCGTGATGGCCGGACCAGGCGATAAGAGAGGGGGGTTCGGAGGCATAAGCAAGACATCCCCCCCGTGGCCTGCAAGGCACCAGAAGAGGATGGGAGGACCAGTACATTCCGGGCCATTCCCCCCACGACCTCTCCGGCCGATGGCGGCCAGCCGGGCCCCGCCCTGCACGTGTCGAGGCCTCGTCTTCCGGATGGGCGTAACCGTGGACCTGTTGCACTTCGGTAGCTTCCGGAATGGGGGTAGGTATCTGCTGACTTGTATCTATCTTATGTTACCGTTATTGGGCGTGTCGGGCGGTGGGACAGACATGTTTGGAGCAGTGAGGGGCGGCGGAGCTTAGCTACCTCGTGGCTGCCGTAATGTCAAGCTTGGCTTCTCTCACCACTTTCATGTTTCTTATTGTGGGCTATTTCTAACGTTTCTTATTTCTAGCGAAGTCAAAAAAAAAAACTCATCAGTGGCCTACTGATTTTGCTCGATTTCTTTTTCCTTCCTTTTCTAGTGTGTTTCGTGCTAAAGTTTTTGTTAACAGGATACGGTGATTACTTCGTATTTTACATATGTCCTTTTTATTAGGGGCGCCCTCCGGTTGAGCCAGATGATCTACCTCTAATAAATGGTCCGGGTGGAACTAGTTTACCAATCAGTGGGGAGTAGATAGGCATGACAGATTACAACGGGGGACAAAGGTCCGCATTACCTACCCTTCACTACTTGCAAAGACTAGACAGAATATTTCTATTCCACGTTATTTGCAAACAGAGAATACCTCAAAAGAACTATTCCTTGAACAATAAATGTCCAGACAATCAATCAATCAGTGGGGAGAAAAACAGGCATGACGGATTACAACGGGGGACAAAAGTCCGCATTACCTATCCTTCGCTATCTGCAAAGGGAGACAGAATATTCCTATTCTTCTCTGTTTGTAGACAGGGAATATCTCAAAAGAGCGATAATCGATAAAAATCGATAACAAACAATCAGTGGGGAGAAAGATAGGCATGACGGATTACAATGGGGGATAAAAGTCTGCATTACCTACCCTTCACTATCTGCAAAGGGAGACAGAATATTCCTATTCTTCCCCGTTTGTAGACAGCGAATGTCTCAAAGAGCAACAGAGCAACCAATCAATCAGTGGGGAGAAAAATAGGCATGACGGATTACAACGGGGGACAAAAGTCCGCATTACCTATCCTTCACTATTTGCAAAGAGAGAGGAACGTTCCTATTCGTCGCTGTTTGCAAACAGAGAATATCTCAAAGAGAACCAATACTTCAAGTAGCAACCAAGGCTAAATGAACCAATCAATGAACAATACCAGTATTTAAATACCGATTCCAATACAAACAATCAATCAATCAATCAATCAGATGGATAAAGCCATCCTATCAATCAGACGTAAAGACGTCCTACTTAACCTTACCCGGACCGGACCGTGTGGACAGTTCTTCGCCTTCCCTTTCCAGCGCCCGATCGTTCTCTTACTCCATGTTTTTACCGCAGCATTCCTGTGGGATCCCAGTCAGGACAGTAGGTCGCTTGAGAGAGGTCCGTTCGGAATCGGTGAAGTTCATTCAATCGGCAGCCGGACGAGGGCCCTCTCAAGGCAGGTATACTCCAATCGTTCAGATGTTCACCCCATCGTCTGGACCTCTCTTACCGGACCTTATGTCGCTGATGGGCCCCGCGTTGGGACGCCAATTGAGGAAAAACAGCCCAAATTACAACCGATGCCCAGGCTGCTGGCACAAGACGCCTCTTAGTTCCCATTTTGAACAGTTACCAAATAAAGAGACGGGCGCTGGAAGCGGGAATGCAAGAACAGATTTTTATTTCTCATGAGGAGAGCCTGTCATTTAGGACACGCGCACAATGTCTTCAAGAGGTGCTCTAACAAGTTTCTCTGCGGCTCCGTCTTTTATACACAGGTTTATGATGCACAAACATTCCTTATTGCAATAAAGACACTTTGAAGTACGAAAAGGCACGTTTGGAATCCCAGCTTCAGGCCTATTCCCATACCTGTCGCTCGGATGTCGTTTCCCCTCCCAAATGTAACAAGTGATTGTAATCTTGCAGCCGGACATTCCAACAGGAAACGAGGGCAAGAGGGGGTGGTCAGATCTAAGGTTGGGCAGGCGATAAGATCGGGCACTTCGGTTGGTGTATCACGTTTTGCTATGCGGGGCCAGGGGGGGGGGGGGGGTACATCCATGAGGCTTTGTTTTATGCAATTCATTCCGTTGAACACTAAGACTGACGGCCAAGGGTGTTTCGCAGCCCTTCAGGGACAGTGGGAGGGTAGACCCCTTAGTTTGGTATCGGTGTACATTCCTCCAGCGCTCCACTCAGTGAAGCTCCCGGAGTTAGCAGAATTTTTACTGACTCTTCCCGAGGGGGATGTCATTCTTGGGGGAGACTTTAATGCCATTGTAGACACACAGTTGGATAGGTTCCCGACGATGACACCCGCTGGAGGGCCCTCCCGCTTTCAGCGTTTTTTGACAGCTATGGGTCTAATCGGCGTACGACATGGAGAGAGAGAGAAAGAGAGAGAGAAACGTGTACAATAATAGGCCATTTAGTGAGCACACAACACAGAACAGCAGGGGTCAAGTTATATAGAAACACAGGCTGGGGGACGACGTAGATCCATACATTACGTACACATGAATTCAGGCGGGGGGGGAATAGTACATGTATTATATACAAAAATCCAAGACAAAACATAGAACAGTACTTGGCCAAAAAGATTTCTTCCTGCATGCTGCGCATCCTTAGTATCCTACTTAATTCATCGGGCTGCCTTTGCTGGTGGCCTCGGTTGCAAATACTTACACCTTTGTCAATTGTTCGGGAACTAACCTGGTCGGGCTAATACTCACGGTGGGATCTTCGAATCATTTTTAGCGAATGGGTATCCAGGCTGAGGCAACGGAGGGTGTCAGTCGGGAGAACAATGGGACAGCTTTGAGTTTCATGTCTATGAGGGTGCAAGAAGGAGGTGGTAAATCTTAAACATTGACAATATTCCTAGTCTTCCAGGAGGAGGGTACTTGGGTAAACCTCACCCCGGAATATTCCTGAACCTTTCCCTATTTAGTTACCGTATGAATTTACTCATGGGTGCACGTCATTCTTGGTTGCATTATTTGGGGTGCCGGTTGGAGTCATATTTTGTCATACTGCAATAACCCGCCAAGTTTCTGCTTCAGGCCACCCTCCCAGTCGCTGGGTTCAGAGAGAGAGACAGCCGTTTCTAAGTAAGGGAGTGCTAAATCTTTGTTTGTTCGTCGTGTATAGGCACCATGTTCAGACCCCTTTTCCCCATTCCATCGGCCGTTCGATCATCACTTAAGTCATACATAAAACATTTCTCTTATCAATCCAAACGTGTGCAACGTGTATTCAGTCGAGCTATACACATCATGGCATACACGCGTGCATTCATATCACACAAATTCGTCACGTTCTCAGGGGCAGTCCCCATAGATAATATACAATTTTTCCGCGCGGAACCATGGCGTGTTGCTTAGGTCTTCCCCATACTTTAGTCGATGTTCCGATGTGACCTGCAGAAAGAAGGGAAAAAGAAAGGGTGGGGGCAGCGTTTTAAAACACATCAGCGCGCATAAACCCGAAAATGCTTTTACTTACCACATACTCGACCTATCTCCGCGGGATGCAGTCCCTTTCATCTCGGCGTTTAAGCCCAGAGGGACCGGTAGTGCGGGAGAGATAATCATTGATGGACTGTGTATTGCATGGATCGCCCAAGTGTGGTGTTACGGATCGTGTGTAGGGAAGGGTCAAAACAAAGGGCAGTCAGTGTAAAGTGGGGGGGGTGAACTCGTGCTCTCCTTCGAGGAGGAGGGATGGTCTACAGTGGTACAGGGTCGTTTTTGTTCATCAGGCACGGAAACTAGAGGGGCTAGGTGGCATTCCTTCGGAGTGGCTTAGGGGCATCTGAAACATCTTCCCTGATACATGTGGCATATAAAGTAAAGGCTAAATACCGGGATCTTTATCGATTGCTTTACGTTGCACAAAAATAAAAATAAAAAACACACACAACAAACCTGGACCATTCACATTTGCAATATTTCTGTGTACTTTGCTTTTTAACCTTTAAGTAATCGAGTTGCTTCATTTCACCTGTATTTTACTTATATCGGAAACAGTGGCCATTTATTCGAAACTTACCAATCTAAGCGCTACAACTATGTTTGTTTTTTTTAAAAAAACCTTTATTTAAAAATGTTGGCGCACAAATACGGGCCTACAACCACGTGGGCCGGCCACGGAGCAGACTGGAACTGTACATGAGGGGATATTTATTTGAGGAAAACGTAACGGAGTCGGTGGTCGTTGATTTCATAAAGGTGCGACAAGTGCAATAAAATCATATCGAAAATTCATTGTGGGCAAGTACCATAAGTGTCGAAAATTCGAACTTTCAATAATACGGTAATCAATGACGCGTCAGAACTTAATATCAATTCATTGTCCGAATGTTCAATCAGTACCCATCCCCTCCCGCCATGCGCTTCAAAAACTGCATACATATCTCATGATATCAAGGCTGAGCAACTGGAACACCACAGGGAGTTGCGAGTTTCGTTTGTACCGGCGCCATTTTGGGTGAGGTCAGGCAGGTCCAAGTATAGTCAAAATGTCTCCACCAACTCGTGGTTGGACCAGAGCCTCTTTCGGCAGTCCAAAAGTTTCGTTAAAGGGCAACAGAAGGGACCGGCGATATGAACCATCAGTCAAAGGGGGGAGGGAGGCAACAATCTTTCCTACCGGGTCATACTGGTGTTCCACCGGAACTGATCAAATTGGTAGTCTTCAGGATTTTGGTCATTCAAACTGAGGCTGGCGCCAGCATGAGAGCGCCAACGTCTCGTGGCTACGTCTTGGTCGTTCCGCGGGCAATCATGGCAGTCATTCCCCATCGGGGGGGGGGGGCCCGCGGGGGTCGGGGGCCCCTGCAGTTCTCGTAGAATCTTCAAAGCTGAGGAGAACGCTTCTGGACGGGGGACTCATTTTCTAGCTGACAAGCAACCAGGCCATCTTTGCACGCCAGGCCCAATCCTGCAGAGTCGACCGCCATTTTATGAGTTCCGCGGCAACCGGCAGTCGCTGGATCGCAAGAGCAGACGGACTCCAGCCTGTCGGGCGTGGCGTTGCACCGCAAGAGGGGTGGGCGCAACTCAGCTGGGCAACTGTACCGCAGGAGCGGACGCAACTCATCTTGGTGAGTGAGGCGCAGGGGTGCAGTGCTGTGTCCCAAGAGTGGGAGGAACTCAGCTGGTTCGGGCGAAGAGCCGTTGTATCGCAACAGTGGACGAACCCTTGTCGGGTGAGTGGAGCGTTGGGGGTGCAGCTGAGGGGCCTCCACCTGGGGAGGTGGGAGAGGCTCGTCCGCGCCGCCTCTCCCTCCCAGTGCACCCCACGCCGTCTCCTGGCGCTGACATTCGTGATGGCCGGACCAGGCGATAAGAGAGGGGGGTTCGGAGGCATAAGCAAGACATCCCCCCCCGTGGCCTGCAAGGCACCAGAAGAGGATGGGAGGACCAGTACATTCCGGGCCATTCACCCCACGACCTTTCCGGCCGATGGCGGCCAGCCGGGCCCCGCCCTGCACGTGTCGAGGCCTCGTCTTCCGGATGGGCGTAACCGTGGACCTGTTGCACTTCGGTAGCTTCCGGAATGGGGGTAGGTATCTGCTGACTTGTATCTATCTTATGTTACCGTTATTGGGCGTGTCGGGCGGTGGGACAGACATGTTTGGAGCAGTGAGGGGCGGCGGAGCTTAGCTACCTCGTGGCTGCCGTGATGTCAAGCTTGGCTTCTCTCACCACTTTCATGTTTCTTATTGCGGGCTATTTCTAACGTTTCTTATTTCTAGCGAAGTCAAAAAAAAAACTCATCAGTGGCCTACTGATTTTGCTCGATTTCTTTTTCCTTCCTTTTCTAGTGTGTTTCGTGCTAAAGTTTTTGTTAACAGGATACGGTGATTACTTCGTATTTTACATATGTCCTTTTTATTAGGGGCGCCCTCCGGTTGAGCCAGATGATCTACCTCTAATAAATGGTCCGGGTGGAACTAGTTTACCAATCAGTGGGGAGTAGATAGGCATGACAGATTACAACGGGGGACAAAGGTCCGCATTACCTACCCTTCACTACTTGCAAAGACTAGACAGAATATTTCTATTCCACGTTATTTGCAAACAGAGAATACCTCAAAAGAACTATTCCTTGAACAATAAATGTCCAGACAATCAATCAATCAGTGGGGAGAAAAACAGGCATGACGGATTACAACGGGGGACAAAAGTCCGCATTACCTATCCTTCGCTATCTGCAAAGGGAGACAGAATATTCCTATTCTTCTCTGTTTGTAGACAGGGAATATCTCAAAAGAGCGATAATCGATAAAAATCGATAACAAACAATCAGTGGGGAGAAAGATAGGCATGACGGATTACAATGGGGGACAAAAGTCTGCACTACCTACCCTTCACTATCTGCAAAGGGAGACAGAATATTCCTATTCTTCCCCGTTTGTAGACAGCGAATGTCTCAAAGAGCAACAGAGCAACCAATCAATCAGTGGGGAGAAAAATAGGCATGACGGATTACAACGGGGGACAAAAGTCCGCATTACCTATCCTTCACTATTTGCAAAGAGAGAGGAACGTTCCTATTCGTCGCTGTTTGCAAACAGAGAATATCTCAAAGAGAACCAATACTTCAAGTAGCAACCAAGGCTAAATGAACCAATCAATGAACAATACCAGTATTTAAATACCGATTCCAATACAAACAATCAATCAATCAATCAATCAATCAGATGGATAAAGCCATCCTATCAATCAGACGTAAAGACGTCCTACTTAACCTTACCCGGACCGGACCGTGTGGACAGTTCTTCGCCTTCCCTTTCCAGCGCCCGATCGTTCTCTTACTCCATGTTTTTACCGCAGCATTCCTGTGGGATCCCAGTCAGGACAGTAGGTCGCTTGAGAGAGGTCCGTTCGGAATCGGTGAAGTTCATTCAATCGGCAGCCGGACGAGGGCCCTCTCAAGGCAGGTATACTCCAATCGTTCAGATGTTCACCCCATCGTCTGGACCTCTCTTACCGGACCTTATGTCGCTGATGGGCCCCGCGTTGGGACGCCAATTGAGGAAAAACAGCCCAAATTACAACCGATGCCCAGGCTGCTGGCACAAGACGCCTCTTAGTTCCCATTTTGAACAGTTACCAAATAAAGAGACGGGCGCTGGAAGCGGGAATGCAAGAACAGATTTTTATTTCTCATGAGGAGAGCCTGTCATTTAGGACACGCGCACAATGTCTTCAAGAGGTGCTCTAACAAGTTTCTCTGCGGCTCCGTCTTTTATACACAGGTTTATGATGCACAAACATTCCTTATTGCAATAAAGACACTTTGAAGTACGAAAAGGCACGTTTGGAATCCCAGCTTCAGGCCTATTCCCATACCTGTCGCTCGGATGTCGTTTCCCCTCCCAAATGTAACAAGTGATTGTAATCTTGCAGCCGGACATTCCAACAGGAAACGAGGGCAAGAGGGGGTGGTCAGATCTAAGGTTGGGCAGGCGATAAGATCGGGCACTTCGGTTGGTGTATCACGTTTTGCTATGCGGGGCCAGGGGGGGGGGGGGTACATCCATGAGGCTTTGTTTTATGACTTGGGACCGGGTCGAGAGGCCAGGTGTAGCCGGGGGGGGTCATCAGAAGAGGGGAAGGGTGTTCCTGGGAGGAATGCAGGGGGTGTCGGTCAGGCAGGGGTGTCACTTTTAGAGAAGGGTCGCGCAGAGGGAGAGGGTTTTATGGCCTATGCATGTGAGAGCGGGGGTGTTCAACGCGCGCGGGGGGGGGAACGGACGTGCTGGGGATTTAACAAACGGGCAGAGAGGCCTTGGTGCCTAAAATGGTTGTCGTGTACGTGCGTGCATGGGCCTATGCTGGCGGGATGATGCGGTCAATGCTTTGCGGTATTCGTTCTGCTTACAGCGAGGGGTATGGTGAACACAAATGAACGCCGCTTATTTACATATACATTGTCATTTTCCACAAGGTGACGGGACAAAGAAAGCCACTCTAGAGGATGTCCTGGCAGCATTGGCTCAGGTACAGGAGACAGTAGGGGCAACGGCGACTGAAGTGACCCTAATACGCGCAGACCTTCAGAAGATGAATGAAAGAGTAAAACAAGTTGAGGTCGTGACCAAATCCCTAGTCGAGGATGTGTCTGAGTTACAAATAGAAATGGGAAAATTGCAAGCGGACAACAAAACACTTAGAGAAAAACTGGACGATCAGGAAGGGCGCTCACGGAGGAACAACGTCAGAATTTTGTGTGTGCCGGAGTCCGAAGTCACAGGAGCTATGGACCTCTACGTGGAAGATATGATCAAAAATCAGCTCCAGCCCAAAGGTCTCTCGCATTTCTTCTCTGTGGAAAGGGCCCACAGAGTGCCAGGGGGGAAGCCGAAGACAGGAGGTCCGCCAAGGCCGATACTAGCGAGACTCTTTAACTTCAGGGACCGGGACGCTATTCTACAGGCGGCCAGAGTGGCGCCGGCCATTCAAATTCAGAACTCCAAGGTGTCCTTTTTCCCAGACTACATGGCGGAAGTATCACGGAGAAGGAGGACTTTTCTTGAGGTAAAAAAGACGTTAAGAGAGAAGGAACTGCCCTACTCAATGCTCTTCCCAGCCCGGCTCCGGGTGGTAGCTGATAAAAAGGTCTGGTTCTTCGACTCCCCCGATGCGGCCAGGGATTGGCTTGAAGGATGGCGCACCGCGGGACAGCCACGAAGAACCCATAGAATGAACCACGGACACCGAGATGATGGCCGAACAGGGTCACAGACATGGGGCAGAGAGGGATCGGAAAGATCCCCGACACATGAACTCACGGAGGCTGACGGAGAAGAATGACCCAGGTTGAATGGGACAAAAATGTCCGCTGTCTCTTCCTAATGGAACTAGTATTTCGCAGTCGCGGCTGGACGCGGGCCTGGTTAGCCCCGGAGGAGAGCAGGGATGCCGCCTGCTCGGGGAGACACTCTCCCCCAACACGCAAGTACTCTGGTTCTGGGATGGGTTAAGCACTCTGCTCAGTTGGGGAGGCGGGCAGTTGGAAGTCCATCAAGCAGGGGGGCAGGGAGGGGGGGTGGGGAGGAGGTTTGTTTTGGAATTGTTCGGAATACACAGGTATGGTCGTGGAATAATGTTCTACATTCGGGATGCTTAGCAAAAGTTTGGAATTTACAAACTAGGTCTGGCTATCATGTCCTTAATCTACGCCTTCTAGCGAATGGGTGGAGACAAAGCGCTCATGGCACGTATCACGTTAGACACATACATGTCCACATAACTACATATGGCAGACGACCCGACACTTAGAACGGAGGGAGCTGAGTCACGTTCGCCGGGTTCCCCCCTGCGAATACTGACATGGAATGTGAGAGGGCTGGGAGACAAGGTGAAACGTGGATTGGTGTTGACCGCGCTGAAGAGACAGAAACCCGCCATAGCACTCCTGCAGGAGACACACTTAACGGGGGGCGTCCAAAGCCATGGATAGGAGAGGGTACAAAATGATAGTCCATTCAGAATTTACGTCAGGATCACGAGGGACTGGCATCTTAATTCAGAAATCCTCGCAATTCATTCCGTTGAACACTAAGACTGACGGCCAAGGGTGTTTCGCAGCCCTTCAGGGACAGTGGGAGGGTAGACCCCTTAGTTTGGTATCGGTGTACATTCCTCCAGCGCTCCACTCAGTGAAGCTCCCGGAGTTAGCAGAATTTTTACTGACTCTTCCCGAGGGGGATGTCATTCTTGGGGGAGACTTTAATGCCATTGTAGACACACAGTTGGATAGGTTCCCGACGATGACACCCGCTGGAGGGCCCTCCCGCTTTCAGCGTTTTTTGACAGCTATGGGTCTAATCGGCATATGGCGACATACACACCCCCAGGCACAGCAATACACTTATCACTCCGCTGTGCACAGTAGCATGTCGAGAATTGACCACTTCTTAGCCCTGGGCAATGGTATCCAACACATAGACACCATAGAAATTCACCCAAGGGGTATATCGGATCACTCCCCAATCACCCTAACACTCTCCACCCAGGAGAAGTCTTGCAAACGTATATACCCCATACGAGCTGCATATCTTAAGGTCCCTCAGGTTCGAAGAGCTCTTAAAAAGACGACGACGCAGTACTTTGCCGAAAATGTAGATTCAGTACGCTCCTCAGAGGTTCTGTGGGAAGCGTATAAGGCGGTACTGAGGGGTCAGGCCATAAATTCGATCACAGGCTACAAAAGGGAAAAAGCGCAGGAACTTACTAGACTGGAATTAACATTGCAAGACTTGTCAACGGCGCATGAGACACACCCCACTCCAGACATGTCCCACGCACTTCACCTCCAGCAGCAGATGTACACGGATCATGTTCGGAATCAGGTTAAGGGACATATAACTGACACTCAGAATAAGATTTAAGTGGGGGACAAGGCGGGTAGGATGTTGGCATGGCTGGACAAGAGGGGGGGCAGCTCCAGAGGTATACAACAAGTGAGGAACAAACTAGGAGTAGTACACACAAACCCGGAACAAATAGTCGAGATACTCGCGACCCACTTCGAGGAGGTATACGCCCCGGAAAGGGTAGTAACAGCAGAAATGGCTAGGTCGGCGTTGGAACCGAATGGGGTCCAGACACTTCGATCAGAGACTGCTGCAGAGTTAGATGCGGACATAAATACGGAGGAGATCCAATTGGCTATAAGTGCTCTGAACCCAGGCAAAGCGCTTGGACCGAATGGAATACCTATAGAATGGTACCAGTCAATGCCGGAGAGGCTCAGTAAACATCTACTAGCAATGTACAAGGAGTGTTTAGAGAAGGGAATACTTCCACCAGATCAGAGACTGGCCACTATAGTAGCAATCCCCAAGCCGGGGAAACCGCCAGAGGAGTGTTCCTCATACCGCCCTATCTCACTACTTAATGCAGAAGCTAAAATCCTCGCCAAACTCCTGGCGGCCCGACTTGTGCCGTACCTGCCCGACCTCATACACCTGGACCAATCCGGATTTATGCCTCATAGGAATACGGCCCTAAATTTGCACGGATTGCATGGGGTGCTGGCTAAGGTGGAATCGATCTCTACACAAGCAGTTATACTGGCCCTGGACGCGAAGATGGCCTTTGACCTTGTAGAGTGGAACTACTTGTTTGAAGTTCTGGCTGTTATGGGCTTTGGCCCCAAGTTCATCGCATGGATTAAGTTATTATACGCTGACCCGGTTGCGCAGGTGATAGCAAACGGCCATATCTCACGAACGTTCCCTCTGGGAAGGGGCACTCGTCAGGGTTGCCCCCTCTCGCCATTGCTGTTTGCAATCGCATTGGAGCCACTAGCCACTTTAATACGAACAACGCCGCTGCTGAAAGGAATACGCTGGGCGAAGGGCTGGGAGGACCGGCTTTCCTTATATGCAGATGACATGCTGGTCTACCTAACAGACCCAGAACATGGGGTGCCGGCACTCCTGACTCTCTGTGACAGCCCTGGTAAGATATCGGGCTACACATTAAATTGGAACAAATCAGAGATGTATGTCCTGAAGGGTCCGGTCCCGACACTGTGTACGGAATGCCCACTAAGGGCTGCTGGATCCTCCTTTAAATACTTGGGCATCCATGTTACAAGGGACCCAACGGACTTTATGAGTAAAAATCTAGTGCCTCCCGTGGAAAGACTCAAGCAAGATGTTAAGTTCTGGGCGGGGCTGCCTCTGACGCTGTTGGGGAAGGCCGCACTTTATAAAATGGTGTCCTTGCCCCGCTTTCTGTATATACTCGAGAACACTCCATATCCAGTGGATCCGAGATACTTTAAGAGAGTAGCGGCATTGGTGTCGAGTCTTCTGTGGGGGAACCTCCCGGCACGCATAGCGCAGACCAAACTACACAGGGGTTGGTATGATGGCGGAATTGCGCTACCTAATTTGAAATTATACTATTGGGCGGCTCAACTGAAGCCCATTAATCAATGGATACATGCTCCGCAAAACGATCCAGCATTTCAGGCTGTTAGGGCACAACTAGGCGCGGATAGTCTACTGGCTCCGCTGTACGATCAGAGAAAAGTGAGCAAATTGGAGGGACCCACCAGACTTACGGCAGCGCTATGGCATGCGGCGACAGCGGCACTGGGATGGAAGGGGAGAATAACCAAGCTCACATCACTGTGGGACTCTCGAGCCCTGGGAAACCTGAGAAACAGCCGAGGCTTCTCTCACTGGGATACCATAGGGATATCTACAGTGGGGGACCTATGGGAAAGGGGAGAAGTGGTGCCTTTTGCCAGACTGAGGGAACTTTATGACCTAGGAGAGAGGGAATCATACAGATATGTTCAGATATGGCATGCGTTGCTCGCGGCCATACCCACTGGAATGGAGGTGCCGGAGTCGTCCCCGCTTGAGGACCGCCTCCTCACAGACTACATGATAGAGCGTGCGACATCACTCACATACCGCAAACTACTCTACAACTTACCGGACCCAATGACTCCGTTGAAGGAGAAATGGGAGGGTGACATCCATGATATGGACGAACACGAATGGAATGAGGCGATGGCGTCGCCTAAGGAAGTAGGTATCTCCGCAAGATTAAGACTTGTACAGCTGAAAATTTTACATAGGGTATATTACACAAGGACCACGTTACACCGCATTCGCAGAGCACAACACCCTTACTGCCTTCGTGGGTGTGGGGAGGAGGGCACGTTCTTTCACACATTATGGGACTGCCCCCATATCCAGGAATATTGGAGGCGCATAATGTGCACGATATCGCAGACAGTAGAGATTTCCCTACTCCCCGAACCACGAAAATGCCTCTTGAATGTCTGGGACGCTAATGATCTGTCCAGGCACGGTCAACTCTGGGTTACATTGGGCATGATAATAGCCAAGCGAGACATTGCACAGCGCTGGGGGGCGGCGGAAGTGCCAACAAAAACACAATGGTGCCTAAATATGGATAGGGTGATGGTGACGGAAAGGGCGGTGTACGCTAACCGGGCCTGTCCGGGAAAATGGAATAAAATTTGGACCCCGTGGAACATGTACAGAGGGGAGATCTGCGAACCCTTGCTAGAAGATGATCAGGCAATATCGGATGAGGAGGGGGAAGAGGACTACTAGCTGACTCGGATTCCACAGGGAAGGGTGGCCACGGGACCGGGACGGACTTAGGATCTAGAGGTAGAACTCAAGGGACATGTAGGAGACGATACTGAGAGAGCTGCATCCTAGGGAGCCTGAGCACTTTTATGGCCACGTCTTGCATAGTCTTGGAGTGACTCAGGTTGAATTGACACTGAAGTAACGCTTCCTTACTCAGCTAATGCGACCAATAACCAACAATGTACGACCGAAATGTGATTCCTTATGTTTTTTGTTGTTGTTTTTTGTTTAAAAATAGAAAACCAAAAACCTATATGGATCAGCAGAATATCGACTATAACGTACCCTTTTATTCCATATAGTGGTGCGGATTGACAAATAATAACATTAAGACTCCAGCTTTATATTACTGCATTGTGAACACAAGATTGTGATAGCGGCCGGCCCCAAGGGTTGTAGGCCAACAGCTGTGTAAACTTAAAGGTACAATAAAGGTTTTTAAAAAAAAAAAAAAACTGATTCTTAATGACCTGCTAAAAAATTCTCCGGGATTTTTTCTTTTGCGGTTTCTTAGCTTGCACCAAGGCGCCTGTGCGCTTAACAAGACCATTTAGCATAACATAACATCTTAAGTACACATTTAGGGTCTGATGTACAAAAATAATGCTTGGAAATATCCAGTCCAGGGGTCTTGAAACTTTTCTGTAATGAGAGCTACTTCTGATGAGTGAAAATCATTGTGAGGTACTGAAGGCCAAATAACGTGCGTGTTGTTACCAAACACCACCTTGCCCAGCTTCATTGACTTTAAACCTAATGTCCATGGAGCCCACTACTATGGTTTGAACAAAATACTGTGACCAGGAAACTATGATGAGGCTGCCATGTGCTTCAAGGAGTGCATGGTCTGTGGGGACGTGTGAATCAATGGGATATATGTGTATGAGGGGCTGAGAGCCTGTGTTGTGTGTACTTGTGGCACAGGACATACCTTTTGCCATATGTGGGACAGTTACATGTATAACACAAACATACAACCATTTGTTTTTAAATGGGAGAATTTTAAAGTGCAGAAACATTTTCTGCTAAAATCTTCATAATAGGGAACATGTTTCGCCACTTGATGGAACATTCTTCTGCACTTTACATTTTTCCCATTTTTTTTAAATGTCTGTATTTTTCAATTATAAATACGACTCCATGTCTACCAGCCACTGGGGGCAAGATGCCTGCAGTGCTGAAATGAGACAGTTTGAAATAGGAGAAAATTCAGCTGAAGAGTTAACTTTATGCTTATATGCATACATGAAACTCATTGCTATAATTTTTTCCCATTTCAAAGTGTCTTTATAAACAGTAGGCATTTTACTCCCAGTGGCCTGTAGATATGGTGACATATTTATGACAGGAAAATACTTTTGTTTAAATGTGAGAAATTTAAAGTGATGAAACATCCTTCATAAAACATTAGGAGTTGACTGACTTAGTTAAAAGTCGAGAAAAACATTAAGACAATGCTTCATAGAAATATATTTTTTTTACTTTAAGTTTCTCCCATTTAAAAGAAAATTACTGTATTTTACAGTTATAAATATTGCACTGTGTCTACCAGCCACTCGGAGCAAGATGCCTGCTGTTTGTAAATGCGACTTTGAAAAGGGAGAAAATTAAAATCAAGAGTTAACTTAATCATTAAGTTAACTCTTCGTTTTAATTTTCTCTTATTTAAAAGCATACAGAAACCTCATTTTGTTCCAATGCTCCAATATTGATTTGAGAACGACTTTTATTTAAGCGTTAATTACATCAGTGCTTCAGTTTGGTGCCTCTGTGACCGACCTAGGTCATAAATCTGAGGCAGGCCCTGCTATCTGCAGCTTGATAATAATGTAAAATAAACATAGCCTTTTCTTAACGCTAATCGGAAAACGCAACACTTATATACGTTGAAGGTTTCTGCGAGCTACTGGTAGCTTACGATCAACTGGTTGGAGACACCTGATCCAGTTACAATTTTTGCCACCAGTAAAGAATTTTACAAACCGACCTATGTACTAACAGGTTGCTTGTTTAATTCAGAATTGGAGGGGGTCGCAATCTGTCCTACCTCATTAGTATTAGTGTAGCAGGTCACAAGTTGCAACTCTCTCCCTTGGTGTTCATCAATGGGATGGTGGCATGCTTAGGTCAGACGATCACCACTTCTGTAACTGCATTTAAATTAAGTAAACTTTTTTTTAATGAAGCCCATTTAATTTCTGCACTTAAAATGTAGTGAATGTAATACCACTCCCCCTCCAGAGTTGGGGAAAAAAATGCAATGTTTTCTGATCAGATATTGATCACAAAATATTGATACATTAACCTGTTTGGTTCTGCGGAAGGTGGGCTTGTGCTTGTGCCGGGGGCCATCCGAACCCCGCCCACTCATTAAATTGCCCGCACCGCAGCGGAATTCTCGCCGCGGTCCAAGGGTTAAACATCGATTTGCAGTTTGGAAGGGGTGCCAGTAGCATGCCCCTTCCACATTGTGAATCAATATCCATTTGCAACGCCATTTTAGGAATCTGTAGACATTTACTAACCCCTTAAATTACTTTAAATACAAGCAAGAACAAGCATTGCTAAATGCAAATGTTTTCACCAAGCATTGGTGATTGCATTGTAAAAAAAAGCGGAATGGAGTCCGAGGTGTTGGACCTAGGGAAAGTTTAGTGTGCTGCTTGGGAAAATTAAGTAAAAAATGAAAATATAGGAGAAATGTAGGCAGGCATGCTGCCGTGAAAATAATTCTTCTGATGCATTGACGAAAGTAGTTCTACCCATCAAAGCCGATGAGAGGCGGATGAGAATGAGTAATCAGGCCTCGGAAAACTGATGAGAAGAACGCCAACAAAACAAGCATTTGTAATGCAATAGGTCTCACATTAGGAAAGTTTGAGTTATTGGTATTGTAAATGACACATTTTTTATTTATGTGTTGGTTTTGAAAATAGCAAAATTAATAGCTTTGCCAATAGGTATAACTTTCGCAAATGTGAGACCTATAGCATTTGTAATGCAATATGTGTTGTATTTACGTGACTTAGATGTATTGATATTACAAATATGATGCGATAGATAGAGTGAGTGTGATATATAGAGTGAGGGCGATAGATAGATAGAGGGAGGGCGTTAGAGGGAGGGCGATAGATAAAGTGAGGGCGATAGATAGATAGATAGATAGATAGATAGATAGATAGATAGATAGATAGATAGATAGATAGATAGATAGATAGATAGATAGATAGATAGATAGATAGATAGATAGATAGATAGATAAATAGAGTGAGGGCGATAGATAAATAGACAGATAGATAAAGTGAGGGCGATCGATAGATAGAGTGAGTGCGATAGACAGACAGAGTGAGGGCGATAGATAGATAGACAGATAGATAGAGTAAGTGCGATAGACAGACAGAGTTAGGGCGATAGATAGATAGACAGATAGATAGAGTGAGGGTGATAGATAGATAGAGTGAGGGAGATAGATAGATAGATCGATAGATAGATAGATAGATAGATAGATAGATAGATAGATAGATAGATAGATAGATAGATAGATAGATAGATAGATTGATAGATAGATAGATAGACAGATAGATAGAGTGAGGGCGATAGATAGAGGGCGATAGATAGATAGATAGAGTGAGGGCGATTGATAGATAGACAGATAGATAGATAGAGTGAGGGCGATAGATAGATAGAGGGCGATAGATAGATAGATAGATAGATAGATAGATAGATAGATAGATAGATAGATAGATAGATAGATAGATAGAGTGAGAGCGAAAGATAGATAGATAGATAGAGCGAGGGCAATAGAGCAGTGGTTCCCAAAGTGTGCGCCGCGGCATCCTGGTGCGCCACTAAAACTCGCTAGGGGCGCCGCACACTTCTTGAGAAAATGGGAAAGGCAGCAGGTTCTATCAGTACGCCTCTGTTCTAAAACATGATAGTTGCATATTTGAAATGTGCATTTGTGTGCCCCAGTAAAGGCACGTGCCAAGTGGGAATGTCTTGTGGGAGAGGTTAGGAAGCCGCACCTGTCAGCACCATGAATGGGTTGGACCAGCATGTGACGTGTTGCAGGGCCAGGCACAAACATTCAGGAGAGTGATGCGAGCGTTATTGCGGCCCGTTTTCTGCATTGACTGTACAATGGCTTCTACAAGGAAAATCGGGTAATTCTAAATGTGAATTTCCAGAACAGCAAATGACTTCATCACCCCTTCACTCCGACAACGGGTCATTCATGTGCAGTGAGTGAAGGTGACTCGTGTAAAAAGAATGTCGGATACGAATGAGAGAGAGGCCTTGGAAGAGGGGTGCAGCTGCTTACTCTAATTAACTTTCCTCTGAATACACATCACAATAATATCCTAATCATGTATGCCGCGAATTTGCAGATCACTGAGTGAGCGCCATGAGGTTCATTCAGGTTTATGACATGTAGTCTGTTCTTCCCTTGAAACCTAGCACCGGACCTGCCAATGTCAACCCCAAGAAAGAAGCACACAATTAAATATTAATTCACTCCCTGCGCTGATAATAGCAGGAGAATAACACCCATTTAATATCAGCTGGTTCCAATAATCAGCTCAACAACAAAAGAAACTAGAATGATGGTGGTCCTTAGCAAATGGGGAAGTACATCACGTGAGATTTTATATTCTTTTTTGTTTGCACATGAAAACGGAAATAATTCTCATAATTTGAGATACCTGGGTAACATTTCCAAGCTGTTGCATCTGCTTCTCTGTTTCATTTGGTAGCTAAGAGCGCTCAGAGAAGCCTTGAGCTGGCATGGTTGAGAAATAAGATGTTTTTCTAACAAACTTTTGGGGTCATATCATATTCAGCTGTATGTGTTCGTGGAGGTTTGGGGGTGTTTGAAATGACTGGAGAACTATGTTGTGTGAGTTGCAATCTTTCCTGCCAATGCAAAACAAATGCTACGTTGTCAGTTGGCTTATCTTCAAAAATTAAGTCTTCAACCTGCTTACGCTCCCTGCCCATTCTTTCAAATATTCACCACTATGTATAAGTTTTGGAATGTGGTGGCATACGTGCGTGCATTTAACCCCCACTAATCTATAGTAGAATATCTTTACACGTGTGACTCATGAATCAGCACGAGTCAGTTCGAAGGTTTTACTGTCCACACTGGGAAAGTTTCTGAACAATGACTGATCCTGTATCAGCTACAAGGCTCAACCAGCAGCAGCTCTGCATAACGGTGCTTACTTCAGTTAATAGTTACGGATAATTAACACAGCTCTAGAATACATTTTGATCTCAAGTTATATTTGCTGTATGAAGTATGTACAGATCATAAGTGCTATAAAAATACCAGCTTTGTATGTAATGTAATGTAAACAGATTTATAAAGCGCATGGATACCCGGGAGCGTCCCAGGGCTAGAAACAAAAAGCCAAGCTCACAAAAGGAAGTGGAGTCAATAGGATCACTGGTGGAAGAGAATAGTTTTGAGAATCTTCCGGAACCGTAAATGACATGGTTCAGCCCGCAGCTTCCGGGGAAGAGTATTCCACAGAGTTGCTGCATTCACAGAGAATCGGCGACCTCCAGTACGCGCTTTCTTTACTCTCGGAATTCTGGCCAGGCAATCGTGATCAGATCGAATGGGCCTGTTGGCCTTATATGGCAAAACTAAACTCTTCAAAATAGAAGGTCCCTTACATTGTAGAGATTTGTGAGCGATACACAGGGATTTGAACTTTATCCTTTCGCGAATTGGTAGCCAGTGCAGTGATCTGAGTGCCGGTTTAGCTGACACCCTGGCCGGGGTGCCCGTGAGCAACCTAGCTGCAGCGTTCTGGATCTGTTGCAGTTTATTAATTGTGGCTTCAGGGGCGCCCAAAAAGAGGGCGTTGCTGTAATCCAGCCTGGACAGAATAAGTCCTTGAATTAACATCTTCCTTGAGGGCAGAGGCAGAAGAGTGAGGACTTTCCGAGCCGAACGGAGTAAGCCAAAGCAGACTCCAGCCATTTTTTTGGCTTGAGTTTTGAACGAAAGGTCCTGTTCTAGCCAAACCCCTAAACTTTTAATTTCATTTTTTGGGAGGGGGAGAGCTCCCATGCAGGTAGGCCAGATAGCATCGGATAGTGGTGTCAACTTATGCCCCAATAGCATAAGTTCCGTTTTGGACCCATTTAGTTTGAGGGAGGACTCACTCATCCAGACATGTATTTTCGTCAGGCAGGAGCGAAGATTATCAGAACATTGGTCCAATTGGGAGAGAGAGACGACAAGTTGGGTGTCGTCTGCATAACTCACTATTTTGAACCCGAATGGAGCAACCACATCCTCCAGGGGGGACATGTACACATTGAACAATGTAGGGCTCAAAGACGAGCCCTGCGGCACGCCACACTGGAGAGGGATAAGTTTGGATTGTGAATTACCTTCCCAGACTTGAAAAGTTCGATTATTTAGGAACTATGTTAACCAGGCCACAGCGGTACCTGAAACTCCCATATCAGATGGCGATGAATTAAGACACAGTGGTTGACCGTGTCAAAGGCTGCACTTAGATCCAGGAGGATCACTGCCACTGATCCTCCCGAATCCATGATGCACCTCGCCTCCTCGATAACAGATATAAGAGCAGTGTCTGTACCCTGGCCTGGGCGGAAGCCTGTTTGAGAACTCCACAATAACTCATTGGATTCCAGAAAATGGGAAAGTTGGTGATTGACCATTTTTTCTGTAATCTTACTGAGTCCTGGAAGTAATGAGATCGGCCTAAAGTTGGCCAACTCCAAAGGATCAAGCTGTGGTTTTTTCAAGAGGGCCTTCACGATAGCTCCCTTCCAACTAGGAGGGACAGTACCTTGCCGAACAGAGGCATTGATTAGCTCAATGGCAGAAGGAGCAATGGTGGTGGCAATCCGTTTCAGAATCCGCATAGGAACTGGATCACTGGGGAGCCACTTTTCATAGCGGCCAAGACTTTGTGGAATTCTTCCACTGAGACTGGGTCAAAAGCATCCAGCTGAGGGCCGAGCACAGACGACCGGCTGCAGGCAACTGCTGCAGAGTCAAGCTGAGGCAAAGTAATTAGAATATTTTGAATTTTAGAGTCAAAATAATTCGCCAGCTCATTGCATTTGGCTCCTGAAGTATCTGGAGCCAGTGGGGGGTCAGGCACCTTCAGTAGTTCTTTAACAATCTGAAAGGTTTCTCTGGTGGAATTGGAAGAGCTTCTAATCCTTTCTTCAAAAGATGCTGTCTTAGCGTTTCTAAGAGCGACTTTGTACGCTCTAATAGCTGCGCGATAGGCTTCTTTAGGGTGGTCTTGTTCATTTTTGGACCAGCTGGGACATCAAAATACCAGTGGTGCTGGTAGGAAACCGGTCAGGTGGCAACTCTAACTGGCTCATTTATTTATTTACTGTTGGGTTTTTGTGTACAGTCTGTATGTGATGCGGAACACCCCTGTGTCTTTTTTAACATCCATTGCATGTCTTGGTAAGCAAGCAACCAACCACCGGACAAAAGAGAAGAAAAATTGAAGCACTCCAGAGGCCGGCCTAACATCCTCCTCACCCAAAAAAAAAGTTACATAAAGGGGAGCCGCGGACAACAGTCAATAGATAAAGGGAGCTACAGGTTGAAAAAGTTTGGGAACCACTGCGATAGAGTGAGAGCGATAGATAGATAGATAGATAGATAGATAGATAGATAGATAGATAGATAGATAGATAGATAGATAGATAGATAGATAGAGTGAGGGCGATAGATAGAGTGAGGGCGATAGACAGAGTGAGGGCGATAGATAGATTGATTGAGGGTGATAGATAGATTGAGTGAGGGCGATAGATAGATAGAGTAGGGGCGATAGATAGATAGATAGATAGATAGATAGATAGATAGAGTGAGGGCGATAGATAGATAGATAGATAGATAGATAGATAGATAGATAGATAGATAGATAGATAGAGGGCGATAGATAGAGTGAGGGCCATATACAGAGTGAGGGCGATAGATAGATAGAGTGAGGGCGATAGATAGATAGAGTGAGGGCGGTAGATAGATAGATAGATAGATAGATAGATAGATAGATAGATAGATAGATAGATAGATAGAGTGAGGGTGATAGATAGATAGATAGATAGATAGATAGATAGATAGATAGATAGATAGATAGATAGATAGATAGATAGATAGATAGATAGAGTGAGGGCGATAGATAGATAGATAGAGTGAGGGCGATGGATAGATAGATAGATAGATAAATAGATAGATAAATAGATAGATAGATAGATAGATAGATAGATAGATAGATAGATAGATAGATAGATAGATAGATAGAGGGCGATAGATAGATAGAGGGTGATAGATAGATAGATAGAGTGAGGGCGATAGCTAGATAGATAGATAGATAGATAGATAGATAGATAGATAGATAGATAGATAGATAGATAGATAGACAGACAGACAGACAGATAGATAAATAGAGGGCGATAGATAGATAGAGTGAGAGCGAGAGATAGATAGACTGAGGCCGATAGATAGAGTGAGGGTGATAGATAGATAGAGTGAGTGAGATAGATAGATAGATAGATAGATAGATAGATAGATAGATAGATAGATAGAGTGAGAGTGATAGATAGATAGATAGCTAGATTGATAGATAGATAGAGTGAGGGCGATAGATAGAGTGAGTGCGATAGACTGAGGGTGATGGATAGATAGATAGATAGATAGGTAGATAGGTAGATAGATAGATAGAGTGAGGTTGATAGAGTGAGGGCGATAGATAGATAGATAGATAGATAGATAGATAGATAGATAGATAGATAGATAGATAGATAGAGTGAGGACGATAGATAGATAGACAGATAGATAGAGTGAGGGCGATAGATAGAGTGAGGGCGATAGATAGATAAATAGAGTGAGGCCGATTGATAGATAGATAGAGTGAGGGCGATAGATAGAGTGAGGGCGATAGATAGATCGAGTGAGGGCGATAGCTAGATCGAGTGAGGGCGATAGACAGATAGAGTGAGGGCGATAGAGTGAGGGCGTAAGACAGATAGACAGATAGAGTGAGGGTGATAGATAGAGTGAGGGCGATATATAGATAGATAGATAGATAGATAGATAGATAGATAGATAGATAGATAGATAGATAGATACATAGATAGATACATAGATACATAGATAGATAGATAAATAGATAGAGTGAGGGCAATAAATAGATAGATAGATAGATAGATAGATAGATAGATAGATAGATAGATAGATAGATAGATAGATAGATAGTCAGCGAGACCTAAAAACCGGGATAATGCGGATTGAAAGCATGAAAGAGAGAGGGCTATGGGTGGATGCATGCATGGATGAGTTGATAAATGGATGGGTGGGTGGTTTATTGTGTAGCTGTCTAATAAAATGGAATGGTTAGGTAAGTGGATGGGTAGCAAAATGAAAAGTTAAGAAAAAGTGCGCAAAAAAAAGAAAAGAAAGAGTATGAGGATTGTTGCAACATTTGTTTTGTGAAGTACAATTTTGTTTGTAATCCAGCTGTCAACCTGCAAACGGACTGAAAATCCAAAACCGCACCACAAGACACCAGCAATAGAGGCACGGACCACTAAAAGGCCCGATTTGCGGGCTGATAAATGTAAAAACCGTGATAGTGCGGATTTAAAAATAAATGGTGTCACGAACACCAACGGCAAAATCATGTATATAGCAAAGCAGTTTGTACATTGTAACTTAAAGCACAAATAATGAAGGCTGGTACGTGTAATAGTAGAAACGGACTGAAAATCCAAAACCGCACAAGACACCCCCAATAGAGGCTCGGAGCACTAAAAAGGCACGAGTTGCGTGCTGATCAAAGCAAAAATAAACATGAAAAGCAAAGTATTTGGTACATTGTTCGTCAGACGCCGTCGCTCCCCAAGGCCCCTGGTGTCTTGTGATCCACGCTGTGCCACACTGCTGCCTCACCTACGCTGCGCTGCTCTGCTGACTGCTCTGCTGCCTGGGGTATCGTAGCGCTGCTGCCCTGACTAGCGCTCGCATATTATTTATTAATTAAGTGTTTAGAAATTAAGGTGTGCTCCACTAGCGCTCGCATATTATTTATTAATTAAGTGTTTAGAAATTAAGGTGTGCTCCATTTCGCTAGCGCCTCCCTGCCCACAGCGCTATTTACTTACATTCCCCAACCAACTTCCGGTCTCGCTTCCGACGCCATTTCTGTTGTTGTTGTGCCTCGGAGCCCGCCCTCTCCACCACGCACCCGCCTCCCAGCTGCTTCTCCCTCGCCCCTCCCCCCTCCACTGTCCTCATATGACAGATGCATATCCGCGCAGCGTACACGTGCAGCGGTCGCGCCCCTTGCGCGCCGAAGGTGCGCCAAAGGTAAGCCCGTCTACGCCCGTCCGCGCCTGGACCGCGCCCAGCGCCAGACCCCCTGGTCCTCGCAAAACCCACTCCTCCTGCTTAACGTATGACGCCGCCACCCTCTTAGCCCTTAACCCCGGACGCACACCACAATGCTACGAAGCTGCCCCAGGACATGCCCACGGTCCCTTCGCCTGCCACTCCTGCAAGTTCGCCTGCATCAAGAACCACACCAAATCCACTCCCTCCAAACACAGCTCCGACTCGAACCACCTGAAGTGCATCCTGCTGAACACCCGCTCGGTCCACAGACACTCCATTGAACTTTGGAACCTACTCGACACTACATCGCTGGACGTCGCCTTCCTCACAGAAACATGGATGAACGCCTCATCAGCCCCCGACATCGCCATAGCCATCCCGGACGCTTACAAGATCATCCGAAAAGACCGCACCAACCAAACAGGAGGAGGCATCGCCATCGTCCACAAGAACACCATCAGAATCACGTCCATCTCCGACGATAACCTCGCTACCGCCGAACACCTTCACTTCCAGATCCACACCGACCCTAGGACCACACTTAGAGGCACCCTCATATACAGACCACCAGGAACCCGTAAACAATTCAGCGAAGACATCACTGACTTCATCAGCCCACATGCCCTCGCCTCCGAGAACTACATTCTACTAGGAGACCTCAACTTCCACCTGGAAAACATAAACGACAGCAATACCACCACCCTTCTGGACAACCTAGCCAATCTCGGACTCAAACAACTTGTTGACTCCCCCACCCATGTAGCCGGACATACGCTCGACCCAATCTTCACCTCCAGCAAACACATTTCCTTCAATCGCACCACAGCTCTCCATTGGACGGACCACAGTTGTGTTCACTTCAGCTACAAAACCACCTCGACCCACAACCCCCCACAACCTATTCCTCGAAGAAACTGGAACAGAATCACCACCGACCAACTCCTCACATCACTCAACCAAAACCCTCCCACCCTCTCATCGGACCCAAACCAAGCTGCCACCAAACTCAAACAATGGATCACTCACAGCGCTGACGAATTAGCACATTTGAAAAACCACCAGATCAAATCAGGTAACAAAAAGGCCCCCTGGTTCAACGATGACCTTAAGAAATCCAAGAAGCTAAGCCGTACTCTAGAGAAAACATGGAGAAAAAACCCATCCACCGACAACATGACCACCTTCAAAGCAGCCACCCGCAAACACCACCAACTGATTCGATCCACCAAGAAATGAGCATTCAAGGATCGACTCGACAACAACGCCCATAACAGCAAGGAACTCTTCAACATCGTCAAAGAATTCACCAACCCCACCGCAGCCTCAAACGACATTTCTCCCTCCCAAGACCTCTGCGATTCGTTATCATCCTCCTTCTACAACAAAATTGCCGACATACATAACAGCTTCGAGAACATTTACAACAAACAACCCTCCCCACCCCCCTCCGAACCTACACCGCCCGCTAACAACCTCAGCGCATGGAACCCAATCACCACTGAAGACACCATCCGCCTAATGAACTCCATCCATTCTGGCTCGCCAACCGACCCATGTCCCCACCACATCTTCAACAAAGCAGACTCCATCATCGCACCCCATCTCCGTGATGTCATCAACTGCTCCTTCAACTCTGCTACCTTCCCAGAAAGCTGGAAACACGCCGAACTCAGCACCCTCCTAAAGAAACCCACAGCAGATCCCACTGAACTTAAGAACTACCGCCCCATATCCCTCCTCCCATTCCCTGCCAAAGTCATTGAGAAAGCCGTCAATAGCCAGCTCGCCACCTTCCTTGAATCCAACAACTCCCTCGATCCCTCTCAGTCCGGATTTCGAGCCAAACACAGCACTGAAACCGCCCTCATTGCAGCGACAGACGACATCCGAACACTACTGGACAACGGAGAAACAGTGGCCCTCATTCTACTCGACCTCTCCGCCGCTTTCGACACAGTCTGTCACAGCACCCTTATTCAACGCTTCAACAACATCGGCATACAAGGAAAAGCCTTGGACTGGATCTTCTCGTTCCTCGCTGGGAGAACTCAGAGAGTCCGACTTCCCCCATTCAAATCAGAGGCCACCGAAGTCATCTGCGGTGTACCACAAGGATCATCACTCAGTCCCACCCTCTTCAACGTCTACATGAGTCCACTCGCACCCATTGCACGTCAACACAACCTTAACATCATCTCCTACGCTGACGACACCCAGTTGATCCTTTCCCTCACCAAAGACCCTAACACCGCCAAAACCAATCTCCACGAAGGCATGAAAGAAGTAGCCGAATAGATAAAAAACAGCCGCCTAAAACTTAACTCCGACAAAACGGAGGTGCTCATCCTAGGATCTTCCCCCTCTGCCTGGGACGACTCATGGTGGCCTTCAGCTCTGGGCACAGCACCCATACCCACTGACCACGCTCGTAACCTCGGCTTCATCCTGGACTCCTCACTCTCGATGACCAGACAAGTCAACGCAGTCTCATCCTCCTGCTTCAACATACTTCGTATGCTCAAAAAAATCTTCAGTTGGATCCCCCCCCAGACAAGAAAGACTGTCACCCACGCACTGGTCACGAGTCGACTGGACTATGGAAACACACTATACGCCGGAATCACAGCCAAATTACAGAAAAAACTCCAACGCATTCAAAACGCATCAGCAAGACTCATTTTGGACATCCCTCGCCAAGATCACATTACCGGCCACCTAAAAGACCTCCACTGGCTTCCCGTCAACAAGAGAATAACATTCCGTCTCCTCACCCACGCACACAAAGCCCTTTACAAACTAGGACCCGAATGCCTCAACACTCGACTGTCCTTCTACACACCCACCCGCCAACTAAGATCCTCCAATCAAGCCCTCGCCTCAGTTCCGCGTATCCAAAGATCCACCATGGGAGGTAGATCCTTCTCCTACTTGGCGGCCAGGACCTGGAACTCACTCCCCACTCACCTCCGCCTTACACAGAACCACATCTCCTTCAGAAAAGAACTTCAAACCTGGCTATTCGATAATTAATGACCCCCCCCACCCCCAAGCGCCTTGAGACCCTCTGGGTGAGTAGTGCGCTATATAAATACCCGAACTTGAACTTGATTGTATCAAAAAATACTAATAATGCGGGCTCATAAATGACAATTCACTAGTAATGCGGCTTGATAAATATTTATCGTAAATGGAAGCAAAAACACGCGCAAAGCAGTTTGGAGATTGTAACAAAAAGCACTAATAATGCGGGTTGGTACATGTGATAGTACAAACGGGAGCGAAAATCAAAACCGCAGACAGCCCAATACGGCCTTGTTAACATATACCTAACATGTTTTAAACTTGTGAAGTCATTATGGGCTTCAAGAAGACTGACGCCACGCTTTACAGCAAATGAAATGAAGATCTGTGAAGTCCTTGGGTACGGTTGTAATACTAAGCAGAGCAGCAAATATGCAGAGTACTAAATGTGAAAATCCAAAAAATGTTGGTTGCGAAAGAATGTAGCTCAAACGGAATACACAAAGAAGCAAAAGTTTCAATTAGTTGCTACAGCGGCGCAGATATCACTAAAAATGCGGGCTGTGAAATGTGAAAACCGTAGTAATGTGGGTTGAGAAATGGCGTAGCGAAAATAGAACGCAAAAGACGCTAAAAGCCAAGCATTTGGTACTTTGTAACAAAGAATACTAATAATGCATACTGAGAAATAACAAAACACTACTAATGCGGCTTGAGAAATGTTGTAGCGAAAACTGATGCAAAACCATGCCTAAAGCAAATCTGCTTGTATATTGTAATTAAAAGCAGTATTAATGCGAGCTGGGAAATGCGATAGTAAAAACTTAATCAAAAGTAAAACCGCACAAGGCACCTGCAAAAGAGGCATGCAGCAGTACTATGGCATGAGATGCGGGCTGATAAATGTGAAAACCGTAATAAATCGGACTGATAAATGTGAGCAGCGTAATAATGCGGGTTGGAAAATGGCGTAGGGAAAAGTGATGCCAAAACACGCCAAAAGCAGATTATTTTATACATAGTAACAAAAAAGACCACACAAGACACCAGCAATAGAGGCACAGAGCACTAAAAGGCACGAGTTGTGGGCTGATCAATGTAAAAACCGTGATAATGCAGGTTTAAAAATGTTGTCGCGAAAACTAACTGCAACACGAAAACAATGCAAGTAGCCATGTGAAAGGTAATAATAAGATAATAAAAAGTGAGCGAAAAAAATAAAAGAGAGAGTATAAGGATCGTTGCAAATGTAGTTTTTTACCGTACAATGTTTTGGGGGTTACATTGTAACTAAAAGCACAAATAATGCGGGCTGGGACATCAATAGTAGAAACGGACTGAAAATCCCAAAACGCCCAAGACACCCGCAATAGAGGCACGGAGCACTAAAAGGCACTAGTTGCGGGCTGATAAATGTAACAAGCTCTCGGCATTGCCTGGTAGGGGCAGGGGAGCGGCATTGCGTGGCGGGGCCGGGGGAGCGGCTTCCTTTGAAGTCTGATGCCGAGGCTCACAGGCAGCCAAATGGTGTGAAGCATCAGACCTGTACAAGAGCAGAAGAAACAAGCTCTCGGCATTGCGTGGTGGGCCGGAGGAGCGGCATTGCATGGCGGGGAAGTGGCTTCCTTTGAAGTCTGATGCCGATGGAGTGCGATGTCCACGCGCCCGGCTCACATGCACCGTACCCTATCCGCATTTTGGGTGCACTTTTCAAAGCCCTTACTTTAATTTTGCCAACAAGCATTTCTAAACCAATGCCTTAGGCTTGACCTAAAAAGCATTGGTAAAGGAAATGCAATGCTCAATCAATAGAAACAAAGGAAAACTAAAGTGACAAGCTCATGGACAAATAAGAAGTGAGGGCGGGATATAAGCCCCTTTTAAGATATATCAAATCCAATAGATTTCACAAGAACATACATAGCAAGCACTGTGCAGTAGAAACCTAAAAATGCGCACGCAAACACCGAATCCTTGTGTTTTTATACTAAAGTATTTAGCTCAAAGATGCACTGTATACAGAAAACAACCGGTTTATTTACTTGGGTTTTTTTCACTACAGAAAAGCTTTTTTATGTTTTGGGCTGGAATAAAAATGCAAGCCAGACTTATTAGCTTTGCCCGGAATATTATATTATTCTAAATTGCTAGCGACGCCGATTTTCCACTGCCGCTCGTTTACTTTTTCGCCCTCCCATCTGCTAAATCCTTGGAGTCTACTTTGCAAACAACGGATGCGGACGTAGCAAAATTTCTCTGGTTGTTGTTACGCGCGCACCGTGTTTTCGAGCTCGGTTTCCTGTTCCCTTACCATCTGATCCCAGCCCAGGATGTTACGTCCAGCCTCGGTCTCGAGCTGCCTGACTCGGTCCCGCCCACCTCATTTCCTCCTGTGGCAGGCAGGGAGGAAGCATCTCTGCCAGGACCAGGGCGAGGCAACCAGCTTAGAAGAGGCGCCAGCGGTGGTCAAGGAGGCAAGCGGAGCATGGACAGCCAGGGAAGGAAAGTGATTGTCTGCGACAATGGCACTGGGGTAAGTGTCCGGAGAGGGCTGTCGGGTCACAATGCCTAGCCTGGTGAAGCTTGGCAACTTTACTTGAAAAATAAGCAGAAGCTCCCCAGAAGCAGGAAGTGCAGAGGCTGTGCCTGTTTGTGCATTTATAATCGGAGTGCCACCACCCGGTTTCCTCCCTATTACATTTCTCAAATATTCTGAACCTGTTTTCTTCAAAGTAAATAGTAGGTGATTTTAAAAAAAGCATTGCAATGCACAACTACCGGAAATAAATGTTTTCTTCTCATTTTACCCGTGTTAGCTCCTCCTTTCTCTCAATTTCTTTCGCACCTTTCGTCCTCTCGTCTCCTGCTTTAGCCTCCCTGTATCTTCTTGCTCTCTTCATATACTGTTGATTTCCAGTTTTTTAAGCGCTTTATGTTGAATTTTTGCTTTCCTCAATCTTTACCGTTGTAGGCAGATAACGTTATGTAAAGAACCACGGCTGAGCGTAAAATGAGTTACCAACATCATACATGCAGCAGGGTTATATGCTCTTTATTGAGAAAGAATGGTATATTTTTACAGTACTTTGTCACGTGTAAGCTTTTTTAGATTCGCAAATAAAAGGTGCAACTATGTTCCCACTCACCTTAGTTGTTGCTCGTATTTACCCCACCGTGGACGTTGAAAGGGATACTCTGTTGGGGTTATAACTTGTGATGTACAGGCTGCTAGATATATTGTTGTCACCTTCCCATTGTGCAACATGTTGTTATGCTTTTGTAGTCAGCCTCTTGACTGTGCTGTCAAAGGGAGAATCTGCCCTTCAAGGATTCGAACCGGTGACTTGCAGACTGCTCACTGGGCTGACATTTTTTACCACCTGTTTATGTGCAAAATACCGTTCAGATTGTGGAGTGAGTCTTTCGACTGTGGGGTTGAAAGGGTGAATCAGTACTGCTATCATTCCAACCTATAACACGCAGACTGCTCACGGTCTGAAATTGTGTGGGACTTGTGCATTTAACACTAAAGAGAGAGTCTGTGTGTTTAACTTTGATGACTTTAACTCTTACAACCTGAGCCAGCTTGTGAGTTGCCCCTTATTTCGACTCGATGTTTTATTAAAATCTTGTTTAGCTTAATTTAAAGACTATATGAAAAAAAATTAGAATAACCAACGTCAACATCAAAAAAAGTATGCTTTTGTATTTACGATCAGGAATCTTAGCGTATTCATTACGTAGAGTGATGGTAAGATCCTAAAACTAAGAGTGTTGTGCAGCAGGAGGCCACATATTTAAGTAGAGCTCAAGATTTGAGAATGAGTGCCGGGCTGGACATCATCACACACGTCTGACTGAAATGGGATGTCTGGCATTACTTTCTGATTCAGACGAATCATTGCTGAATTAAAGTCGAATCAATTGCTAAAATGCGATATACGTGTAGGTTTCTTCCTAAAAAGGAAACGTCAAGTCATTTGAAAAAAAAGTTAGTTTTGAGGAAGCTTTCTGCACCGCGTCTAATCGGAAATTCGGCTTCCTAAATAATTTATCGATCGTTTGCAGCAGGAACTTTCGGACAGTTCCATCTTTCTTTAATGTTAGTGGCACGGTTTAGAGGGTGTGTGCAATAATTTGAGAGGTGTGTGTGTAATCGGCAAATGTGTACTTGTATCCACCTTTCACAACGGTGTTGCTAGGAGGGAGCGCACCGACGGACCACGGGTAGGAAAGTGTCACCCTGCAGACAGTTTAGGTGCCTTTGTGGATGGCGAGCTACCTCGGGTGTGTAACATATGATATCTCACCTGAGGGAGAGTGGGTGTCACCAGGAGAGAGAGAGAGATCTACCTCCTCGCCAGGTGAGCGTAGAGCATCATACTCCAGAGTGGATTTGTTGTTAGAGGGGGGAGAGCCCTTCCTCTCACCTTTCAGAGGGACATTTCCCTCAGTGAGGCGGGCCCCTCTCGCTTTTCTGAAGGGTGGACCGCTTCTCGACTGAGGGGGAGAACGAAAGGTAGCCCATGAGCCTGTGAATTCAGGAACATTCCACCTGAGAGCGTGCAGGTGCCGGCAAAGGTGGAGTTAGAGTCTATCCACAAGTTGCAAAATAGTGCCGAGGTGTTCATAAGTCAGGGTTAAGTACTCCCACACACACAACTCAACCCCTGTAAAATACTAGATCAGCAGACATGCCCCTTTCCCCCCCTTACGAAACGTTGAAGCGAAGGTTTCACCGCCTCCCTGTAACCCGGAAATGGTGTTTTGGTCCGAGAGCTAGGAATGTGCCCTGAGTGCTTTTCTGCCCGTGGTCAGAACTATCCCAGATTCCACTCGTTTTACCTGAGTGACACGCCGAAGTCGCTTCACGTGTTGCAGTCACTCTTCCATGAATGTATATTTTTCTCCTGTTACCCAGTTCACCCAAATATTTGTGTGATTTAGCTTGAGGGAAACTACCCTACAGGGAAGAACAAACTTTTGGTTTGACTTGAAACGAAATCAAGGAAAAATAGCAGAGCCCACAAGCTAAATCTTCAACTGTCACTTCCACACGATGAGTTTGTAGTCCCTACTTCTCACCTCATTGATACTTTTTTTTTTCCATTTCAGAAGCATGAAAGGTTGAGTGGGCCCTCCTAAAGTTCGGTGTAAAGTACGGTGCTTCATGCAGCACTGATTATGAAATATAGAATGATCTGTTCGAACTTAATCATAGCTCCCTATAATCGGATTGCTATTTTCTTCGCATTTCTTTAACGCGGAACTGCAGCCTGTCAAGAAGTTGCATTTGTAGACTGTGATGAAATTGTGGCCAACATGAAACGTCTTTTTTTATGCCTTGGACGCAGCAGAGGAAGTGGGGAACTGTGAGTCATCGGTTGACGAGGAGCGCTAAAAGCTTGTGAAGCTCTCACAGGGAGAGCTTTTGCCACTGCACATTTGTTAAGGTAGCCCAGTGTGATGACTGTAGAGGCCTGTGTGCAGCTTTAGTCACAGGTTGCAGTTCCAGTGGGGTAGCTCAGCGGGCTAAGCGTCTGTTGCAGAGATGTCTCGCCAAGTGATGGATTCAAATTGCAGGGCAACAAATTAGTGGATTATACTTCTGCTCCTGAGAATTGTGTGTAACCTGCATCACCAGGAGAACAATCAATCATTCAGGGTTGGTAAAGCGCAGCTACTCACCTGCAAGGGTCTCAAGGCGCTAAGGGGGAAAGGGGGTCATCCGAGGACCCAGGTCTTGAGGTCCTTCCTGAACTGGAGCAATGTAGGGACTTGCCGCAGGTGGAGGGGAGGTCGTTCCAGGCCTTGCCTGCAAGGTAGAAGAAGAACATTCCTTCCCGCTTTGGTCTTGTAGATGTGTGGGATTGTGGACAGAGACATCAGCTGACAGGAGGTGTCTCTTAGGTGCGTGGAAGGAAAGGTGGTTGTTTAGGTATGCTGGTCCGAAGTTGTGAACGGCCTTGTATGCGTGCGTAGGGAGCTTGAGACAGCCATTAATCCTTCTGGGGTCAATCTAGTTAGTACTAAGGAATAAAAGCACCACTTTTTATACAGTACTCGAAAATATAGGTCTGTTGAAACCAGATATATAATGCATCATCAGATTACATTGAATTTATTGAATGGGAGTAAGCGGTGTCCTGGGCTTCGGGTGGGGATATGGCTCTATGCCGTGAAGGGTTTACGTTCTTGAGAAGGCGGAGTTCATATTTAATAGGCAAATAGTAGATATGCTTGATACTCAAGGAATAGTCATTATTGGCAGCTGCAAAGCGGTGTTTACATCAGGGTGAAGATCAAAATAATGGCAAGGGCAATAAATGTTGTGCGGGGATCCATTTCTAGCTTAGTCATGTGTCGCAGAGCGAATGAAAAGGCAAAGTGGTAGGGCAGCCATATGTAGACTTTTGGGATGTAGCTCGACAAAGTTTGTTGGTGAGTTTTCTTCTTGTAGTTTCTGGCGATGGGGAGGGACCTGCTATGCCTTAGTTTCTAGTGCTACAGGACGTTTCAGAGATCAAGTGCTCATCCGAGAGTATGGGGTGTCTACGTTGTCCCGGTCACATTGATCATGGAGCATGTTTGAATTGTGAGCCCAGGTGTATATGTCAAGGTAGGGTGGTACAGCCTGATTGCTTTGTTCTTTGACTATGGAGACAGAATGTGATTCTGCTTGTAGTGTTGATGGCTGGCGGGGTTGTGGAGGTTCCAAAAGCAGCAAGAAGTGTTTACCCTCAATGTTACATAGATGTTTGTGATGGTAACAAGCGCTTGTAGACTGGTCTGAAATAAGCCTAGCTGCACCCTTATGGGCTAAATCAAGGCTGTCCGTGCCATTTTTGTCACTTGCGCCTTGAAGCTACAGTGAATGTCAAAGTGGTAGCCCATGGATTTTGCATGGGGAGGATTGGTTTGGGAGAAACATTCAGTCATGGTGTTACATTTCATTCCGGGATGCCACTAGACACGAGGAACACCGCTTCTTCTTTTTGTAGGTTCAGTTGTGTATACGTCTCTTGTACTTGCTTTGTGACACAAACATGATTGGAGTTGGTGGCTGTCATTCTGAGATGACGCTTCAGCTATGGCTGTATGGCAATTCCTTGGTTTTGCAGAAGGGGGCCTGATGGTTCCATGTCCGAGTCCAAAATTATAAATGATAGAATTAAGCTGTTCCACACTTGAGCCTTAAGAGACCCAGCAGTTAACACAGAGAAATATGATCTGTGGTTAGCTGCTTGTATTGATGTCTGTCTATTAGTAAGGAAGAAAGCAATAACAACCAGTTCCATTGAGCCCCATTCCTTCGCAGAGTGTTGCCTGGCCGATATTGTATTCACCTCCTATCCAATGCAGAAAACAGGCCAGAAAGAGTTGTCACTGCCTGAAGGCTAGAATGTAATCCACGACTTGGACATTAACACTCAGTGTTCTTCATTTGTGTATCAGCCAGGCTGAAAAGGTGCTAATTAGCAAAATATAGTTGTGCAGCACTTTATAGTTACACGGTGACCCTGTGGTTATGTAATTTTCGTTTTTTCTTTCCCCAAGGAGTGAGTGAAGGGTAGTGGTTGCTAGTTAAGGTGAGATGTCTTTTGTAAGAGCGCAACATGCCTGATTTTAAGGATGTGTGGAAAGCACTTTGTTGCTCTGAGACATTGTCAGTGCGCACTAGGAGAAAGTGGGTCAGCAGGTGTTTTGCAGAGGATTTCAATCTCTTCTGTGGCGGTCCAGAGCGAGGGCAGAATTTGTAAGTGGTCTTTGAGGATTGGGCAGCCAAAGTTGTTAAGTTTGGAAGGATATGTGGATGTGATAGAGAAAACCAAAATGTGGACCATTTCCTCTATCAAAGCAATATATCCGGGTGCCAAGGTTGTTAAAAACCCTCTATACTAGGTATATACTCGAGCTGCAGGTGAGAACTTGTAACGGAGGACAGGTTCTTTATTTACTAATAAAGCCCGAGGCAGAAGGGCTAATGTCTTACAACATTCCACTCACTAAGGTGGAATTGTTTTGAATTAACCGGTGGGGGCAGACATGAACATGGGAATGTGGATGTTGAAGGTCTTCAGTAGAGCTCTCAAAATCCTAAATTGTTAGTGTGCGTTACTTTGCCCATTTTGCTACATGAATAATGTTTAGATTGCATATATTTTTCTTTCGGATGGTGCCAGAGAATCAGGCATCTGATTGTTGTGCCATCACAAAGCTTTGAAGAGGTCTTTTGTCCCACTGTTTTCGTTTTAAAGGATTGGGTATTATAGTCTTCATGGCAGCTGGGATGTCTTTTCTGTGTTGTAAAAGAAGTTATTTTAGTCGAGTGATCTATCTCCTTCTTGTTTCCCTTATATCTGGCATTATGCTCCTGAGTGTACGATATTGCCCTGCCCTCAGTAGCATAGTTTTAGGTATTACCTAAGGCAGTGCATGCATTGTCTCCTACAAGAACTTTTATTAACTTACAGGGGTTTAGAAGGGGCCCAGTGATTACCTTTAGTTGGCCTCACTTTCATGCTCGTTTGCATGCTTCTCATTAGTCAGCTTTCCTAGGGTTCCTTCCTCTTTATGGGTTTCTCGCTCTCCTGAAGCATGGACACATTACTGTGTCCTTCCTTTATTTGCTTTTTCAGGCGCTACGCTTTTAATTTTTGTTTAAGCTCTCTACAAGAGTGCCAGTGTTTTTCAGCTGGCTCCTTGTGTACTTCTCCCTGCTTCATGTTCTCCCCAAGTCCCTCTCGCCCAACCTCTACTTGCCCTAGCTCCCTACCCAACTCTCCGTTGTCTGACTGCTGGTCTGCAGCACCACTCGCTCAACTCTGTCAAATCTGTCAATGTGCTTGTCTGCAGCACCTCACCCACTCTCCATTGCTGTTGTACTAGTCCACATACTCTCCCACCAACCCTCTGTAGTCGGTGTGCTTGCCACCAGACCTTACCTTTCACCCTCCTTTGTCCAGGTGCTCCCCATCCCCTCTCGCCAGTCCTCCCCCTCCTTCCCTCCCTTTGTTTTACCTAATCCGCACTTGTTTATAATTTAAAAAAAAAGCGCTATAACTCAGTCAGCATTGGTTTTCATTTTTTAAAATTAGTTTTAGCCTTTGCTGCATAGCACCCGCCCTGCTGTACATCATGACTACAAAACATTGCCAACAGCTGACCCATGCGAGGCCTGTTGGCTCTGCCAATGTTTGTTTACTAGCCTGTTGGTTAGTGGCCTGGAAGCGCAAACACATCAGCCTGGACACTGAAGTGCACTCGTTTTGAGGCAGCAGTGCACGTGATCAGGCCAAATGTGGCCGCTCACAGTGTAAGACAGAAAGTGGATGTGGGCTTACTCACTGCACCCTCCTGTATGACGTGGGGATGGAAGCCACATGTGCATGACACCTGAACAGGTTTTTTTTTTAATTGTAAATCGCCCAGGGTGTTTGACTTGCCTATTTTATAAAGAAATACAACTAAATATTAACATTTGAAAAGAGGAAGTTGAGAGGGAAACAAATAGGAGGGAGAAAACAGAAGAGACAAACCAAGGTCAAAAAGCAATTTCACAATTTGATCACAAAGTTCTTTCAGCTTCGAAAACTTGCACAAATTGAGACACCTGGACAGACCAATAGAGAAACAGGACTGGCTGAAAATCCAGTATGTAGATCTGCATTTTTATTGTGAATTTTTGTTTGGATTCTTTGGAAAACCTGAGATTGGTGAATCAGCTAAATCTGGTTTTAGCCGAGACCCTAAAAAAAAAAAAAAATCGGCTTAGGTAAAGCACTGAAGCATGGGAGATGGTGTTGGCAGTGCTTCCCAGAAGTTAATGCAACCGAAACAAGTTTTAAAAATTAAAAGGAAATACGGCCTTTCCAAAGAGAGTATAGATACATTCTGTGCTTCCAGAGGCTTTGAGCTCTTCGGGAGTCGCCTTTCTGTCATATACATACCTGATGAGCGTCGTGCAGGTCGATACAAGACTGTACAAGCTTTTCCAATGGTGTGCCTGGAATGCAGTTGGGCGAGTAGCTAATTCAGAGGGAAAGAGCAGCGAGGCGCAGGAATGATTTCTGTTTTTACTCATGGATGTGCCTGCTGGTTTTAGAGCGCCTGGTACTCCCTGAATCACAAAAAGGGGTACCGCAGGAAGTGGTGGAGATCAGGAGCAGTAGAGGACTTCTGTACTGTTTGCTTTTGTCACATCTCTTGTTTTCTGTTTAGAGATGTTGTATAGTAGAGCAGTAATAGAAATAGTTTACTGAGACCCAACAGGTACAGATAGGCAAAGTCCATCACTACATATGTGCATACGTTTGCGCCTGGACTCTTAAGACCCCATCGCACATTGAAGTTGCAAACACAAACGGTTACATACTTTTGCTTTTGAGCTACAGGTTCAATATATTGTTGGACGTTTCTCCTCCAAAGTGTCAACCCCTACCTATCCTGGAAAATTGTCTTCCTTGGAGGAGAGGGGCAGGGTCATTTTGTGGCTGTAATGAAACCATGCTACCCCCCGTGTCACCCCTTTGGTCAGTTGTCTGATTAACGGAATTGCACTTTGGGAAAGATTTCGCAATTTCTTTCCCTTTTGCTGGTAATTTGAGTGAATGACAACACTTGTATTCACATTCACTACAACAGTTTCTGTGTACTTCAGCCGCGTAGTCCTTGTGCAGTGCAGGAGGGGGGTCCATCTTGTCTCATTTACTTGTCATGCATGGTGACTGGAGGATTGTGGGGGAATCTCCCACCCTTATCATAAGATGTTTCTGAGGTGGTGCATCGCCTTCTGTTAAAATTGCAAGGGTAAGGTAAGCTAGTTGTACCGTCTGGTTGCCAGGTGAGCATGTGGAAGGCACCCTCGTGGAATAATAGGTAACGTTCTTGCATAGATGTGTCGGTGCTGGAATTGGGAAAAATATTGTGCAGGGAACCCATCAATTAAAGAGGGAGGGTGTAGGTGTGGTAGATGAAAGGGGTGTAGTTAAAAGAGTCGTAGTTTGAAAAGCAGCCTGATAGTCAACTTGAGCATTTAAAAAAAAAAAAGTCTGCCTCAAATAAATTGGCAACAAAGACAAATATGACAGTATATCTGTTCTAGCTTAGTTAACTGGTCAGAAAAAGGCTGCATTTTAGATTTCAGGCACGTAATGCAGAGATCATTGTGTGCACAGCAATGTTGAGTGATTATAACAGCAGTAAGATAACCGGGGGTTAATGCACTGCTAGTTAGTTCTGTGTTTTGTCCAGTCCCAGTTTTGACTCCTAAAGTAGCATGGAGTATTAGTGTGCCTGCTGCAAACAAAATTGTATAAAATGTAGATCACAGATTCGAATTTTATGTGGAAAGGTAATTAGGCTGCTGCTTTTGACACCGAGATGATTTTGTTACTTCCAATTCATACGTTGCAATCTTTCTAATATTGCACAGTGATCTATTTATTGGCATCCAGGAGCAGCATGCAAACTGTAAGTCATGGGTTGAGAGCATTAGTGTTTTTTCCCTATCTATTGCTATTATAAGATTGCAAAGAAGGGTTGCTTTGAGCAGTAATAGTCTTGTTAGTAGAGACTATCCAATCACTGCATTATGTTTTATATCCAGACCTTGTCTTTCTCCGACCATTCAGTCCAGGGTCGGATTGACTTATGGGACAATCTGGCAAGATCCCCCAAGGCTGTTCTGACCAGTGTATGAGCTGGTTTTGGGCTGTTTTTATGGTGGCCCGTTTTTTGTCCGATTTCTCTGATAGTACCACAAACATTGCCGTAGCAAGCACAACTACATACAGTCAGACTTATTTTGCAAAACACCTATTTAGCTTATCTTTGCAAGTATGAAACTGCCCTAATTTGCAAACGTGTGCCAATTTTACATCTATCTGCCTCGCCTTCAGGGAACCACTTTAAATTTAGTGCTTGGAGTGTTTTCTGTCCGAGTCCAACTCTGATTCACTATTAACATATATTATCAAAAAGTATGGAAACTCTGTGATTCCTACACCTTATAATCCTCATTGTTTTATGTAACATTTCCGGTACATAATTTTACAGACACATGATTTATTGTGTCTGCGTGTGACGTAAAGCGCTTTGACACCATACAGTGGAATGAGTAGCGTTGCACAGAATTAAAAAGAATTAGCAGGTCCCATTTAAATCAATATTTAAGTAAATACAGACACATCTGTCATTCTTACAGTGCATACACATCTCTTTCTGAGGGGTGGGGGTAGTTGAACATAGTTGAAAACCTGCCTCCAATAGTTTCTCTTAAGTACTCGTGAATTTATAACAAGCTGTTAGCCTTTCTTACCTTCCATCTAGGTGTTAGGCTCAAGGTGGGTCCCAGCCAGGATGATACTTGAATAAAAGAAGGGCTGATCGCTCTTTAAGTCATGCCTTTATTTTAGGCCCAGATGGAAGATAAAATAAGAAAGCCGCTCTCCACCTGCAGGTTGCTGCTCCAAGTAAATGGAAAGCAGACAATGTGCGGGTGCTGCTGAATTTTATCCTGGTGTTGGATAATGACACCAGGTCAAATAAAAAAATTTATCATGGGTTGGGCGGATGCCAGGTCCGGGCTCAGAAATAACTGCCAGAACCGGGCTCCCATGTGTTCCCCCTACTGTCCAGCGCTGGTTGGGACCAAACACTAATAGAGATCAGGCTGTTCCTGTCCGCCCCATTCTCCTCAATTTTCTTGCTTGTTTTTCCATTCTGTGGCTCGCGCCTTCTTCGATTCATTGATAGTTTTTTCCTCCGTTGTAACAGGGAGTTGGTTACCTCTGTCCCTTTAGGGTCTTCTTCTTTTTTTTTTTTTTTTTAACTGGGGAAGAAAATATGCATATTTATTTCGGATCGTTTCATGAATAGGTGCGGTGGCTCATTTAGGAGCCGAACATGTATATTTGTACGTTGGCACACTCTAAAGAGTAAACACAAGGAGATGATGGACGGAGCTCTGAAACTTTTCAGACGCTCACCCCCAGTCACAGATCTGGGTTGAATTCATAATCATTCTTTAGCTCACTTCGCCACCCCAGTTCAGACCCAGCTATATGCAAATCAGTCTTGAACCTGTGCCTCATGGGAACAGTCCAGCCCGAACTGCCAAGCCAGGTCCTCCCTGGACCGGAAATAAGCATCCTGGGACCGGTTTCGGGGTAACACCCCTCATCAGCCAGGCTAGCTTGAATCCAGTGACAAAGTGAACTTTGCTGTGTTCGCCCTGTGTTTGCAGTGTTCGCCCTAAGTTGGCAGGGTATGCCCAAATGTGGGTTCCTTGCTCACTTTCCCACTGGATGATGAGAGGTGTTACCCCAAAACTGGTCCCAGGATGCTTGTTTCAGGTCCAGGGAAGACCTGTCTTGGCAGTTCGGGCTGGACTGTTCTCATGAGGAACAGGGTCAAGACGATTTGATATGGCTGGGTCAGAACTGGGGTGGCAAAGTGAGCTAAAGAACGATGGCGGATTAAGCCCAGATCTGTGACTGAGGATGAATCTCTGAAAAGTTTCAGTGCTCCGTCCATCATCTCCTTGTGTTTGCCATACTCTAGTCTCAGGAGTATACATACAACTAAGAATTTCTCCAAGTTGGAGCATGATTTTCAGACATAGAGCAGGTGTTGCCTCTATTTATTTCCGAGGCGTGCTGTCTGAAAATCATGCTGTAACTTGGAAAAAATGTAAGTTATTTGTCTGCACCTCAGCCAGTGCAACGGGAAAAAAACAGGCGCTGGACTTTGCGCCTCAACCCAGTGCTAAACTAGCGCAACTGTTCATGATACGACCTTCCTAATTTTCCTGAGCCCTGCCTCCTATACCAGCAGCACAGGTCGGGCACTCTCCGAGGAACAGTCCTAGAACAAGGCTGCCTCTTGTACTCTGTGTATCCTCTTATTAACATGAATGCCCGTTTCATATAGCTCCTCTCCTTGCCTCCCGCCCGTGTCCGTGTTTAGATTTCTGAGTCTCTCTTCACAGGGCTTCTATTTTGAATCCTGCACCCCTCGGGGGTGCATCGTGTGGCTGTGTTGTATCTGCCCTGGTTCTGCTGCTAGGCTGCCTCTTAGCCTGGTCAGAATGCCCGGGGTGTGCCCCTACTGTGACCACCTTTCCCAGAGACAAATACTGACCGGTTGTTCACATCATTTTAAGACTCTGCAAGGGCGCTTGACAAGGTACTTCAATAGAACTTTATTTGAAAATTGTCTACATTCATGTTTTTTTTAAAACATTTTTATTTGCATCTTAAAATAGTACATTAGAACTCTCATTAAGTGTACAGAGTACATTTTACACAGTATCTCATCAGCAGAAACATTCTCAATCACTTTATAGTCACAAATATACCTTATTCCATCAGTTGAGGTCAGATTTCCACCAACATGCATTATTTCCAGGGGACTAATCTGAGTACATTCATGTTTTTTAACATGGCTTTTGTGTACTTTAATTACAGTGGGGGATCTTTAAGGCAGCACTAAAACACATCTTAAAGTGCTTTCTTCCTATATTTACTGTCGAAGGTATGCACTGATAAGTGGAACAAAATACCAGCTTTAGGTATGTGACTTTTCTAATTTTTGAACCAGCAGTGACGTTAAAATATTGGTACGGGCGCTACAAAATTGTTCAGGTGGCAACCATGTGTGCCCCTCAAAACAGAGTATGTGCCTAAGGTGGACTCCCAGAAGTGGACACCGTACTCAAAATGTGGGCTCCAGTAAATATTACAGAACTTCAGAGGGAGCTTCCAAAATTGGACATAGTACCCAACATGCAGTGACGGAAATAAAAATAGAAAATTCTCCGGGATTTTATACATTGGGGGTCAAGGTGTGGTATTAGAAAGGTGTTGAGGGTCACCTGGGACGAATTAATGAAAAGCGGAGTCTGACTTACTCAAGATGTACTTTAAAAAAAACAAAAAACTCTGCAGTAAAGAATTTGTTGGCAAAGACATGTGACAGTAAATTTGTTCTTGCTTGCGTGATTGGTCTCATATAGGTTGTATAATAAACTATTTTACGTGGTTAAGCCGCCTGATGCATAGATCTTTTCAGGTAAGAAACTATTGGCAATATAATTGCTAGAGAGATCTGTTTTGTTTTGTCCCAGTTTTAACCATTATAAAGTAGCAAAGAGGGTTCATGTGCCTAGTGCAAAGCACAACGTTTAGCATGTAGATCACTGATTTTTATTTTATGTAGATAGCTCAGTTGGTTACTTCTCTTGTTCAAGAGGTCCATTGGTTACTTGCAGTTCATAAGTTACAATCCTTCTAATATAGCACAATGAGCTACAAATAGGCAGCAAGGACCTGCATGCACATTACAGGGCATATGTTTTTAACCCTATTCTTTTCCTCAATCTTTTGTTATTCTCTGATGATCAAATAATTTATTGGATTTTAAAACAATGTCACAATAGTTCATAGCTCATTGGCATACAGTATAATTCGCAATTTCGTCCCAGTGGAGCCCACGGGGGAGAGAAACCGCAAAAGTGAAAGAGCACCATGCTCTCGCCAGCCTCCAGGAACAGGAGATGTGCATGCGTACGGAGTGCACATCTTCTGTCCGCGCTTGCCACCTCCTGTCTCCCTTCCAGCACCAAAGCTACAGCAATAGAGTCTTCGCTAGCCCTGACTCCCTCAAAGTGGGTCAGGTATCACCCATCCTAAAGAAACCCACAGCTGACCCTATGGACCTAAACCACTATCGCCCCATTATAAATATTCCTACCTTGGCCAAACTACTGGAAAAATGTGCACACCACCAACTGACAAAACATATTGATCACTTTGACCTTCTTAACAAACATCAATCAGGCTTCGAGCTGGTCACAGCACAGAATCAGTTATGACCCACATAAATGATGATGCGCTTCAAATTCTGGATCAGAACGGTACATGCCTACTCATCCTAGTAGACCTCTCCTCAGCCTTTGATACGGTCAAACAAGAGAACTTGATAGATCTGCTGAATTACAGAATGAGTCTTTCAGGGTCAGTGCTTAACTGGTTTACCTCTTTTCTTCAAAACCGGACTCAAAAAGTCAAGGTCAAAAACACCCTATCCAAACCCGCTCCAGTAACGTTGGGAGCCCCGCAAGGGTCCTCTCTATCCCCTACGCTGTTTAATTTATTAATGGAACCACTCACAGAATTACTACAAGCGTCTAACGTACAATACCACATGTACGCAGACGATACCCAACTATACCGTAAGATCCACACCCTAGAAGACATTAAATTGCTTAACACAACGCTTAGGAACACCCAGATATGGCTGGCAGAGAACCATCTCAAATTGAACGCTCTAAAAACTGAATTCCTCCTTATCGCTCCACCCGCCAAAGTCCCCATAATGCATGACTGGTTCAAACATCTCACTGCACTCAACGTTCAACCAACCATTGTGGACTCAGCGAAATCTCTAGGTATAATCCTTGACTGCAATCTCAATATGCAGGAACACATTAGCAACGCAACACAGGGAGCAAACCTCCAGATAAACACACTGAGGAAGTTGAAACCCTTCCTACCAATCAATGACTTCAAGATGGCGGTTCAAGCTCTAGTTATCCCGCGGGTGGATTATGGAAGTGTCTCTCTCTGTGCCCTTCCTAAAGCTACAACCGCACCGCTAAGAGCCTCTATCAATGCTACAGCGAGACTCATCACTGGCTCGAATAGAAGATCGCACATCTCCCCAGACTTAAAATCCTTGAACTGGCTACCACTCGAAGCCAGAATTCGACTGAAAATAGCTTGCATGACGCATACGGCCATACATCCCAATGCACCCAGCTACCTGACACAGAAACTGACAATCTTTAGTGGTACAAGAACCACAAGAGGTGCAGAAAACCTTCTACTGAAGCCACAAAGATTCAACAAAAAGAAAACCTATAAGCGTTCCTTCTCCGGGATGGTGCCCAGGATATGGAATGCACTACCCCCAGAAACCAGACTGAACCCCTCCACTGCATCTTTCAAAAGGGAAGTAAAATCGATTATCATGGCCAAATCCACCTGATCATAGACAAAGGAAATTTTGAGAACACTCTTACCCTCACCAGTATTCTTTATTATGACATGGGTCCAACTAGACAACCTAGTCATTATACTGGCATTGTCATGCCTCAATATGCCTTTTCTTATTTGCACCCTATTGCGCTACGTTGCACAAGATGTTATGTATATTTGTTTTACCTGCATTTCTTTGTTGTATAATTGAACCTCATTTATTGTAAAGCGCGGTGATATCCGCAAGGATCTTGTTCGCGCTCTATAAAACTTTAAAACTAAAATAAATAAATCTCCTTGCAGTCTGACAAAGATAAGACCAGAGCCACAGAGACAGTAGTTATCCAACATGCATTGCTATTAGCCCATCCTAACCACTTGCCCCGCACACAATCATACTTGGCTGGACACCCTCTTGTCTCATTTATAGTTTTTTCCTGCGTGGGACACCAATCAAGTCTCTTACTCCAGTGGAAAACAGTGGGGTGGTTGGTGGGGGTAAAGGGTCTTTCCATGTGGCTGCTATATCGCTATATCACATTTGGTCACCATAAAATGCTTTGTTAGCTCAAGAGCCTCCCAGACCCTCCAGGACCACCAAGATGAGGACCAAGAGAGTAAACAGGACCTCCCATTCTTAGAACCACCCCCAGTTCGTCCACTACCTCCGTCCAGTATTTGGTGAGAGCAGGGCAGGACCAGCTCATGTGGTAAAAGTCAGCGGGCGCTTCGGCATAACGCGGGCATCGTGGAGTCGGGAGGAACCCAATCGCAGTGCAGTCTGACTGGAGTTAGATAGGTGCAATGGAGCTAGTAAATTTGGATCAACCGCAGTCTGGCTGAGATGGTGATGACTCGGTGGGGGGGGGGCATAAGGGCATCTCACCAGTCTTCATCCTCCAGGGGGCCCAACCACCATTCTCAACATTTCATTAGATGATCTAAGGTGACATAGGAGTTGTTAATAAGAGACCAGTAGATCTAGGGAGTAATAGCGTGTCAGAACTGTAAGTATTTATAGAAGTGAGTGGAGTTAAGGGAGTATAGGCCTTGTAGGTCTTGAAAGATACGCAGGTGTCCCCCCAATCAAACCTCACCAAATTGCGTAATGCTGATTAAATCCCACTTCCTCAATCCCCCCAACACAGCCACCTCCTTCATCCAAGTGCCATGCCACAAAGGCATCTGTAGTGTGAGCTTGGCATCCCATTGAGTATATATCGAAGTGCAGCGCTCGATGTGAGAAGGGCCGCTCGAGTCACTGCCGGGATAGCATGGGGGATTGGAGCTCCGTATAGCATTGCTTGGATCTGGAAGACCCCAGGGTCTCAAGCTCCAGTTGGTGTGCTTGGTCAGACCCTCCTCCTGAGAAGCAATCGTTAATCATTAGGAGGCGAATTGCAACTTAAAGGAAAAGGTTGGACATCCCCAGCCCACCATCGTAGGGGGGCCGCTGGCAATGACCAAGGGCCACCCTTGGTCTTGAATTACCCCAGAGAAATGCTGTGGCCATTTTGTCTAGGGTGTGAAACCACTGGTGTGGGAGGTGGAGAGGCAGATTTTGCAGTACATACAAAAATTAGGGAGCACCATAATTTTGAATAAGGCAATCTTTCCTAGTGGATTCAGTGGAAGGGACTGACATTTACGTAGCTCTTCCTTGGTTTTCCTTAGCAGTGGGGTGGGGTGAGGTTGAGGGACCAGGTAAGTTCGGGATGGAGTGCCACCCAGATCCCCAAGTATCAAAAACGGAGGCTCCTTGCCGGTATGTCAAATTACCATGCCACACAATCCTGAGAGACGTGCAGGGGTATTGGATTTGATTTGCTTGGTTAAGGTGTAGGCCAGGAGCCTGCCCAACAAGCTGCAGGATGCTGAGACAACTGGGGCCAAACGAGCGGGTTCTGCGATGAAAAGAACATCTTCTGCATACATCGCAATACAATCTTCATGGGAGTCCTTCCATTGCCACCCTTGTATTTGCGCGTCACATCTAATAAGTCTGGCAAGTGGATCTATCGCTAGGGCGAAAAGAAGGGGAGATGGGGGGCAGCCTTGCGCCAGACGAATGGGAAAGACGTTGGAGAGAACACCATTCATCAGAACTCGAGCCAACTGGTTGGAGTAAAGCACGCGTATGAGTCCCCGGAAGTGGGGGCCGAATCCCGCACCAAGCAGTACACCTTTCAAATATCACCAATCCACCATATCGAAGGCTTTCTCGAAGTCTATCAGTATCCAGGCCAAGTAGGGTGAAAGAAGGTAGTAATGGGCCAATGCTTCATGCAGGTGCCGCAAGCAGTGCCTCTTGCTGCGATGGGGCATAAAGCCACATTGATTGGGATGTATCAGAGTGGTGACTACCAGTTAAGACGGGTGGCTAGGATGGTGACGTAGATTTTAACCTCTGTGTTAATGAGTGAAATTGGATGGTAGTCCGAGCAGGAGGGTGATGGAGGGTGCCCCTTAGGGATGACCCCAATCGTGGTCATGTCAATGTCGTTTGGAAAGGCCCCCTTCTCCACCGCTTCCTCATAGAGAGCATCAAGGCCCGGTGTTGGAATATCTTTAAATGATGTATAGTACACCTCCGGGTACCCGGCCTGACTTCTTTCCGGTCACTATTATGGAGATGGCTGCACCGATCTCTTCCAGCAAAATGGGCTGGTCTAGCAAGCGCGCGAGAAATGTGGGAGAGGTTAATCTTGTAAGAAATGAGGGTTAGGTTCTGGATCCAAGGAAGAGGCCGCTGAGTAGTGGCGCTTATAATAATTGGTGATGGTCTGTGCATTGGCAGCAGGAGCGTGCTGTGTGTGTCCCTCCACATCCAAAATCTCTGGGATTATCCAGTTGGCCAAGGGGCGAGACGCAAGCCAGTAAAGAAGCTTGCCATTTTTGTCTCCCTAGCCATATACTCTGGCAGTAAAAGACCTCCATACCTGCTTAGCCGACTCTAGGGAAACATGGCGTATTTCTTCACGCAGGATTTCAAGCGGCTGGAACACAGCTTCTCAGCCAGCTACGTTAGTGGCTTGTTCCAGACTGAGGGCTTGAGCTTCTAGCTAGGAGAGGTGTCTCCTCTCGGGCCAAATATTTCTTCTTGCGATACCCCTTAGCAAAGCCTCTGACTGTGGCATTGCTAGTCGCCCACAGTGTACCCGGAGAGCAGACCGTTCCCTCATGTTAAAAGTATTGCTTAAGCTCTTCACCTGGGCCCGTTTATAGACCCTATCTTGAAGAAACAAGACGTTAAGCCGCCAGGTGAGACAATGTTGGCTTCTGTAGGACCTCACAAGTGAAGGAGATTGGGTGAGCGGTCAGAGATAACTCGGGCGAGGATTTGGATATTGGCTATCGCATGACATTCAGGGACAGGCATAAATATCAGGTTAATACAGGAGTGAGTGTGATGGGCCGCGGAGGTGTGAATGTATTGACGCAATCGGGAATTCCATGTTCATCACACACCACACAGGCTGAGTCTGGACACCCACTCTGTGAGGCGTTTAGCGCCCTATCGCCGGTGAGGGGGTCCCAGAAGAGTCGCATGTAGGGTTTAGGACTGCATTAAAGTCTCCTCCGATCACCGTCAGTCCCTGGGGAGAGACGACAGCAAGTCTGCAAGGTCTCTGAGAGAGGGTTCAAGGGCTGCTGATGGTACATACATTGAGACAAGACTATGGATAGTCCAACCCCCCTCCCTATAAGGGCCACAATGCGTCCCTGGGGTACTTGATATCCCGGGTGACTGTGAAAGGGAAGGAGCGGCTCAGGAGAATTGCCACACCCCAAGAACCTCGTGTGAATCCTGCGTGGAAAACTCTATCATACTCTTGGTGTGCAAGGAATGGACGGTGATTTCCCATGAGATGTTTCTTGCAGCATTAGGGCGGGATCTCTGTGAATACTTTACGTCCGCAGTCCGTTTCACATATTTGTTACTTATTAAAAGAGTCCATCTATCTGGGAGTATGCTGGCTGCTGGCTCCTGGCTGTCTGGTCCGACGGACCCAGCGGCGCATCGCCAGTTTGTGTGATCTGTAAGCGTGAGGGTTGAAAATGTCATGCCAAGTGCGGTAGACAAAAGAGAAGGGATACAACAACAAGTGAACAAATTCCCAACCAACCCCCCACCCCATACTTTTTTCCTGGAAGCATCTGTCGCCCTAAAAGAGAACTCAAAAACAACCAGTGTGATTTGGGAGCAGAACTGTGGACCCCTCCATAATGAAGGATCTAGAAAGCTTCAGGAGTCAGGGACAGTCAACATTTTGCCATTCGTCAGATCCCCGGGCTCTGGGAAAGGTCAGTGTCTTCTAAGCTAGCTGGGGGGGGAGTAGAAGATCGCCTGCCGGGCATCCCAGAGTGTGACTCCAGATCTTATAAGAGTCTAAGTGGTCCAGCAGGTTCAGAAGATCCAGTCAAGCCCCTTGTGGCCACCACAGGTGATGAAGAAGCCACTCTTAAAGCGTTGCGCCCTCTGCGGTAGTTGGTGAGTCTCCTATGAGGCATGACATCCCCGCGTGCTCTAGATCTGGTGGGTGCTGACAAGAGGGAGCAGTATTTTGTAGATTGAGTGGTTGTTCCTCCGTCGCCAAGGTCTACGCTAGCTCTGGGTTGTCGAAGAAATGGCTTTTGTTATTGAAGACTACCCAAAGGCTGGCTAGGAACAGGAGCCTGTACTGGCGGTTGAGGCCCCATAGCGTTTGTTTGACTGCAGTATAAGATTGATGCTGTGTTTGCACCTCCCTGGTGTAGTCGAGGAAGATAGTCACCTTACTGCCTTGGAAGTACAGGTTAGGATGAGTGTGGACCTCTTGCAGGATGGCATCCCTGTCCTTGAAATTGAGGATCTGGGCAATGATCGTGTGTGGGGCTCCCGGCGGTGACTTAGGTTTAAGAGCTCAATTGGGCTTTCGGTTTAAGGGCTCAATTTGGCCCGTTCCACGATGAAACCTGTCAAGAGGCAGTCCGATGGCATCCAGGAGTTGATCCAGGTCTCCACGAAGGTCGTGGTTTGTGTAGGTTCCGCTTCTTCGGGGATGCCTACAAAGCTAACAATGTTTTGACTGGAACTGTGTGCCAATGGAGTTCAGTTATATGGGACAGCAGCTGAGAGAGTGCCTTCAGAGTTAGTGTCATCCTCCACGGTGGCCAGACTGGATACGGCCTTCGAAATTCTAGCTGTAGTGTTCGGAGATTTTGCTGTATGAGGACCATGTCGACATGCCCCTCACCCATCTTGGTTTCTACAAAGTCATGTGAGGTGCGTATGGCTTGAAGGATGGTGGTGAGAACTTCTTCTGAGAGGGGTTCTTAGCCAGAGCCGCATTGCTAGTGTAAGTCCTCAGCTCGCCGCAGATTCCTTCTCTCCCAGCTTGGTGCCCTGCAACAACTCCGATGGCTACCCTTTCCTCTTTAGGCCACTTTTCAAACGGAAGGACTTAAATAATTCTCTTCCTCTGACAACACGGTTGTGTTGCGCCTTGAATCACCTGACTACTCATGTAAGTTTACCTTCCCTTTTTCATGGGCCCATTGAAACTCTGCTCACCGGCCGCACTAAATCAGTATTTTACATTTTCAGGACTAATTTGTAATTAAATTCTGATGCCCTCATTCAAAATATTGGCACCAAGCAACTCCTGCCATTCCCACTCTGTTACTCACAACGTAAGTGCAGCCACCACCTCAATTATACCTGCATGCACTTGTACCTTTCAATAGCCCTATTTAGTTCTTTCCCTTTTTTCTTAGCCGCCTAATTTGAATTGGGCTCACGCCAACCCCGGCGCCCATCCTTATGCAGTTACACTTCTTGAAATTGCCCCACCATCAGTTTTTGAGTAAGTGTAAGTTTTAAACTTCGTAACTAGGCGCCTTCCAATGCTCCGTCTCTTGCTATTTTGTGCGCTCTGGATTAACTATTCTTTTCCTTCTACTTACTTTTCAATCAACTCACTATCCTCATTTATTAAGTAAGTCACTTTGCCTGAAATTTGAATCCTTGATTGATCTTTTCTTCACAAATAATTCTGATTCATATTGCCTGAATTTGAAACTTGGAAACCTTAATTAACTCTCTACGTCAAGGCAATATGCACTACTTATACATTTTACCAATAAAGGCACTAACCAATCAAGTGTCTTTCAACCAATGTCATTTTTACGTCTAGCCTACGCAGCGTGCATGTGCTGCATAGGAGGAGACCTTTAGGAATCGAATCCAGTTTTTTGGCCAAAAACGTGCACGCTGTGCATTGCTTTCAATGGCAACGTGTGTTTGGTGATACTCTTGCGGTAGCGAGCTTTGAAACCATCTGTTTGTAATTAACTTTCAAACAGATGACGCTGCTGCTCGCTCCCGCAAGGGAAACGGGCACAGCCCCCTCCTTTCTACCCTCTCCCTGCTGCTTCCTCCTCGTCAAACTTGTTTAGTTGGTTTCTGCCCGTCTTGTTGGAAGTGTACATTTTATTCTTTATAGTGTTACTAATGTGTTTTTAGCATTCATTTTTTTTTTAAGTATATTTTATTTTTGTCAGCAATACGGCACTTTCTAATCCTCTTCTATGTCTCCGCTCGATCTGCCGAGCGCATTCAGCCCTTGCTCTCTCTTGCCCATTGACAGTAGTCTTGGCCCCGAGGGCTGCGGCGCACGCTAGCGTGGCTGCAGGAGGAGCCTGCGCCGCTCGCTGAGGCACCGGGGCTGCGCCGAACAAGCGGGAGGAGTTACCTGAAGAGAACCGGGAGTCTCTGACAGTAACGAGGAATTGAGGCCACCTCTGAAAGCGGTGATCTCACTTCGGCGGGCTCCAGTCTTAAACCTGTGGACCGGTCGCACCGCCTCTTCTTTACCAGCCCTGTCCCGGTTGGAGCTTTCTGCATGCCCCTCGCCTCTGTTCCAGCCCAAGTGTGCGGCTTACCCTGCCGGGGTCTGTGCGTGGGCTGCAAGCAGTGAGAGGGGAGCATGGAGTGGCCACTTGGCCTGTGCTGACCAGCATCATGGAACTTGGCAACCCCTTTAGTTGAGCCCAAGTAATGGGCCGGCCGGAGCAACGACCAGGGACCCTTGTGCAGACAGGAGCTGCCCGGGACCCCCCGATTGCATTGACTGGCACTGAGCCGTGCACTCCGGCTTTCTGTCAGCACATTACTTGGAGGACTCCTGCTCTCAGACTTGGAACTTCCACCAGCAGTAACTCTGGAAACTTGTATCATGAGCTCCCTCCTGGAGCCTGAGGTTAAATAGGCTCTGCTGAAAAAGCCCAAGGATCGGACCCGGAGGTAAGTGTAGTACCCTTGCGATCATTGTATGATCTCTGCGGTATGCATTTCGGACTCCTGCAAGTCCTCCAGTAGTTGAGCGAAGTTAAATAGAATAATTCATATTGTGGAAGTGTTCTGCTTATCCATTCTGCATTAAGATGTACAAGTTGACCTTCTGTTCATCTCACCTTTCTCTATCTGCAGCCATCCCCGTCTTGTGTGCATGCTGAGCTGCGGCGACTTTGTCTTATTATGTTATTAATTACTCTGGTCAGCTCAGTTCTCCCCTACTACTACCTCCCAAACCTCAATGTGTACTGCCTTACCGGCATCCCCCAAGTCAGTGACACTTGGTAGATAGTTTTCTTTCTGTTGCCATCCGTTGTATATTATTCGATTTTTTGTTACAATGCCTTCCAGCACTGTTTCAGTGTAATACTTCCACCTGGGGTGTATTATTCTCTCAGTGCTGCTGTACGTCCATTGCAGTCCTCCTCCAGATAGTGTGTTTATCTGCTGATCTGGGCAGTGGCACATTTCGTTGCCAATTCTCACCCTCCCTTTGAATCCTACCTTGTAAATGTTGCTTTCCCTCTCTCCTTTGCAACCTCTGTAAAGGCTGTACTTTTTATTAGTTGATTTTCTTTTAAGTACAGTGCACCAAGCACATTTTAATATGTTTTGAATAGCTAGATTCCCAGCACTACTGCTATCGGGCTCTCTCTGAGAACATATAATCACGTGCCTTAAATATCGATCTGTATGTATACCGCAATCTCCTACTGTCTATCAATCCGCACTAATTTAGCCAATTAGGCACTTAATTCCTCACTCTCAGTTCTACTCCTTTCCATCTCCCCTCTTCTACACAGCCATCTGTACCCACCCACCCTCTGCCTTTTTATAGACCGTATAACCCTTTTTGCTTTCTTTGTTTCTGTGCATAATCGCTATAATAAGTCGTAATACTTATAAGCACAAGTCAAACAAGTATTGGCATAGCCAAAGGTCTCGCCTTTGGGACCTTATAAGTGTTTGGTTATCCAGCACAATATCCTTGGTGCAACAACATCATCTGTTGCATGGCTAAACACTTATAAGGTCCCAAAGGCGAGACCTATGGGCTATGCCAATGCTTGTTGTTGTTTCTCTGGGAGCCCTACCTTAATTCTAGTATGTGGTACTATGACCAGGACGTCACCCTTATACTATGTAAATATCTCTTATTGAATCGGATTGCTCACATATGGTATGTCCTGAAGATGATCACTAAATAACGGATATCTAAACTGTCGACCCCCTACAACCAGAACTGCATATTTTATATAAATTATTTCCTAAGTAGTTCACTTGTGTGTTGTCAATGCGATGTATATATTTTAAAGTCCCCCTCACTGAGCACCTCTGTCTCTTTTTTTATGTGAGCACCTGAACTAGTATTACTCCTTGCATACTATTGAAAATAAACATCTATTGTTACTCTGATTGTAATGTGTCCCTGGTCACACATTTCCATGCTCCCTCCAGCATTATTTGCCTCCTCTTACTTAATTGCACTGGTGCCCATTCTGGCGCCACCCCTGCGTCTGCCCTGTGCCATTTTTTTTGGCCAGTTTTTGAACCATTGTTTTCATAAGCAGTGCTAGTGTTGGCACCACCTGTGGTGTACTGGTCTATGCGGGTTAGAGATGGAGGTAGTTTCCCTACCTTCTCTTTGCCCATGTCTAGTTTGTGGAGGGAGGGGAGCTAGTCAGGCAATACAGTTCACCCATGAGAGGGGCATCACAGCCAGGACCACTGTAGATCTGGGAGTACAGGATGCCAGAGGATTCCTCCTCCCTACACTTCTCGCCTCAAAGTACTCCCTCAAGAAGAGATCATGGGTGGGGAAGGGGCACCTGATTAATGATGTAGCCTAAACCTGCAGGGCGGAGCTGACCCGCTTGCTAAATAGCCTGCACTCTTGTATCGCAGCCAGATTTCCAGGCTTGGAAAGGGATGTCCGTGGTGCCAGCCTCCGTGCAATGACCACTTCTCATCCTTAAGGGAAGCCCCTGTACAGGCCGGCAGCTGGTCGTATTGTGTGTGAGTCTCACTGTTCCAAGGGTCTGCTGCCCATTGCCAGCCCCGAATGAAGATCGACCACAGGAGGAAGCAGTAGGTCCACCTACCTAGCTTTTTCTGGTGATGGACCCACATGTCCCCATGCCAGTTGCTTGGGATCAGGCACGTCTCCAAGCTTCTCCTCCCAAAGGCCTCGCACCCAACTGGTGCTGCCGGAGCTTGGGATGCAGTGGACCATGGGGAGCCCAGAGGTCAAGGAAGCTTCGCCTGAGCATCTCTACTCTTCCAGGCGGGGATCGCTGCAGAGACAAACGAGGCTCAGGCTCCTGACCCAGGGTGATGCACTTCTAGCGCTCCCCCCCCCCCTCCCCAGCTGTGGGGGCCGGCCGGTTCCACTGCCTTCCAATCTGGGCCCATGCACCTGCTGGAATGCTTTTGCAGGAGATGGCTCCTCAAGGAGAGGAGTTAGCCTAACAGCTAGGCGGTCAATCTCAAATCTGGGTAACCGGGTTCGAGTCTAGGCAAGGACATGCAACATCCTGTGATTCTCGACAAATCACTTAATTGCCCCCTGCCTAACAATGAATGTGTCCTCATGTAAAGCAACTGGTGCTTGTGTAAAGCACTCTGATACCAGATCGGGTCAAGTTTGCGCGATTATAAAACTCTGTGTATTAGAAAAAAAAAAAAAGCCGCCTCTGCCGCCAGTCTCCAGCAGCCGCCACGGAAACTGCCGCAGAGCCAGTCCACACACGACTCTGCAGGCCGACTGCCTGGCTCCCTCTCGCAAGTACAGCCGAGTGATCACCAGGCTGGGAGTTACAGCTTGGGCCTCGGAGCTGGATGAGGTGGGAGCAGTTCAGCAGAGACCCCACAAGTCCCCCAGCCCATCCTTCCAGAGGTCCTCAGCAGTGCGAGCAAGGCGATTGGCGACAGGGCCCTTTCAGGGCGCCACTATTTTGTGTCCGTGGCTGTTGCCCGGTTCGGGGGCTCTCCCCATCAATTGCAGGAGCCCCCAGCGGCAAGAACTGTAGGAGTTGGTCACCAGGTTGTAGCTGGGCGATTGGAAGTGTCCCCTGCTCTCGAATCTCAGCCCGGATGCAAGCGGATGACTGAGGGGTCCATAGCACTCCTAGAGTGCGACTGACATCTTGAGGCTTTTACCTTTTATTATTCTAAGGTTGTTGAAAAGTATTTATTTGGGTGGTAATGAGGTCTTCATCGTACAGACCACTCCAACCGCTGCTTCATATTTTAAATCCTGACATTTTGCTTCTCATGACCAAGCAACTTATAGGGCCTACTGGCTTGAATGATATGTGACTCCTACAACTTGTAATGTTTCATTATCTTATGTAACATTTTTTGGACATTGATACACACTTGTATGATAAATTGTCTCTATGCAGTGTGTGTGTGTTATGTAAAGCACTCTGACACCCTACAATGGGCGAGTAATGCTATAAAATAAATTAAATAAATTAGTGGTATTTAAATAGTTACTCATGTAATTACCCACACAGATGCATCTGGAATACTTACAGTACATGCATATCTTTTATATATACGGGTTGAACAGAGTGAAATAGTTGCCTCAAAACTACAATTTCTCTTTGTCACTTGTGAAATGACAACAAAGTCAGTAACTTTGTTTCCTTGCATTTGGTGTCTAGGTATTAAGCTCCAGACAGCTCTAGCTATTATGAGACTCTAAGCCTCCAACAAAAGGAGGGCTGATTGCCCTTTAAGCGAGGGGTTTGTTTTTGGGCCCAGTGAGAAGTGGTAATAAGAACCTTTTCTTGAGGTTGCAGCTTTTAACGGAAACCAAACACTGCTAAGTATGTCCTGGATACAGCAAATATCAGGAGCATAAATTCAGAATACTTCACTGGGAATGGCCTAGATTATGGATCCTTCTTAATAATAGCCTCGATCTTCCTCATTTCCTAAAACTACTCGCAAGTAACTCTTTCCCCCCCCCCCCCCCCCTTCTAGGGCCGGACTGGCCATAGCGGCACCGGGCAATCCCCCGGTGCGCCGCACGGGGGGGGGCGGTTTTGGGCCCCTGGGGGCCGTTTTTGTTACAGGGCTGTTTTTGCAGCATAGCTGCAAAATCGGCCCTGTACCAAAACCGACCCCAGCAAAGAGCTCGGCGGCACCTCCAACCCCCTCTCCCCCCCCCACACCCCCAAGTGGGGGGGGAGGGGCGGCCGAGCACTTTGCCAGGGCCGGTTGTGGTTCCCTGTCCGGCCCTGCCCCTTCCTCCTCCCAAAAAAATGACTCGGCACAGTGCTACAGCTGATGCCCCAGAACAAGTATCCAGAGGAGGCTTGGAGAAGTGTAGTGCAGTCTTGCATATGCAGTATCTGGTTTTGGGCACAATACTGCAGAGGAAGCCACCAGGGCTATTTGACCCAATTCTTCAGATGTGGTCTCCGGAATAGGAAACTATACTTCAGATGACTCCCACTCGCCCGCCACCCCCCCCTTCCACCACACAAACACAACACTGCTGATGTGATTTCCTGAATGGAGACATACTACTTCAGATCTGATGACCTCCTGAACTTGACAAAACAACCCCAGTGTAGTGTCCTCCCCAGGTACTCTCCAGTGACCATGCCACACATGGAGCTTAGTATAACACGTCTTTTATTCTTCTGTGTATAACCTCGAACTCCACCTTCTAAACCTGCATTCTATTCACTAGGCGCTAATGTTTACGTCGCAGATCTAGGGAGTCCATCAGGAGCCACAAAGGGTCTGTCATTACCTACTCCCACAACACTACACCTGGTACAAGACGAAGAATTGTAATTGTAACAAGATGTTACCCAGGAAGTGATTCTGTATTTTTGATTTTCACTTTAAAAAGATATATAATTAAAAACCTATCTATCTGTAGTATCCTGCATTTATATTGTAAGTTGTTTTACCACCCTTGCTCTGCCAGTGCCTGTGCTCTTGACTCATTAGAATGTTGGAGTCTGATGATGCCTCGGAATGTTGGGGCTGAGAGAGGTGAAGTGACAGTCATGGGCTGAGCACCTTACAGGCAGCTCCTGGTGGGGCTTCTTGAAAGATCTTACCTGTTTGATGTTAACTACAATAAAGACTTCATGTGTTATATACTTCGTGCATGGACCTTCTTCACTACATATTTTGGCGACGAGGTGACGAACCTACAGCTACAAGCAGATCTCAGGTAACTGGCTTACAAGTAGACCTGTTTATGGCAAAATTTACAGAAGCTACAGTGGCAACGACCACAATTTTCAGAAGAGGAGGTATCCACAAGATGGTATTTTCTACGAACAAGAAACCAACGTATTTTACACAGAACTACAAAGATGACTACAAGGAAGAAACAACTACTACAAAGAAAACAAGAAAAGATTAAGCCCTACGCCTTTAAGCCCCACCAGTGTCCTCCCCACCGGACAGCCCTAGCCCAGGTGTGTTGTGCCAATCTACACCACACATTTTGGGACTTTGTCTTTACCACTGCAGTCTGCTGTGCTGCCACGCGCTTCCTACTAATTACAGACTGCTGTTTGCTTCATCTTGATTTTCTACAGCGGCAAGATGATGTTGTGGCTGCAGGGTATGCCTTCTTACCACTTTGAGCTGTGTGATCTTGAGCAACTGCTCCCTACGCTGTGTACCTTGTGCACATCTACGCTACCCAATTTGGACTTTGAAACTTGCCCTTTTCTCTCAGGCTTCAACTCCAAGTGATGCAGCGCTTGTATCACATGCCTTCAACACAGTGTTTGTGTTTGCTACACCTCTCTACCACGGTGCCTTGAGGTGGTTCTCTCATGAAGCTCCTCTCAGCCAAATTTGTGCTAACAAGTGTGCATCGCGGTTTTCTTAGTGCTGTTTGGTTCTTGCCGTTTATTAAGGGCAGACGGTGTGGTGACTTACTTTTCAACATTTTTTTACCACTTTCTAACTGTCTTCCTTTTGGCAGTTGCAACTGTTGGTTTGGTCGCTGTTCTTTCCCAACTGCCGCTTACCTCATGCATTTCCCGCGCTGGTCACCCGGAGGATCCTCTGTGACGACACGCTCTCCGACACGTTATGGCCAAGTATCTCTGTTTGGCACACAATTGAACCGCAAGCCATCCCGCACTGCACGCCGTGCGTGCGGCCATCTTCTGCTCCTTCAACACGTACAAGGTATTCGGTGGCTCTTATGTTTCAAATCTGGTCAATGCGCCATGCTATTTCGTGTGACACGCAACTTGATGTGCGGCTATCCAGTGGACTGAACCATTAAAGGAATTGTTGACTGCGCGGATTGTCCTCCTGTGTTTGCCGATCGACCGCATGATTGTTCCATGTATTTGCTCCTGGTATGTGCCAGTGTAATGCTTCGGGCTTGGGCGGTGAGCACTCCCGCGTTATTATATGTGGCTTCAAAGTGGAACCTAGCCCAGTGTTCAAAAACATCTTCATCATTGCCCGCTGTTTTACAGCATGCATCTCTACGATGTTTGTCATCCTCAACCTTGTGCATTTCACCATATGCCTCGCACTAGTTCATGTAAGGCATTGTACATGGACCTGGCCTTGTGCACGACTTGCTCACATTCTGCTTGTTCGTGTATTACTGTTTGTGACCCTCAATTCTTTACACTCCAGCACGGACGAGCCTGGAGGCAGTGGATACGATGATTGAACATGTAAAATCCTTTGGTGCTTTGGTGCTTACAAGGACATGCTCCGTTTCTGTGCCGCACTCTACTTTTCTTTTCATGGACTGTGATTCTTTGCTACATGGTGTTCCGGTTGTCCTTCCTGGGGTTGTTCTGAGAGATTTGGCGACACGCTCACACTTATATCCTTCAGGCTGCTAATAAAATATTTGTGTAATTCTTTATGCACACACTTTGCCACCGCCTGTACACATGAATTGAGTACACACTTGCACACAGGTTCATTATTTCACGTTCAAGGACATTGTGTACACTCCTCCTGGGGTTTATTTCACATGTGTACTCCTACATCTACCGCTTTGCTTCCATCAATTATTCAACCGTATTGTCATCACCTTTTTGTCAGACCAAAATTATTGCAGTTATATATGAATTTGCCATATGATTTGTCATGATGGTTAAAGATGTATAGGATTTAAAAAAAAAATCTCCCTTTTTTCTATTTACATTTATTGATACTATATTGTTCTTAACTGTTTTATATGAAATGAGCCAAAATAATATCAAAAGGAAACTTGTGTATAGATATTAATCAAAATGAGTTATAATCCTCATTAAAATTACAAATATATTTTTCTAAATATATGACAGTCTTGGTCTATTTGTGGAACATTGTGTGGGTTTGTTTATTTAATTTTCACCTAGAATATTTTGGCGTATATAATATATGCTTGCTATATATACTTCCTTTTTTCGTAATATTGTTCAACGGTATAGGTTCAAAGGTATAGGTTATGTAGGGGTCCACTTTTTTTCAAAATTATACTCCTACATCTCTTCCTTCCCTACATTGGGATTACCGAATATTAACTTATATACACATTTGCCTTCTTGCTTTGTGTTCTTTATTCTGTATGTTTCCCTACACAGGGATGGAAATGGGTTCTAGCCCAATTTGCCCATATACACTTGCCTACTTGGGCAACTCACGGTCTTCACCCTTCATAGGGCACCGTTGCATGGGTCACAGTCCCATTTGACATAGTTCCCTTACACAGGGCACCGTCTCATGGGTTACAGCCCCATTTACTTTTACATATTCACCCTCACACAGGGCGTTTTATGGGTCATAGTCCCGTCTTTACAGGGCAGTACTGTTTTCCTCAACTTGGGGGTTTACTTTACACGACCTACTTTGTCTCAGGCTTTTGTCCCATTTTCATCGCTCCTCACACTCTTGCATTTGGAGTAGAGGAGGGTTGTGGGTTTCAGTCCCATCGGCTGATTTTGCCTTTCTACATTTTGTCACATTGCGGTTTGTTTTCATCGCAATATTACTCATTATTTATTTCTATTGTCTTTTTGAAAATTGGGAGAGGATCAGTTGCACTATTGTATTTCTTTTCCTCTTCTCCATTTCCTCTTATGTCCAGCTTTCCTTGTGATGTTATACATAATTTTCATCCTTGGATTCTGGATTTACTTTGCCTGTTGTCTTGCTTTGTCTCCAGCCTTTTCTCCTGTTTTTGTTCATTCTTTTCCTTCCCTGCTCAGGAGGAGATCCGGTACTCCCTCTTCCTTATGTCTGTGTGAAGGCTGGTGTCCGGTGTGCGTCATGCCTTATTCTTCCTTCCTCTCTTGCCTGCCTGACCAGTGGGTATGTTTGTGGGTTGTCTTCGGCACGTCTGTTCTCTCTCTATTTCGTATTTCCTCCCTTTCTTCTCTTTGTCTCCTTCCTTGCTATCTGTCATTTGTTCTCTCTTGTTATCTTTTATCATACTTTGCATTTGTTCTTCTGTTGGAAGGAAAAGGGATATATGTAGTATCCTGCATTTATATTGTAAGTTGTTTTACCACCCTTGCTCTGTCAGTGCCTGTGCTCTGACTCATTAGAATGTTGGAGTCTGATGATGCCTTGGTATGTTGGAACTGAGAGAGGTGAAGTGACTGTTGGTCAAGGGCTGAGCAGCTTACTGGCTGCTCCTGGTCGGGCTTTTTGAAAGATCTTACCTACTTGATGTTAACTACAATAAAGACTTCATGTGTTACATACTTCCTGCGTGGACCTTCTTCACTACACTATCTTATCCTTCAAGCCCCACGCACGCCAACAGTTTTTTCATTCCCAAGTGAGTAAATATGTATTTGGCGATAGAAATCACGTCTCAAGACCACATGCTATGGATCAACCATTCTAAACCAAATATCTGGCTTCTATAACTCCTCTTGAACACATTCATTCTGATTTTAACCTTCTCTCCTGGTGTACAGAATACACTAATACACTGAAATAAAATACATTAAAATATATTGAAATAAATACATATTGGTGCGTACACCAATTGTCTGGAAAACAAAATATGTAAAGTAAGCGCCAGCCCCAGCCCACATGAATCCAGCGTTGCCTTCTTTTGATTACGTTTTCTTGGTATATCATATACTCTGCTGAAGTGATGGCAGATGCTCGGCACTGCAAGAAGGTAAAGTTGTACCGACAGTGGGCACAATAGTGGAAGCTGCTTGCCAGACCCAAAACGAGTTAGTGCTGCCATGCAACTGAGAGACATGAGAGCAGATGGAGAAGGATGATTGACCGAGCGCTAAAAAGCTAATTTTATTACGTATAATTAGCAGCATAAGCAACTAGGATAGTAACCTCACTACAGGCACTTGTTTGCAGCGAGCGAGGCAAGCTGCAATTCAGTAACTCGCCTGGTAGGCAAGTGTGGCACTGACTTGGACGACTCTCCCAGTCCCGCCGCAGCAACGCTGGGCTGGTTCTGAGGGCTGCTGGTGTGCTCTGGCTGCACCGTGCGAGCTGCTCTGCAGCGATTGCCGCATACAGACAATATGTAAAAGTTTCATGAACTGCCTCCCGCGGCACGACCCGCCTATTAAAGTGTGTTTCTGACACCTCATGTCCTGTCCACACTGTCTCGGTAGTAGCCATTGGGCACAGTGACTCCTGATGTCCGTTGTAACAGTAATGCAGGGGTGCGTGGTGTTGGGAGAATACAAGTACTAGTGTTACACTGTAGCACCAGCTACAGCGCTGCGGACAGCTGAGCTAGCCCCCAAGCCTTCCGTAAGCAGCATGCACCATCACAACGCTCTGCACTCCAGCTGAAATTCATTCAGTAATGGTGCATTAGCAGCGCTCCCGCTTTCACAGCTGAGGAAGCGCTATAATGCGTGACTTTGCATTTCAGTGCGGTGATGCGGACCACCACGCTAAAATGTGTTAGTCTAACTCCTGATGCGTGGTACTTGGTTGGGTTGTTTTACCTGACCAGTAGCCCCCCAACCACCTATCTGTGATATTATTTCTGTAAGAATCAACAAAAAAAATGCACAAATAACCTGGCCACTTTGATGCACTTTGTGAGGGAGACATGTACGTTACACACAGTGCTTTAAATAGGCCGGTGAATACCTGCACTCCCTTATTTTGAAACAGAGAGTACCTGCATTTCTCAGAAGCAAACGGGTACTCTGGGTAGGGAGTATCCGGAGTGTTATATTTTCATTTAAAGGGCTGTGCCTGTACGCTGTTGGAAATATTTTTCAGCACTTATTTCTTATTATGCATTGGCATATATTCCACTGCGAGAATTCAGCAAATACAGTATTTTCTAATTTCCTTGATGTGTATTTTTATTGTATCGTGTCCAGTCGATACAGGGTTCAAAGAAGCAGTCACCAGTTAATGAGTGGGGCGCTTACCTCTCACTTTGAATATGCTGGTGTATGCTGTTTGTATTTGCAGCATGTATACAGGCTACAATCATTAGACAAACCTACACATGTGTAGCATCCCTCCATCCTCTGACCACAAAAGCACCCTTTTAACCATGCACTCAGGACATCCAGAAACCCCATACAGAGACCATCACAACCTCTTCAGGGTTATGAAGCACTTTATAAATAATACAGTCAGACCACACAGAGCTTTAGACTTCCCAACTGGTATGGGAAGCACTATACAAATACCAATACAATATCTGAAAATAAGTGTATCTACCTTCTCCACAATGTGTTGAGGCATGATAGAATTTTATTGAAAAGGTGGAAAACAAAGGACGTATATTTTTTTTTCACTCCTGGGCCCGTATTACTATGGGCCACCTAATTACATTGAGGCCTGAAATAGCAGTTATTGGCCCCACTGGAATTAGGAGATTTGCAGTAACCTCACAGATCTATTTATTTTAGGCCGTTGATTTCAGCAGCAAAACACCTGGGACAAATGAGGACTTGTGGAAATCAGACCCGGAATTACGTATTTCCCATGTAATTTCTCTGTGCATATACAGGGGTCCTTCCATTTACAATGCCCAGTAATTCAATACCTGCTTTGAAGTTTTGAAGTATCCCGGGTAACTATAAGGGTGAGTAGTTACTCCTGAAGATCCAGGGTCAATGTGAACTACTGGCATTCCAACATGAAGTTTCCCCATGTTTGGCGATTTTATTGTAAATTGTAGGGAATCTGCTGTTCCTACGTGGATACCCAGATTTTTTGCATTTTGTTTGGTCTTATATTCTTGCTGCCTTTAGATCTCTGGGCACTTCAACCCTGCTAATCAGTAGTAACTTGCCTGTGCGCACTGAGTTCCTGGTTAAATTGGCTTATTCCTAGTTGGCACTTTTAACGAGTGTAACTCCCCAGTATATGGTGTAAAAAAATAAAATGTACCCAAAGGGCCTGGGAGTTAAATGCCGCTAGTGGCTGCAGCATCTATTGTACCTTCCTCTACAGTGACAGTGCAAACATGGCTTCAGGCCTACCATTGTAGCTTGGCTGCAGCAGTTTTAAATCTGTCGCCTGACCTGCCAAACGTACCCATTTTGACAGGAGAAAATCTCTTTTTTAGGTCGAGCTGGCGTAAGCAGCGTGAAGCGCTGCTGTCTCCAGCGAGCTCTATTGTTAGGGACTTGCCTTGCAAGTGGGACAGGAGATGGGCACGCGCATTGCGATTTGAGCAGGTGTACGCGCACGTACAGCCCGCTCCGTGCTCATCTCCTGTCCCGCTTCTGAGGCAAGTCGGCCTCCTGTGCGCACACACGCACACACGCGCGCACCCACACACACACACACACACACACACCCCTCTCTTTTCTCCCGGCGCTGCTACAGGCTCCGTCACGCTCAGGCCTCCCCTGATGTTATCTCCGCCGCATCACCTGGCACACGCGGGGCTTCCCTCAGTCATGGGAGCCCCGCACTTGCATCAGCGGCCTCAGCCGCCACTTCTGCTCCTCCTTACGTCTGCTGGCACACGCGGGGCTCTCCCTCAGGCATGTGACCCCCGCGCCACCACTGCTCCTCTGGGCCAGCCACTCCGTGGCGTGGGCTTCCCGTAGAAGGCGGAAGTCCTGCCCCACGACAGGCGTGTCGCTCCCTAACTTCCGGTTTTCGGGCCGGCGGCGGTGATACATTAACTGCTCTTTTTGGTAAATGCCCCGGGCCGAGTGACTGGATCCACGCAAAGGCTCGCAATGGCAGGTGCGCGTGGTGCTGGGGTGCCGGTGCTCTCTTTGTATAGTCTGCTCCTGAAAAGAGGCACGCATGTACCCGGTGCCTCTCTTCTCCCCTGCTGTGCGCAAGTGTTTGTGAACGGGGTAATTTTGTGTGCCAACCAGGCCTGGTTTTCTTTTTGTCTGTTTTGAATAGCAGGTGGGGGGGCTCCAGGATGGCCTCGTCTTCCGCGGAGCTGGGGAGGAAAGCCAACAGTGACACTGAGAGCTGTGTTTGTGATAAGGTTGCTAGTCTTTGTGTACGGCATATCTCTCAAGTGTATCCTAGCGCTTTCGAATGCTGATTCTGTTTTTCTCACCGAATTCAATCAATTTATTTTACAGGGCTAGAACGACTTTGGGTAATATCCACACTACATAAAAATAACAATAAATAAATGTTGGCGCGCGCTACATTTTTCTTTATTTGGGTTATGAATGGGTGGCTGAATGGGGTACTTTTGTGTGCCAACCAGGCCTGCTTTTCTTTTTGTCTGCTTTGGATAGCAGGTGGGGGGCTCCAGGATGGCCTTGTCTTCTGCGGAGCTGGGGAGGAAAGCGAACCGTGACACTGAGAGCTGTGTTTGTGATAAGGTTGCTAGTCAGATTGGTGATGGAGAATGCAATAATTAGTCCAGGCGCCGCATCAGGTGTTCAATAATGATAATAATGGTGTTCAGTGTTTTAGCCCACCTCCACTGTTCACTGGCCCTTGCTGGCCTGCCTCGTGTGTGTGTGTGTACACAGCTCACAAATCAGACAAAGCGCGAGGAAGGGTCCTGCCCTCTGTGAAGCCTTATGTGTCCCGTTACTTGAAAGTGCACTGGGTGGGAGGGGAAGAGCTCTGAAAAGCAACCCCCCCCCCTCCCCCCACGAAGTGGGCAGTCACAGAAGGCACCTTGCCAAGGGGTTTTGGGCTGCCTCTGGCTGTAGGAGGTGAGTACAGTCGTTTTTTTTTTTCTTGCATAAAGATAATATTCCATGCATTTTTACAACGATTTAACCGGCAGTCCCAATAAGCTGGTGAGGTCCTGTGGGTGGTAGGGAAGGCAATTGGGGGGAGGGGGGAGGGGGCTGTGACACTGTTCAATGCCCTAGCGGTGAAGGGAAATAGATGGTGCGCCTAATGTGTATCACTGGTGTTATTGGAGAATTCCATGTCACTGGGACACCTTGTTTTCAATAGTAACGTTCTGAGTGTTAATAAAATACAGATTCTGACTTCTAAAGGACTAGTTTTTTAATGTTTTCTTCCTCTAACTGCCCCGTCCCAGCCACATGTGGGTGACTTATTTGGAAGCCTGCTTTCAATGCTCCTGTCCTGGGGTGCCACTGTTGGCATTTACAGTGGTATTCAAAGGTGTTGAGCGAGGATGCAGGCATCCTTATGCCATCAGCTCTTTGTGCCTCGCCACAAATCATACTGTCCTTTGCAGGGTGCATGTTTTGAAGAAATTATTCAGAAGAATGTTCTGCACAGAAATCACTAAACATCTCTGTTACTCGCAGCACACGTTTGTGTAGGGCAGCCACTGGGACCTCTGTAAGGCATGTGTGCCTGCACTGTTGTGCTCGGTGCTGCGAGCGCTTTCAATGACCGGGCTGTTGATAACCTGGATGTGCACACAAACCTTCCGTAGTAATATCTGCTCTTAATCCTTCAGTCCCCGATTGCTCGTGGTAAACACTGGCAAAGGCAAGGCTGCGAAATGTTTATCTGACTGCGTAGAGGGTTAGTGGTGTCTTTTTAATACAGAGCAGTTTGTTTGTGTAGACAGGTACTGCTGCTGAGAAATAACCAAAGCGTTCAACCGGTTCGCTTCCGGTGCGGGAGAACTGTTTCTGTTGAAGGTTTGTTCAAATTCGCCTGTTTGCGGGTGAAATATGTTAGAAATGAAAGAATAAAGTTGCAGATAGCAAAGGCAAAGCCAATAGGAATGGTTTTAATGTGCTACAGTCTGCAAACATAGGCATCTACAAATGCACACAGGCCTTTTGTTCTATGTTTGTGTAGCCTGATGCACAACAAACTGGGGACGTTTTTTAAAACAAGCATTTGCAATGCAATAGGTCTCGCATTTACGAGAGTTTGAGCTAATGGCATTGTAAATGACAATGGCTTTTTTATTTGTGTTGGTTTTTACAAATAGATAAATAAAAGGCATTGTCATTTACAATGCCATTAGCTCAAACTCTCGTGAATGCGAGACCTATTGCATTGCAAATGCTTGTTAAAATATTTATTAGTCAACCCCTGTGTTGGCTTTGTAGCCCACAAGGAAGGGTGCATGGTATTTAAAGTAAGGAACAGTGTAGAGCCACCAAGATGCAAACCTGTGAATTTTCGGCTTACCCACAGATCTCTGCAGATAACTCTATGGTTCACGGTGCTGTCTGACCTACCTTACTGAGGTAGTTTCAGCACAAGCAGAAGCTCAAGCAGCCTTCATAGATTTGCTCATTCTGTGGCATGTTAAAGGCTTGGAATGAAGGCCCTGGCAATTCCTGTTGTAGTAGTCTAGGTGCATATCGTCGCGTGATTAAGAAAAGAATATCCATGTTGAAAGCACCCATGGTAAAGCAGACAATGGCATTTTGTTCAGAGGTCTACTTTATTTCCAAGGGCCTGCTAAATTGATTGGATACTCTTGGCAAGTTCTGTATAGCATAAAGTTGGCCATTAACACATCAAATATAAAGTTAATGATGTTAAGCCCTCTTAATGTGCCTAGTTGGACATCCTGGGATGTGAGCAAGTTCAAGAGTGAATAAAGCAAAAATGGAGGAAACGTAAGCAAGAGCTGGAGCTTCCTGGCACTGCATACAGGGACAAACAACCCTGCACGTTTGCCAGGGAAAATAGTGGGTGGGGGAAAGTATATAAGCCACAGGCTCAGAATGATGCCCTGTGTGGAGCTGACATTTGGGGATAATCTGATGTTCAACATCTATTAAGCCAACCCTCCAGCACACCAACAGTCCTGTTGCTTTTAGGCCGCTCTTTGGTAGCCAAGTTGAGACCCGAGTCCGGGTGTTTGGTAAACAGGCGGTGCCGCTCCTGGCTACCTGAATGTACAATGCTTCCACCAACTCAATATTTACACAGGACGTCTCCTAGCTCACTCTCTTCGCAAGCCTTCTCCTAGTGCTCATGCTTAGCAGGCCTTCTCTTAGCTCACTCTCTTCCCAGTGCTTCTTCTGAGTCACTGCTCAGTGCTTCTCCTGGTCTACTAAATGCACAATCCTTCTCCTGGTTCACACTCTTCCCAGGCCTTCTCCCACCTCACTGTCTGCACAGTGAATCTACCAGGTCATTCTCTGCACAGTGCTTCCACCCGCATAGGTTGTCTGTACAAGGTACCTTCGCACAGCTGTGCTTCTCTTAGCTCACTTCTCCTTACTTACTTTCGACACACTGCTTCTCCCGTCTGTCTGCACCGTACTTCTCCCAGTTTGTCCCAGCCCACAGTCTGCCAAGCCCTTCTCCTGGCTCAGTGCCTCTCCAGTGCATCTCCCTCACCCACTGTTCGCACCTAGCTTCTCTGTCACTATCCGCACAGTTCCTCCCCCGTACTCGCTGGTTGCACCATGCTTCTCTCTCACAGTCTGCTCTTTGCTTCTCCCCATCTCTCAGTCTTCACTATACTTCCCACCGCTCACTTCCTAACCAACGCTTCTCATTCTCACTTGCTCTATGCACTAAACTACTTCATGACTGTCCATTGCTTCCTACTTGTTTGTTGTCTGCAGTATTTCTTCCAAATTTGCTGTTGGCAGAGCACTTAACTCAAATGTCCTCTCTTCCAGAGCAGTCAGTGTCTGCACTGTACTTCTCCTTCATTTGTTGGTTTACCAGTGATTCTCTCTGACTCAGTGTTTACCTAGTGCTTATCTCCTAGTTATCGCCTCCCCAGCACTGCCCTCCCACTCACCGCCTCCACAGTGCTTCTCTCTTATACTCAGTGTTTACTTAGGCTTTCTAATTTGCTAGTTATTTACAGACCATTTCTGCCAAACGCGTTGTCTACCCCGTGCTTCTGTCACTGCTGGACTGTGCTTGCCTCTCCCACTTACTGTCTGTGCTGTGCTTAATTCTGTCACTCAAGTTTTAAATGTATTTGTAAAGTGAATAGTTAGTTAAAACCATTACACTGTTGTATTGTAATTGCATTTTTATAGCGCTTACCACCCTTGACGAGGTGTTGCAGCCTTTTTTGGCAAATAGCACGCTACTCCAGAACCCAAAAAATGATTAGTGGTGAATTATTATAGGGAGATATGAAATTAATTTGAGCAGTGTATATGTGAGTTTGTTATTTGAATTGAAAAAGGATAGTGGAGGGATAGAAGAGGGAAGGGTTTGCATTTATAAAGCGCTTGCCACCCCTAATGAGGTGCTGAAGGGCTCTTATGTGGGTAGCACGCTACTCTGTAACCCAAACATGATTAGTGGGGAATTAGTATAGGGAAATATTAAATTAATTTGAGCTGTGGACGTGTTAGTCTGTTAGTTGGATTGAAATGGATGGGGGGGGAATCGAAGAGGGAATGGTCTATAAAGTGTTTTTTTAGAGCTCATAACAGTAGGAGGAGGTTTTGGATGAGTAAAGGGGAGGTGGAGGGGTGAAGAGTCAGAGGTCCTCATCCTCTGATCCACACCCTCGGCCTGGGACGACCCCTGGTGGCCGACCACACTAGGAACTGCTTCAACGCCCACCGACCACGCACGCAACCTAGGGGTCATCCTCGACTCGACCCTCTCCATGACGAAGCAGGTCAACCCTGTCTCTTCCTCCTGCTTCAACACCCTCTGCATGATCTGCCGGATCTACAAGTGGATCCCCACTGAAACGAGAAGAACGGTCACCCAGGCCCTCGTCAGCAGCAGACTGGACTACGGAAACGCCCTCTACGCAGGAGCCTCGATCAAACTCCTGAAACGACTCCCAACGCATCCAGAACGCCTCCTCACTCCTGATCCTCGGCGTCCCTCGATGCAACCACATCACACCCCACCTGAGAGACCTGCACTGGCTCCCCATCAACAAGAGGATAACCTTCAAACTCCTCACCCATGCACACAAGACGCTCCACAACACCGGACCAGCATACATCAACAGCCGACTCCGCTTCTACACCCCCACCCGCCAGATTCACTCTGCCGACCACGCCCTCGCCACTGTCCCCCGTGTCCGAAGAGTGACCGCCGGCGGCAGATCATTCTCCCACCTCGCCGCCAAGACATGGAACACCCTCCCCATCCGCCTATGGCAGACCCAGTACCTGCTGACCTTCAGAAGACTCCTCAAGACCTGGCTTTTCGAACAGTACAGCAGAATTCCCCCTCCCATCAGCATCTTGAGACCCTCACAGGTAAGTAGTGCGCCTTACAAATGATTGATTGATTTGTTTAGAAAGGATTGTTTGGGAGATCTGAATAGTAAAAGAGCTATGAGATGATGCAAAGAGAGGTAGAGGAGGGAATAGTCTAGAAAGGGTTATTTTGTGGGATCATAGTAGTTGAATGGGGTTTGGATGAGTCGGAGAGTGAAGGTAGAGTATAGATTGAGAGGTATGGGGGAGATATAGGTTAGTGCATTTGAGATGCTGAATTATAAGTAATGTAATAAATATAAATATACATAAGTACATGCAAGGTATATATGCAACTTATGTTTGGGAGTAAAGAGTTCCACAGTTTGACTGCTTGAACAGAGAATGATGTGCCACCTATGTTTTTTTTATGGTGGGATTTTGACATGAGGTGCCAATCGAGAGTGGAGGTTCCTTTGTTGAATTTATTATTTTATTGCTGATGAAGAACGGTCCTTTTCCATGTATCGCTTTGTGGGTGATACAAAGCAGCTTGAATGTGGATGTTCTGGCAACTGGTAAACAATGGTGGGCCTTCAAGGCAGGAGAGATGTGGGCTTGTGGCTTTATATGTATGTAAGAGTAGTCTGGCAGCAGAGTTCTGAATCTGTTGTAGTCTTTACATAGTTGTTAAAGATGATCCATGGTAGAGACTATTAGTGTAATCAAGTTTAGACATAACAAGAGAGTTCTGGACCTTGTGTGGAAATCCCAAGTGGGGGAAGATGCGTTGCAGAGTTCCTAAAGTAACGAAGCTTGATCTTGCTAGTTTGTACCCTTGGGCATTTATTGATAGCTTGGAGTCCATGGTAATTCTGGGGTTTCTTACTTCCTTTGATACTTCACTAGGGGGGGGGCATAAGTTTTCCGGTAGCTACACATGAGTATTTTCGTTTTTGAAGGATTCAATTAGAGATCGCTCCATTTCATCCACGGCTTGGAGCAACTGAAAATTTGTGAGCTTCCCATGTCTTTGGGTCTTTGGGGCTTGAATTAAGGAGTATTGGTGTGCCATCTGCATAGTTATAGCATGTGAGGTGAAATTGATTGATCAGTGCCGATAATGACTTCATGTAGATGTTGAAAAGCATGGTGGAGATGATAGAGCCTTTAGGGACCCCTGCTTTTGTGAAGCACGGTTTGGATGAGAAAGGGTGGGTATGGATAATATTGTGATCCAGCCGAGAGCAGTCCCTGTATGCTGACTTTGTAGAGTCTTTGTATTAGAGTATCATGGCCAATCGTGTCAAAGGCTGCTGCAAATCACATGATTAACAATAAATACAAAATTTTCTAAACAATCTTATCATTTTCATAACTATTTCACATTTGTTATCATTAAAGAAGCCGTATGGGAGGAATCAAATGCTAAAGTGCTCATCAAAGGTAAAAACTCATTGTGCAATAGTGTAAATTTGTCCAGTTCCACATTTTCAAAACAGTCTGGTCATTACAAGACTATTTTTCATTTGTTCCTATTGAAAGAAGCCTTAAGATAGTAATAAAATGCTAAGATCTCAGTAAAGGGTATTGTTCACTTTGCAATTGTGCAACTTCATCAGTGTGGCTATTTACTAAGGTAGTAGAGCTCTGGAACGGCCATCTTGGATAGACCCACTTTGATTGTTCAAATTCCTTCCTTAGGGGACGCCTGTACGTGATGACATAAGTTAAGTATATATATCTAATATACACTTTATTAAAAGCCATAACGTACCTTACATATATATAGCTGCCTCACTGAATCTAAATAAAACTGTTAAAAACAGAAAGAATATATACATACATTATTGCTGTTTCATTTAGGAAGGTTTGCACTCCTTCCTTTTTTGTGCTGCAAGAATAAAACAATTTGAAAAGCGACAATTGAGGATTGTGTCTGTTGATTTAAAACATGCAATGACTGATTGTCTTTGGGAACTAATTAATCTCTGGTTCCATACCACTCTCAACAAGTTTCTCCTTTCCCTCATGAGTCCCAGATGAATACAAAGTAGATGGACGACATTCTCCTCAGCTGCTTGTCAGTCTGCATATGTATAGTTCTTCGTTCCAAAGGCAGGGCATGGTGTGAGCGCGACCAGGGAGAAGGCCAAAACTGTACCTAATAAACTATTCCTTCATCCATGTGGACCACCCACCGTCCAAGTATGGCCGAGATTTAATGATTTTAAATTAATTTATAACTGTCCAGGCATGTGATCTGTTGGATAGAGACTCCATATCAATTATCACAGAGATCTTTTTAATTATCCCATGTCTTCGTTTTTTTAAGGCCCCCCCCTGCGAGAGTGTTGAGTGCCATAGTCACCAATGGCTGTATTTAGGTAGTTACTGGCTGGAGCACTTCAATTATTTTGCATTTGATGCCAAAGAGCTTTGTCCAGTGTGGATTTTATTATTTTCCAGGTTTTAATATACGCCCCTTTCTTACAAGTTGTTGGTTTGCTTGACCAAACTCTAGTATAATCTGGGACTGGGATGCATTAGGAGGGAGACGAAAGAGATGCCTATAAGTTTTAGTGACGATTATGTTCAGAGTCATTGCATATTTGGCACATAAGGCTTCGCTCCCATATGATAGACTTGAGACCAATTTTTGCAGTCATTACCTTCAGAAGTGGCATGAAAGTTAGGCCAAGCAGGGATCTCATTAATGTTTGAAATGCAAGGGTTATTGCACTGCCCTTCCTTTTTATCTCCTGTTTGTGTTGGTTGAAGCTGCCTTTATTGTCGAACAGGACCCCAAGATATCTGTAGGTTTTAGCCAATTCCAGCCGATCATCTTGTAGATACCATTTGTTTTATCCGTGAATCTTACTACTCTCTACCATAACTTTTGTTTTCTGTTGTGCTATGGTCATGCCATTATTCTCTGAATGGTTTGTTTATTTGGTAACTCAGTGTTTACCGAATGCTTTTTTCCCTGTCTCAGTCTTCAGAATGCTTTTCTCTCACTCACTGTATGCACATCACTTCTCCATCATTCACCCCAAAAACACAGATACGTTTAGAAGACCGGCTCCGCTGCCAGAGGACAGTCTAATCCACGGAGCTTCTATCTTGGAAGCAGCAGGAGTTGTCCAGGCTCAACAAGTGCTGTCAGTCCCTCTGTCCAGTTATGTATTACCAATGAAGAAATGACAACTAAAGGAGAGGCCCTCGGATGCCTCTCACCTGGTCTTTCATGGCTACTTTTTTCCAAATTGAGATTGAGACTATAAGTGTGAGCATCCAGGCAGTGCCACTCCTAATAAATTGTTTCCCCCATCACAAACCCCATATTATGATAAATTACCCGGATGTCAGTAAGGTGGAAAATTACGCCTCGTCAATACTCCCAGAATTGTCTCCTAAAACATTCTAAAGAGTTTTAGTTCTGACCTGAGACTGGCCTGCTGCTTCCCCAGGATACTTATCTTTCTCTCAGCTTAATCCTCCATCATTACTTCATCTTTGAAAGAAGGGATGGGTAAAGAATCCATTATCTCAGATGTATCTATTTAAATCAATAGACCTTTCGAGTCCTTTTAGTTGTTGCCCTGTTGTTGCCCTCCATATCCCAGGCACAGTTCTGGAGAAGGAGGTCACTGGTCAATTATAAATCCATTTTCACCTTAATATGCCCTTACCTGAAGCAGTCAACATTTTGACATGGTCCTGGGACTGACTGCCCTGGTGGATTTGGCAGATGGTCGTTTATAAACCACTGATGAGGAAGGTCTAGGATTCTCGTACCTACACCATGCGGATAGTTTTTACCTAATCTGAACACTGCAACAAATCTTGATTTGTCCACTGGTCCATTCATGACCAAGGGCGCATTGTTCATCCAAGAAAAAAATCATAAGTTACCAAAACAACCTCCCTTCTAGACAAGCACGTAAGCTAATCATTCTCCCTTATAAGAAGAAATTTATAAGATCATCCCTTTCTGTACATGCTGCAAATTACACAATTTATCCGAGCTAAGTCAGTCATTGGCAGATTCTTTGGGCCTGGGTTCAAAATACTAATGCATGTGAAACACATGTAAGGAAGGCAGGAGGGTCAGACTGAGAGAGCCCTGTAGTTGTAAAGTAGTCCTTCATGCAGTTTAAGCATTCCCGTAAAGCCAGAAGGATGCACTCAAGCGACCAGTAGAATCAAGTGAGAGACAAAACACTGATCTGGAGGTTCAGTGGACTAATGCGGCCACTGTAGGGGCCTATGTTGAACCTCCTGGTCATAGGTTCAAATCCCGTCTGGTTCACTCAGCCTTTCATCTTTCTGAGGTCGATAAAATTATTCAGGGCTATAATTCCCTTGGTGCGCTTTACAAAAACATGTTATGTTTGTTATTTTTAAGATTCCTTTGAACTGAGCCAAAATGTGTTCGACAAAGTCTCAAGCTAATGACTGAAATAGGCTGGTCGAAGAAAGCCAACGGTTGAAAGGGTTGCTTCCAAAGCCCACTTGAAGTATGTTGTTAGCAAGAAGACTGGCAGGATTTCAGAAGGGTAGTTAATATCTCGCCCTAACAAAAGATGCCTCAGCTCACCTTCCAAAAAGCGAATTATTTTGCTAACTAGGAAAGCATGGACCTTATTACTGAGGACCGTTCTTACATAAGAAACCGAACCTTTCCTGCTTGAGAATGGTAGCTCTAATTACACGCACTGTTACTTCCCACCCTACTTCTTCCTCTCCAGGCATAAACGAGCTCCACAATCCCAGCGGCATGAGAAGTACATTACACTAATTTTTTTATTTTATTTTAATGTATTTATATCGAAGCAGCCAAGTCCAGTCAATTGGTATATACATATTCATTCATGGTATACATAGTTAAAAAAAGAAGCGAATAACTAAATACAATACGCTTAGCATGTCACGTATGTACTTTACACTACATATCACACACATCAAAACACTGTATTCATAGGCTGCTTTCCCAGGCCCCACTCTTGCAACTAGGCGCAGAAGTTAATATAAATATCGTGCGTTACCCCGCATTATTCTTTGTGCTTTTCGTCGCTGAAGAGCAGTGACTGATCTGATGTCCCACTCTGGCCGTCACGCACCACGACACCAAAACTCTCACCACTTCGGCCAAAACGCAACTCGGCACCGTCTAACCAACGACTTCCCGCGAGATTGCATACTATACCTTCGTTTATGCACTGTCTCGCCTCGTCAGGGGTGTATGCCACAATTCCAATACAAGGGCCTGTCCTCCACCTGCAGATGTTCCACTTTTCTCTGTTTTACAGAGGTGGCCAAAAATTACCTCAGTATTTCACTCACTCGCCTGCACTCCGCCTACCCTTTCCCTCCTGTTTCTTTCCCCGTCTTGTCAGCATCCTGCGCTCTCGGTCCTCTTTTTCATCTCAGAACTGCAATGTAAACCCACTAAACCGGTCGGGGTGATGCACCGGCGCCTTCTTTTAGTTATGTGAGGACAAAGTCCCCGCCGGAAAGAAGATAAGAAGGCGGCCGGCCTGCCAGCCTGTGAGCGCCTCGTGCCAGGCGCGGCTGGCAAACAACGCCCGGCGTGTTTAAACCGGGAGCTGGTGGGAACCGCTCTGGAGGTGCCTACGCCCTTTCTGTTCTCAGCTGGCGCTCGCGCGGGGAGTCTGTGTATCTATACCGAACGGCGGAAGACGCCATCAAAGTATTTACATGAATTGAAAAAGTCTAGCTTAACATTTTATCGGATATTGTACTGTAATATCTTTATTGAAAGTATAATAACACACCCCTCGATTGCTGCTTTTGAAGTGCGCTAAATTATGTTATAATGCAGCTAAACATCTCTTGCATCTGCTACAACACCTCTTCGAGGGTAGCAAGCGCTATATAAAGGCAAACCATTTTCCCTTCTCTATTCCTCCACTATCCTTCTCAAACCCAATAACTGACTAACATATCCACCACTACAATTACTTTCATATTTTCCCTATACTAATCCACCACTAATCCTTTATGGGTTCTGTAGTAGCGTGCTACTTGCCAAAAAAGCACTTTGATGCCTCGTCTGGGGTAGTAAGCGCTATATAAATGCAATTACAATACAATACATAAAAGTGCAGGGGATCCATTAGTAACTATTTGACAGAAACCAGCCTTTTTCTAGGCTGTCCCTCTCGCGGGGGGCTGTGCGTGTGTATGTGTGTGTGTGTGGGGGGGGGGGGGTCCCTGAACCCTCCCTCAATGCAACTTTTAATGCGAAGTTTAGAAGTAAATGGAACATCTGCATTTATACTGATGTACTAGGTAGCAAGTAACGTGCTCCAGTTAAGTTATTGGTAATAGAGGTCTGGTGGCTTAGTGGACTTATGGGTCCACTGTGGGTGCCTCGGTTTGACGGGTTAAAATCCTGGCGAGTCCACTCAGCCTTTCATCCTTCCAAGGTCGATAAAATGAGTGTCATTGAGTTCGGTAACAATAAACATCTGTTATTCAGCTTCAAGATGCCCACGGATGAACGTGTGCTTTACAAATACACGTTATGTTGATGGGGTCTATGGAAGCGTGGGATTAAGGCCGTTGCAGTGCAATTCTGTAAGGTCAGAAGAGGAGTTACTCTGTGCCTTAGAGCAGCCAGTGGTTATGGTTATTGGCTCAAACAATTACATTCAGTGTCCAGTAAGGGCTACGTTTTAAAAAGTATATATTTATATGTAGGGCAGGTCAAATATTAATTCTTAAACATAGACTATCCTAGCTGAAAACAAGACCTGACTCCACCCACCATGTACTGTGCTTATGCCTGAGGCTTTGTTCAAGGACTCAGCTCGTCTAGAGATAGCCGTCACTGAGGATGAATGGGTCAAGCACTTTGTAGCACTTTATTCCCCAGTTGTAACTGTAAATGATCCAGTATGCGAGCCGATGTGTAAGGGGAAGGGTACAGGTGGGTTGGACCTCAACTTCTCCTTGGAGGAAGTAACTAAGGGTATTAATTCAAGTCTAGGAGGCAAGGCACCAGGCCCTGATGGTGTTCCTGTGGATATTTTTAAGAGGAATACCCTGTTTTGGGCACCTCTGCTCACCAGAACTTTTAATGCCGCATGTTCCACAGGTTTGCTGGGAACTTGGTACACGTCGATTATTGTCCCGATTTTTAAAAAGGGAGACAGAGAGAACTGTGCTTGCTATCGGCCCATATCTCTGCTCGAGACTACAATAAAAATAATTGGCAGAGTCCTACTAGATAGATTACATTTTTGGGCAGAGGAACACCATATTATTAGTGATCTTCAATATGGTTTCCGTGAAGGGGTCGGCACCACCGAGCAGGCACTAAATTTATCAATTTTGATTGAGAAATATACCAGGGCAAAGGGTGGAAGACTTTTAAAAACTTTTTTAGACTTGACATCTGCCTTTGATTTTGTAAATCACGAGAAACTATGGGATATCTTAATCAAATTAAGTGTGGATGTAAACATTATTAATTTTTTGAGGGAGCTGTGTAATGGGGCCAGTGCAATGGTTAGATACGGAAAAAACGGGGAGTGTACAAGAAAGTTTAGTGTCGCGAGGGGTGTGAGGCAAGGTTGCGTCCTTGCCCCATTTTTATTCTCTATTTACATAAATAACTTGGAGGCCACATTACTACAGGACTGTAATGATATGCCCATTGCCACAGCCCGCCGCATACCAGCTCTCATTTACGCAGATGATCCAGTTCTTATGGCACGAACTCCCATAGCCATGCAGACTATGATTTCTTCTTTTAGTTCATTCATGGCTAAACTTGATTTACAAATAAACTGTACCAAGACTTTTGCTATGAACTGTGGCGCTCACACTACTTACAAGAAAAAAACTATGTTCATAGAGTCAACCCCCTTACAACATACCCCAACCTTTGTTTACCTTGGGGTTATGTTTGATCAAACGGGTAAATGGAGTACAGCGATCCAAGCCAGAAATTTATTATTTTCTAAATCCATAATGGCCCTTGGGTCCTTTAGCAAGAAGATGGGCAAAAAGCCAGTTAAAGAGCTCTTATATATTTATAGAGCAAGTTGTGTCTCGGTAGCTTTATATTGGGCAGGAATATGGGGTGATTCAAACGTTAGTAGCTTACAAATCACTGAAAATGTTTTCCTACGATATCTTTTAGCTCTCCCCAAGAGTATATCTAGTTACACCTGCCATTTAGAATTGGGTATCCCTCATCAGAAGGATCTACTTAAAGTACAACCGATTCTTCTATGGCATCGTGTTTTTGGACTAATGAGAAGTGCCATCTAAATCGCGTCATTTTGGGGGATGTATTGAAATTAGATGGGTGGAAAAAGATAAAATGGTTGTGCTACATTAAGATATTTTGTGATAATATCAAGCACCCGGAATTTTTCAGTGATCCGCTTTCAATGTTAGATACCTCTAGGAAAGTATTGAAACATCTAAGCTCAAACTTTTTAGAGAATCAAAGAGAAAGAACTGAATCTTCTAAAAAGACTGTAACTGCCCATCTAATGATAGTCAAATCAAGAATAATCCAGCCTTACCTAAATCTACAAATGAAAGAACAAGAAAGGTTTTTGTTGATTAGATTTAGATTCGGTATTTTGTTCAGACTGATGAGCTTTCCTGTTGTAAACGATTGGTCCAGGGAAATGTGTAAATGTCCATGTGACAACATCTCTGTACAATCGGATATACATATTCTCTTTTTTTGTAAGTTCTATGTTATATCCAGGAAAAGATGGATCATGCCTATTTTAAAATATATGAACTTGAGACAGTGTCGCCCTGCTTTTCTTGCTATACAACTTTTGGAGGACATTTTTTCAGTGGCCTCTGTTGCAGCTTTTTTAAAAAGTACTTTTTATTTACGTAAGAAAATGATTATATGAAATTTCTGGCATATGTTATCGTGTAAACTGTATGTTGTTATCGTGTAAACTGTTTCTTTTTAACATTATTAGTCATGATGATGTATTGTTTACTGATGTACTTTTATGGTTATTCATAATTATAACCGAATAAAGTTTTTGAACTGAACTGACTCAGCTGGTTTCGTGTACAGGCCATCAGTGGAGCAGGGAGTTTCAAAAAATGTAAGTAGCACAAAATCCCACCAAGTGAGCTGGAACAGGAATCCAGCCAAAGTCAAAAGTGAAGTCTGCGATGTGAAATGTTCCAGCTTTGATCAATTATTAGGTTGCAGATAACAAAGGCACCCCTGGCCCTGCAGGTGGAGTTTGGAGGCACTGTTAAAGGGAAGGCTTTCAGCGGAGCCGACAGGTCATAAGTCAATTCATGTTTTTTTGTTGTAATAAAACTAGCACCCAAACTATGTTCCGGAGGAGTACCAGCCATCAGAAGGAAGTATCTTCAAAGTGAGGGTGCGGTCATTGTTGAGCTGTTCGGTTTCCAGGTGCGTCCATGGGACTTGCCAGTCGTTTCTTGTGGAAGCCAAAGGTGCACAGCACCAGTTGGGATTGTGAGCTGGATTATACAGTTAGGATCTAATTATTTCTCTTGGTATAATTTTGAAACCACAGTGGCTAGAAGCTAAACTTGAACACTTTGGTCAGCTAGCCACAGCCAACCCTACACTGCTTGAAGGCCTAGGGTGAAGGGGAAGAAACTCGATGTTCCTCTACTGCTGAAAATGGGTCTTGCTGTTTGTTGACCTGACTAAGAGCAACCTCCTCTATTCACAGCAGACAGTGACCATTCCACTTCTTCATGGCAGATCACAGCATTAGAGCCTCTCCAGAATCTAGGCCTTGCCATTTCCTCGAGTCCAACAACAAGACCTTATGTGTGCCAAATATTTCATGGGTAACCGCCCAGTTGCTTGTTTAGAAGTCCAGATAGTTATAAATACTGGCTGGATTCTGTCAGTATTTTTATGCTTAATTACCCTGACAGCAGGTCAGGGCAACCAAAACACAAGCTTTATTTAAAATCTGATACCTCTTATCTGGGCAGAGTGCATCTTCTCAACTTTTGTAAAAGTCAGGTGGTGCCACTGGCGTCTGCTGGTTTCAAAATGTGTATTATCTTCACCCACTATGCACACTCATCCAAGGTCCTCAAGGTGCTATGTGATGCTCGCCATCACCCACTTCGCATTCAGTACCCTGCATTATGGATACTGTAGCCCCAACCACATTAAGGCTGAAGTTGGGGCCCCAATAGTAGTCGCCAATAAAGTGTGTGGCTTGACTTGCCCCAATTTGGGATGAAAACAAATTGAATTCTATAAGTTTCACTGAGAATAATGCCCTCTTACAGGGCCCAATGAGGTAAGGAATTAGAAACCATTGTAACAAATCTTTGCTGAGCACTCATCTACTATCTGTATATAGCAGTATAATATCAGTCCAAATCTCAATAATTACCCAACAGTGTCCAGTCAACAGGGAATATCCAAATCCAATCCAATAAAGTAAGGTCGCTCCAATTGAAACAACAAGGTACGTTGATAGTTTCTGCATCAATCAATTTTCTTTCTTTCTTCTTCCATCAATAAAGATTAGCAGCTAACACGTGTTTCGTCTGGCATTCCTATCATGCCTTATGACTTCTTCAGGGCTGCAAGCCATGAAGATAGTAATAAAACTCAATTTACTAATCAATTCTATAGGCATTATTTAACAGAAAGTAAGAGCACCACCTAGGTGTAAGTCATAGCGTTACCATAACTGTGAGTTTAATAACAAAAAAGAGAAGACGCCCAAATCAAATTAGTGCATACCATGGTGTCTATAATAAACAGGACAAGACCCAAAGTACCAATTATGTCAGTCTTATGTAAATTCAAATTGTATTTACCAAAGCTTAGTATCTCTCTGTCGTTAAGATATCCATTAATATAACCAAGAGTCGGGATCTGAAAAATATATAGGAAGCAATCCTAAGTCTCTACTTCTACTGCAAAGTCTCATAAGTCTACATGTAAGTCGATATACTCACTTTAGTAGTATAAACCAGAACCGTCTCATATTCTCAGGTCTTTGTATATTCAAATGATCTTTTTATCCGTAAAAGTTTTTTACTGCATTGTATCCCGGCAGACACGGGTACGCGTCAGTTTTTCCTTTTAGCTATATAAAGAACGGAAAAGGAAAGAGGAAATATATCCTCTTTAGATTCTATAGTTATAACTTAAATTTGAGTTAAGTCTCTACTTCTCGAAAACGTACCGCTCGGTATAAGCGTGTACGTTCACTACGGTACTCGGATCGGCAACTGGCATGTAACATGGGCGCCATATTCTTTAAATATCTCCATGCTTTCTCGCTTTAAACCTGGTCGCCATCTTGTAGTGTATAATACTATTAGTAACCTAAGGTTACGAGTACCGTAGTGAGCGTACACGCTTATACCGAGCGGTAAGTTTTCGAGAAGTAGAGACTTTTAACTCAAATTTAAGTTATAACTATAGAATCTAAAGAGGATATATTTCCTCTTTCCTTTTTCGTTCTTTATATAGCTAAAAGGAAAAACGGACGCGTACCCGTGTCTGCCGAGATACAATGCAGTAAAAAACTTTAACGGATAAGAAGATCATTTGAATATACAAAGACCTGAGAATATGAGAAGGTTCTGGTTTATACTACTAAAGTGAGTATATCGTCATGTAGAATTATGAGACTTTGCAGTAGAAGTAGAGACATAGGATTGCTTCCTATATATTTTTCAGATCCCGACTCTTGGTTATATTAATGGATATCTTAACGACAGAGAGATACTAAGCTTTGGTAAATACAACTTGAATTTACATAAGACTGACATAATTGGTACTTTGGGTCTTGTCCTGTTTATTATAGACACCATGGTATGCACTAATTTGATTTGGGTGTCTTCTCTTTTTTGTTATTAAACTCACAGTTATGGTAACGCTATGACTTACACCTAGGTGGTGATCTTACTTTCTGTTAAATAATGCCTATAGAATTGATTAGTAAATTGAGTTTTATTACTATCTTCTTGGCTTGCAGCCCTGAAGAAGTCATAAGGCATGATAGGATTGCCAGACGAAACACGTGTTGGCTGCTAATCTTGATTGATGGAAGAAGAAAGAAAGAAAATTGATTGATGCAGAAACTATCAACGTACCTTGGTGTTTCAATTGGAGCGACCTTACTTTATTGGATTGGATTTGGATATTTCCTGCTGACTGGACACTGGGCAATTATTGTGATTGGGACTGATATTATACTGCTATATACAGATAGTAGATGAGTGCTCAGCAAAGATTTGTTACAATTGTTATATCTGGAATTAGTATTCTGGACCTGTAGGGAAGTTAGGTGACCTTTCCTTCTGTGCTTTGAAGCACCACTCTTCACAATGTGTTATTATTGAATGCCATACTCTTGCTGTGCGCCGGATACTTAACCTGTCACCCTCTTTAAAAATTGAGGAATTAGGGGGCGTGGCCAAGATGGCGACGGAGTGAGACGTCTTTTAAGTCCCTCCGGCGCCGAGCCCAGCTTAGCTTTGCCTAGCACGATTAGCGGCGTGCTCTGCGATCCCTCGTGGGCTGATTCGGCTCCCTGAAGGTGGGGGTCAGCTCCGGTGCCACAAGTGAGTCATTTGGAGGGCTGGACGAGGCCCCGGGAGCGGCGACGCCTTGAGGCCCTGTCATCCCCGGCCTTGCGTACTAGTGGGGCCGGACTTCCGGTCATGGACGCAGCCGCATAGCGCGGACCCTGAGGCGGGGCGGAGGCGGTTTCGAGGTCCGTGGCCCCAGCTTTGCAGCTTTGCAGCCTGCCAGGATTGCCGGTGGGGTGCTGGAGAGGTGAGACTCTGCCGGAATCGGGGGCTGCGGCCGCCGTGTGTCCCTCAGCGGTGCGGACCGGCGGAGAGGCGGCGCGCGCCCCCTCCCTCCTCCCGCTCTTCGCCGACTGCAGCGGTGAGCCTGTGCTTTCGGGAGGCTTCCCCCCCCCCCCCCCCCCCATCAGCGGTGACCTCCAAGGGGGTGCGGTGGAACCCAGCATCGGGTTTGGGCCCAGTGACGGCCGCACTAGGGCCGTAGCGCCCTGAGCTCTGTGGCCTGTGCTTCCCGGCCTGGCGTCTTGGACGGGCCCGACCTTCCTGTGCAGCTGTGGAGATTGCGGGGGGCTGGTGCTGAGCTGTGTCCGGGGGAGCCTACTTTGGACTGGGCTTGCCTGCTGCTGGGGGAGCAGCGTTGCGTTGGATGCTGCGAGGGGTCTCTGCTGGAGAGGGGCATGCGGGAGTTGCAGAGCGGGAGCTTCCAACCCACCCCTGAAGGCGGAGCAGAGCTGTGAGGGTGCATGACCCCATCCCCGCCACCCTGCTTTAACCTGCTTTGACATCGGTGGCTGACTGGCGTCCGGGGGCCTCGTAGGGGATCCGCAGCGCTCCCCCACTGTGGTGGCCTCGGAAGGTTTGCGGAGCAATATTGTCACGCCGGGGGACCCGACCTACGAAGACTGGCGCACGTGACCTGGGCGCTGTACTGTGGGGTGCACCTGCAGGCTGCATCGACAAGAGGTGGCGGAACATAGGGGTGCGGCTCGCGCCATCTGTTATAGGGGGACCGTCACCTCCAGGTTAGGTGGTGCCACGATGTCCACCGCGTCACGCAAAGGGAAGCCTGGGAAAGATGGAGTCGCGAAATCTACTCCGCAACCGGCGTCCCCTGGACCCAGCGCGTCGCCAAAGAAATCGGACGATGAGGCCCCAGCGACCAAGGCTTTTATGGCGGAGCTCTTTGCCTCCATTAAGGAAGATATATCGGAACTTCACGCCCAGCTTGCGTCGGACCTCCGTGAAGTGCGGAGAGACGTGGACGGTATTGGAGAGAGGGTGGCGACCTTGGAGGATCACGACTTAAGTATGGCGAATGATGTCCACCAGCTGCAGCAAGACATCATTCGGCTTACGGAGCAAAACTTGGACCTCCAGACCCATACGGAGGACCTGGAGAACCGTTCCCGCCGGAACAACATCCGCATTCGCGCTGTACCATGGGACGGAGAAGCGGGCGATCTGAGGGGATATGTCCAGGCCCTCTTCCTGCAGGTGCTGGGTGACGATGATATCCAGGAAATCAGAATGGACAGGGTACATAGGGTTGGTCTTCCAAGGAGAGGGGGGCCGCCCCCGGACATTTTAGTTTGTATCCACGATTTCCAGCTTAAGGAACGCATCCTACGGAAGGCACGGACCATCTCGTCTCTGCAATTCAGGGAGCACCGGCCGCAGCTCTATCAAGACTTGGCACCTTCGACCCTTCAGAAGAGGCGGGAGTTCCGTCCAGTGACCGTCTTCCTCCGGGAACGAGGCATTTCTTATTCGTGGGGTCATCCATTCCGCATCATATTCAGGTGGGAGAACAGGCTGGTGCATATTCGCTCTCTCCAGGTGGCGAAGGATCTTCTGGGTCTGGACGACGTGATCCCCTCACAGAGATCTGGCGGCTCGCCGGCGCGGAGGCGTAGGCGTTCCTCCTCCTGGCAGAGAGTGGGCCCGGATGCGGGCAGCAGGCGACCTGACCGTTCGACTAGCTTACTGGAGAGGGGGGATGCTGTGGCCTCGGTGGCCTCGGGACCTTGGCGTCTTCCCAGCAAAGCTCAGGAGCTGCATGATCTTCCAGCCGCCAGCTGGTAGGTGCCGGAGGGGCACATGACTTCAGGTACCGTGGGTTTGGTTGTACTTTTGGAGAAGACACCCCGGTCTGTGGTCTCTTGGGGTCCCTACAATGGTGCCCCGGCCCCAACCCAGGAGGATTTCCACGTGCTATCATCCACTGGGACTGCTGAGTACATTAGTTTGATTTTGGTTTTGGTTATGATTTTGGTCTTGGGGGGGGGGGGGTGTTGTTGGCTTTTGCGGGGGGTGGTTTGCTGGGATTGTTTGTCCGCTTTTGAGGGTTGTTGGGGCTCAGAAGTGTTGAATGCGGGGGGAACTGTTGGGGGGAAGGTGGGGCTGGGGGTTGGGGTGGTTAGGTGAGTTGTTCGACTGGGTGGTGATGACAGGAATGCGTGGGTTGTTATGCGTGCTGTTGTTGGTGTGTGGGTTGCTGAGTGCTGGAGGGACTGGGGGAGTGGGACTGATGTGCTGGCTGGTTCAAGGTGGCGGGTGGTTGTAATGATTGCAGAGCGGGTGACTTTACTTTATTTCTATGTCACTTAATATTGCTACTTGGAATGTGAAGGGCTTGAACTCACCACCTTAGGCATAGGCACTTTCCGCTTATTTATAGATCCTCGGCTTCCACCAAACATAGGGGGGTGGCCCTTCTGTTTCGAACGGCCCTTCATTTTCAACCAATGGGGATGCAGTGACAGGGAGGGCCGATGGTTGATGGTCAAAGGATTGCTGCATGAGAGGATTTGTACATTTGTGGTGGTGTATGCTCCTAATTCGGGGCAGAATAGTTTTCTCCAGGATCTGCTGCGAAAAATTGAGAACTTTGTTGAGGGTCATTTGATTCTTCTCGGTGACTTTAACTTGGTGTGGGACAAAACCCTGGATAGTTCAGGCACCCTTGGAGCCGACGCCGGCTCGTTCTCTTCTGCCACGCAGCGTAAGATAAAGTGAAATGGGTTTGATTGATAGTTGGCGCACACTGCACCCCCACTCCCGAGACTACACTTTTTTTTCTGCTGTCCATCGCTCCTATTCCAGGCTCGACCATATCTTTCTAAGCCAGGCCCTTCGGGGCGATGTCCGCGACTCCAGCATCTTTCCACTCTCTGTCTCGGATCACAGCTTACTGGTCCTTGGGTTGCGCTGGTCAGCGAAGGGCGACGGTTTGCGCAAATGGTATTTCCCTGCTGCCTTAATCCGAGATGACACTTCTTGCAAAGCTTTGCGAACGGCCATCCGGGATTTCTGGGCTCTAAACCCGGTCTCAGACACCTCCATCTTCACGACTTAGGATGCCTGTAAGGCTTCCCTGAGAGGCACGTGCCTCGCTCTCAACGCTAATCTTAACAAGTTGCGGAGAGCGGAACGCGAGAAGCTGGAAGCTGAATTGGCCGACCTGGAATCGGCACATAAGCTGAACCCCTCCCGACTCACCCTTCGCCCCCTTACGGCGGTGCGGGGGAAATTGAGGGCCCACTACAACAATAGGGCGGAATTTACTCTACTACGGCTGCGCCACACCTCCTACGCGCAGGGTAACAAGGTGGGAAGACATTTAGCCCGACAACTCCGAGACAAACGAGAAAGAGAATACATTGGGAGCATGCGGGACGGAGCGGGGGACCCCCTTCATCGTGATGAGGAAAAGGCGGCCCTGTTTGGCTGCTTCTACGCTGACCTCTATAGAAGTGACGACCACGATCCTGAAACACAAAGGCGATATCTGGCAGACTTATCACTGCCTCAAGTCTCTGCTGACCGAAACGAACGCTTAACGGCCCCCTTCTCTCGGGAGGAAATTCTAGACGCCATCAAAGCCCTGAAGCCTCACAAGGCGCCGGGACCTGATGGATATACCGCCCTTTTTTATCAGACCTTCTCCATCGAGATCTGTGACTACCTAGTTGATCTCTTCAATGCGATGGCAGAGTCTGGCTGCATCTCTGGCTCTATGGCCGAGGCGGTGATCTCGGTCATTCCTAAACCTGGGAAGGATCCCGCTAGTTGCTCTTCCTACCGACCAATTGCCCTTTTGAACATCGATTCGAAATTATATCCGGCTATTATTGCACGATGCCTCCAGGATCTGATGCCGGTCCTCATCCATCCGGATCAGTCGGGCTTCATCGCGGGACGACAGACCCACGATAACTTACGCCGGGTGATCCATTTGATCGAAAAGGCCGATAGATTCCGCATCCCGGCGGTGCTAGTGGGGTTGGACGCGGAGAAGGCCTTCGATCGAGTGGATTGGGGGTTTTTGTTTCGTACCCTAGCGGCCTTCGGTTTCTCGGATAAATTCATCACGATGATCCGGGCGAACTACAGTACTCCCCGCTCCAGAGTAGCTGTTAATGGACACCTGTCTCCCTTCTTCTCCCACTCCCGCGGTACTAGGCAGGGCTGTCCCCTTTCCCCTCTGCTCTTCGCGCTTAGCATTGAACCGCTGGCGTTGGTGGTACGGAAGCATGAGGGGATTCGGGGCCTCCCCTTCACGGGAGAGCAACACAAAATCTCACTCTTCGCAGATGACGTTCTACTGTCCATAGGAGATCCTGCTCGCTCGCTCCCACACGTCCGGAGGGTCCTATCCGAATTTGAGGAGGTAGCCGGCTTTAAGGTAAACTTTGGGAAGTCGTACATCCTAAACCTCACACTATCACCGGCTGAAATGGAGCGGGTACGGCTTTTGACCCCCCCTGTCCTGGGCGACCGGCTCCCTCTTGTATCTGGGGGTCCGCTTAACACCTACCGTGGGGGGCCTGTTTGCGGCTAATTTCCCTCCGCTGCTGACGTCCATACGGGCTGACTTAGCCCGCTGGAGGCCCAAATACATCTCATGGCTAGGCAGAATACACGCCATTAAGATGGTTCTCCTCCCGAAGTTCCTCTATCTTTTTCAGGCCCTTCCCATTCCGCTGGATCTAGATTTTTTTAGACGCCTCAAAACTCTGATGCTCCGCTTCATCTGGCAAGACGGGCACGCCCGTTTCTCCTTTTTTACATTGCGCCGATTGCGATCGGAAGGAGGAGTGGGTCTTCCCGATATGCACCTGTACTATAAAGCGGCGCAACTGCGAGTTCTTGTGGAATGGTCCCAGCAACTCTCAGAGAAACACTGGCTGCATATGTACAGGAGTATCGTGGGTCGGTCCGTATGGGATCTAGCTTGGAAGCCCAAGGGAGATAGGCCCAGGAATGCCTATATCAGTACCCCCACCAGCACGGTGCTGAAAGTGTGGGACACAGTCTCAGGCGATGATCGTTGGACGACGTTCCCGTCGCCCTTCACTCCCATTCATTTCAACCCGGCCTTCCCCCCGCATTGCAGGAGGGCCCCTTCCGTTTGTGGCGTGAGGGAGGCTGTCAAGCACTTACTCACCTTTTCCATGGTACAGTTCCGCTCACCTTCACTAATTGCATGAGAGACTATGGGGTTCCCCCGTCTGAAAGATATCACCATCTCCAGCTCCTTCACTGGGCTACCTCCACCGGGACGGGTGATGCAGCTACGAGACCGCCCTCCACCTTCGAGGCCTTCCTCCTGCGCACTACCACCATGAAGGGGGCCATCTCCTTTCTCTATAAACTGCTGCTCACTACGGCGGCATCGCCCCGCCCATGCTATATGGGACATTGGGAGGAAACGATCGGAAGAGACATCGCCGATGCCGAATGGACAGGCCTCTGGCGAGACATCACGGCGCACAATCGCTCGGTAGCGCTGCGAGAAGCCCACCTCAAAACGATGATTGACTGGTACTTATACCCATCCAAATTGCACCGCATCTTTCCATCCTCTTCCGACCGCTGCTGGAGAGGCTGCGGTTTCCTGGGGGATTTCCGCCATATCTGGTGGGACTGCCCGATCATTCGCCCTTATTGGGAGGAGATCTTGTCCCACCTCAAGGACATCCTTGGCTATCCGATATCTACCTCACTAGAACATGTCCTACTCGGGCTTCGGGACCCAGGTCTTGCGCACCAGACGAGAGCCGATAGGCAAATTCTTTGGCTCTGCCTTGGGGCGGCTAAACTCACCCTTGCGGCAGCATGGAAGACGCTGACTGCGCCAGCGACCTCCCTCTGGCACGCGAGGCTGTGGAGACTTCTGAGTGTAGAGTGAGTGGCGGACATCTTTTTGGGGAACTTTAAGAACTTCATCTTTCGCTGGGGCCCTATAGTCCGATTCCTTTCACGAGGATTGCCCTTGGCAGTCTGTCCTTCCTCGGTGCGCGCGCTCCACCTATTTCAACTTTAATTAAGAGAAGTATGTCTGTTTGTATGAATGGCTGTCATCACCACGGGGGGGAGGGGTGGGAGGGAGGTTCGTTGCGGGATGATCCGATTATGCGACATTCATTGCACCTTTAGACGGGTTCAGCAATTTGTGCACGAGACGGCTTACCTCGGCTCCGGCTGCCCTCCTTGACTGGAACTTGGACTCCGACTTTGGATTATCTATGCTGCACTGCCGTTGAGTCTCTTCTTCCTGAAGTGCGTTGCCCGTGTGTGGACTGTAATTCAGAGATGTCGCTCGTTGTACTGTTTTATTTTGTGTTTGCACACTGAAAATAAAAATAAAAATTGTACAAAAAAAAAATTGAGGAATTAGAAACCAGAGCCAGCAGACATTCTGCCGAGAGATCCTGCCAGCGGCTAAAGTCGGCCAGGCTAGGGAACAATGGGCAGATCAAAGGTTGCATAAGGATTTAACTGCACTGTACTCAAAGCACCTAAATGCCAATGCACTTCATACTAACCAACGATATTGTCTTAGGCCGGTACAGCAAGGATGATTTGTGCGCCTGAGGTCGACAAAGTGTAGGAGAAAGGTAAAGTACACTGCAAAGTCGAGGAAACCTGTGAAACTCCTTGTAAATAAGTTTATTTAAATCAGAATAAACACCCGGTGTGTGAACATTGTTCTGTGGGTAGATCCAAAATGTAATGTGGTATATAGAATGTTTCCTGAGAGGTATCAGGAGTGACTTCAATTGTTTTCAACTCATATGTATTTGATGGCAAATTGGAGACACTTCGAAATGAAACCAACTTGGATTTGGTTCACCAGGGTGGTCCTTGTATCTGAAGGTATGCATCAATACATGCTTGTTTGGTATTAAGTCCCATGAACGTTGTGAAGCCGCCCGCAACTTGTCTACAAATCAGTTGGTCGATTTCCCCCGCCCCTCATGTGGGAAAGTAAGTCTCCCTTTATTGGTTGGTCTATTTTAGCTCTATAGACCGGTAACGTCCTTAGTTTTATGGCGGGGAAGGCTTCTGTTGCCATATTGAAGGGCAATGAGGACTTTCCATAATACCTGAGAAAGACAGTTGCCATCTTAGGTTTAATGTCAATGGCACTTATGGACCATTCAGTCACAAAAGAATCCAAAGATGGCACGCCATTGGCTGTTAATGAAGAAAAGTAAGGTTGTTAGGTAGTTGCTGTTTCCAAAGTACCTCAACTCGGGATGGATGTGTATTTTACTGTTGCAGGCACTTGTGGGTGCAGTTTCTCAATTCTTTTCTGCTTTGGCCAGTCTCTATGCAGGGTAAGGCATGCACTTTTAACCCAGACACTGATTGGTGCTACTGACCTGTTGGTTGGGCACTGCATGGGGTCTCAGTGTACTGTAGCGTAAAATGTCACCATTCCTGAGATTGAGGGTGTGTCCATTTGTATTGTGGCCCACGGAGTTGACTGGACAGGAAGGGGGCATCTTATTTTGCAACATCAAAGTGGGAGCCCTCTGCTTTAGGGGAGGCATCAAGAGAATGCAATGAGAATTGTTAGGCTGTATTGGGGCCAGTGAGGATCTCTCATGGGCTATGTGTCGGGCCTATAGAGGTCCTTGATCGTTCACTGTTCTACCTCTACCCAGCATTCCAGCTGTCTACCCCAACTTCAGCACATTGGCAGCAATGCTTCTCTTTTGCCAGACAACTAGCATAGGGTGTGACGAGTAACAAAAGAAAGGGTTTTTAAAGTAAAGGGAAAGGGGTGCTCAGCTATTGTAAACGCAAAATAAAAAGGATTACCAATATTTGGTGTTGGTGCATGTAGGCGAGGGGATAAGCCCTATAACCCCCCGAATCCGTCTGTTACCAGAACACACGTTATAAACATAAAGAAAAATGCCTATTGCACACAACAAGAGTAATTTCTTCTCAATTTTTCTAATGCGTGTCTCTCTTTTTTTAAAATTTCTTTATTGAGTTTTAAACGTTTTAATGCAAGCAGGGGACAGCTCATGAATAACAAAGTTCATTACAAAAATAATTCATAAAGAGAGAGGAGACAATTCCATAGACCACAGTAAAAGAAGGAAGCATTGTCCAATAACCAAAACATTGCCTAAAAAGAAAAAAAAATGTTAACATTGTCCTGGAACCTGAGCAAAATAAATCAATCCAGGGTCCCCTGAATCCACTGCTCTAAAGGCGCCCAGAGCTTTGCACCAAGCAATCTTTTTTTCCAACCCTTAGTCCTAGGAGGCACTGCTGAGAAAGTATTCTTCCGGCTGTAAGCAGACTGCCTCAATCACTTGCGAGATCCCGTGTTCCAGATAAGGTCCTTATCTGGAACACGGGATCCCGCAAGTGATTGAGGCAGTGCGCTTACAGCCGGAAGAATACTTTCCGGATAGCCATCGAAGGAAGCACACCCGCTCCTCCATTTGTAGCGGCTGCCGGCGGATGTTTTCTGGCGGATACAACTTTCTCTAGCTTTATTGAGCCTCATTGTCCCCGCCGCTATTGTTCACCGATAACATTACCAACTCTGCAATTGGATTGAACCTGCAAATACCCATAATTGTGGTTCTGATCGGAACCTGAAATCGACTCACGCTTCACATGGTCTAGAGCCCGGCCGGGTTGGAAGTATCACCGGCTAAGCGACCTCTTCTTTTCACCTGAACCGTACAGCCCTGAGGAGTTGCATTGCTATGCGACGAAACACGTGTCGGCTGGCTGCAAAAGATATTAAAGAAGACTTTCTTTAAAACACTGTGTTTTCTCTGACAGCTTTATATGTATACTGTTTCGAAACATTTGTCCATTGAGACCCGCATTAGAAAAATCGAGAAGAAATTACTCTCTTGTTGTGTGCAATAGGCATTTTGCTTTATATAGGGTGTGACGAGCAATGCCTTTGGAAGCCAATAGTCATGTTACTGCATGCAGAAGCCAGACTCCCGCAGGCAGTCGACTGAATACTACTCTTGCACACCCTAAATCACTCCATCTGCAGATAACTGTGGCACAAGTACTAATCTTGCCACTCCTAACAGTAGAACACCAAAACAACGTAACTATTCATTTGCAGCATGCTATTTTTGCTACAAGTGGCCAGTGTTGGGATGGAATAGTCCTCTGCATGGTACAGACGTATACCCCTTTTCTGAGTGCCCATCTGTACTGTTGTCTGGATCCCTATTGCTGACTTTTTTTGTCATAGCCGAACACGTGTGCACCATGACATAGGCCTGTCTCAGGGATTGTGGTATTGTTAAACCGGGAGAACGCCCAGATGGCTACCCTTGTAGTGGTGGATGGCTACTGCCTTCACAAGTAATTAAGTAGCATAAGTGTGGTGGTGGCAGCATAATTTCTAGTGATGAATAGTAGTGACCATGACCTTTTTACCCTCTGCCACTGAAATGAGGCTGCTGCGTGCTTAACTCACCCTTGGCATACCTCAGGTAGAAGTGAAGTGCTGCATAATGCTGGAGTAGTTACTCTGCGTGGTTGTATGTGTACCTGGGAGGGGTAAAATATAGGGATGGAGAAGTACTGTGTAGTACATGTGTGACTGGTGCATGTGCTAAGTGTATGTATGCCTGGGAAGGAATACATGACCTGACCAATGTAGTGCTGCGCAGTGTGGGTGCAAAGAAAGCAATAGCTCAGCATATGTATGTTTGCGTGAAGGACAATACATGAAGGGTGAAGTGTTGTGCACATGGTGTGTGCTGGCAGGGTGTGTTTGTTTTAAAATACAAGGGAGTAATCTGCCGACTTTGACAGAAGAAGATTCTCTGTTACTAGAGCAGGAGATTACAGTGGAGGAAGTTTTGGAAGTGATTGGGGGGGGCTATTGTCAGGGAAGGCGACTGGGGATGATGCCCTCGTGGCAGAGCTTTACAAGTGCTGCAAAAGCCTCCAAGTTGGGATCACAGGACTAGTTCCAGATTCATGGAATATGGCCAACATAATTTTTTTTCTAAAAAAAGAGAAAGCTCCAAAGGAACGGGTATCGTACCACCCAATCTCTTCAATAAATGCAGATGCAAAGGTGTTTGCTAAGATATTGGCCACCCGGTTAGCTCCAATGATGGCCAGCCTGGTTTCTCCCCAGCAGCATGGATTTATTCATGGGAGAGATACTAGTGCCCATGTTAAAATGTCAATAGCGGCTTTTGACGCTGCAGGGAAGTTGAAAACTGAACTGGGCATGGTCTTATTGGATGCAGAAAAGGCATTTGACCGGGTGGCCTGGGAATATCTCTGGGCAATACTCATCGCATTTGGGGATAAGGAAAACTTTCGGAAGCTGGTCAAGGCTATGTATTATAACCCGATGGCCAGATTACAGTAGTCAAATGTTCAAACCATCCCTTTTCCCATCGCTGCTGTACAACGCAGGGCTGTCCCCTTTCCCCTTTTTTATTTGCTCTAATGTAGTGCCATTTATTCGGGCACTGTTCGTAATCTGTTTTGTCCGCTAAATATTGGACAGCGCCCCCTCAAACTTACAGCATATGCCGATGATCTAGCTATTTTCACTGAAAAGCCAAGGGAGGCTATAGATAACGTTAACAGGGAGGCAAAGAGGTTTGGATGTTTCTCTGGTTATAAGTTGAATTGTAACAAAACTCAAGTCCTTCTTAACTTCCAGTCGGAACTCCCGGTTGAAGGGGTCTGCCCGAAGGTTACATTTCTGGGGGTACAAATTTCGTCTAAAATTGAGCTCGTACATTCATTAAATTATGATTCTCTACTAACCACAGTTACTAAACAACTGGAGCTGTGGCAAAAGCTTCCATTAAGTATCTTAGGCAGATGCAATGTTATAAAAATGAAGATACTTCCTAAGTTCCTTTACCTTTTTAGGTCAATCTCGTTACGAATTCCTAATGTGTTTTTCAAGAAGCTAGATAGGGTTCTAAGCAGCTTCATCTGTTGCTATAAGAAATCAAGACGCACCGTTGGATTGATGAAGCTTCCATATAATCAGGGGGTTTTAGACCTCCCTGATTTTAACTTTGATTTTTGGGTCGCTTTTGTTGCCCGCTTACGCAGCCTCTTGGACCCCGAGCAAACTGATTTCTGGCATTGGTTGGTCCTTGGGAGAGAAAGCCAGATGTTTTTATATCGAAATAATGACCCTAACTATTTTAAACGTGTACGGTTCAAGACCATGAGAGATTGTGTACATATTTGGCAGGGCATTAAAACTAGATTTTCTTTATCTCTTGTACACCGTAAACTTCCTCTTTGGGGTAATCCAATGTTGCCCGGAATATTTCAGGATGGTATGGTTCGCCAGTGGGCTAGCTATAGGGTGTACTCTCTCAAGCAACTATGATTGTAATGGTATCAAGACATTTGAGAATCTCCAGTTGATGTTTGATATTCCTCAACAATTGTTTTTTAAATATATACAGGTTGGGGACTATTTAGTTAGAAACCTAGTAGTTCGGAGTGTCTCTGGGTCAGATATGTGGGAGCGTATGTACGCTCAGAACCGGCAGGCTACAATTAGCAAGGCGTATAAAATTCTTTGCCAGAGTAGAGCAGAGGGCTGTGAGAAATTGGCCTCCAGGTGGAGTGTGATTCTGGGGGAAAATATTGCTATAGAAAACATGAAGATAGCCTTGGATAATATTTCCCGCTCCGTACAATCTGTAAATCTATGGCTGCAGCTATTTCGGACACTCTGTTTACTTTATTATACCCCTGAAAAGATTGCCAGATGATCACAAGGCGGGGCTGGATGGGGAGAGATTCATGGAGGTACACGCCAGAACTGTCCTAAATGTGTGTTGTATGCGACTGGCATTGTTCATATGTTTGTTGTGTCCTGCCTTAAGGTTGTTCTGGGATAAGATATTAGCAACAATTAAAGGCTGACTTGGCGGAGACCTCATGATATCGACAACTGAAAAGATGCTAGGGTACAAGGAAGATTGCGGTCGGAATAGGCCCATATTGACAATTTTGCTGGTTGCTGCCCGGCTGACGATAGCTAGAGCCTGGATCTCTCCCAAACCCCCTACCGAGATGGAATGGTGGTTAATCTTTAAAGAAACTGGGGAAAGGGAAAAAGCGCTGGCTAAAGCAAGGGGCATTTAAGCTCTGCAAAAATATAGGTCCATATGGGGCTGTTTAGAAGAACTATAAAACACATGTTAAAAGTTTATTGGTTGACATGTATATATGGTTGCAAAATATCTTGGTAGAGTTCTCATCTTTGTGCTCTTTTTTTTGTTTTTGTTTTTTGCCTTTGTTTTCCTTATGTTTTTTGTTTTGTTTGTATGACTGTACTTCTTCTTGACAATAAAAATATTTTAAAAAATAAAGGAAAGGGCCTGCACACATCTTTGGAAGGTGTATGGGGCTGACAAGGGAATCCTAAAGAGTAGAGGGATTAACCTTTTGATGAAAATGCCAATGTGGCCGATATCCAGGTGTAAACTCTGCTCACTCCCTTGGACTATATTGTAAGATAATCGGCTTCAGAGTTTTGCCTGCAATGACAGACCTCTTTAATGAAGGATGATGAAAAGTAGCGCCCACTTCAAAAGAAGCAGAACTCCAACATAAAACTTCAAAAACTTAAAACCTAAATCGCGTTTGGCGTCTGGGAAAAGACTTTAAAAGGGGAGTTTGAGTCCCCAAAGATGTGTCATCTGCCAAGCAGCTAGATGGGCTATGTGAGAATGGGAAGCTCTGCAAGACTTCTGCCTGTGACCAGGACTGGGGGCGAAAGCCTGCTAGTCTCCCTACTGGATGAGGAGACATCACCCAGGACACCAAAATCACCTGACCTGGAGCACCACCGCCTGCTTGCTTGCCAAGATTACTGTGCCCTGTGAGGGAGAAGAGAGCACTGGAGAGAGCGAGGTCCTGTGGGGGCCCTGCACAAGGATTCCCTAAGCGAGGTGTGAGGCTGTGCACTGATCGCGAAGTTCCCCGTTTGCAGTATTGGCTCTGCGACCCTCGTGTGCCATGAGAGAGCACAGCCTTGTTCTGAACTTTGTCGGAAGTGCTGAGCTGGGAACACCAGGCAGTACCGCAGTGACCCAATATGCCAGAAGGGGTCAACGGTGAACTGATTTTGGGCCAGAAGCCCAGGACTTGTGAGTACTGAAGTTGGTGACTCCGTATGCTAGGAAGAGCATCCGCAGTGAGGGTTATCGCATCAGGAGAGTCTACGCCCGGATCGTTATCACAGCAACTCCATATGCTAGAAGGGACTGTCAGTATCACTTGGTCCTAAAGTTTGGGTCGTCGCCTGGACCGGAGGGGCTTTACAAATACACAAGTGATGTTATGTGGTGGTATGGTATGTTGGAGCTCCAGTCGGGAGTCGGAGGATCACACCGGCATTCCGTGCCGCCTTCCTCCGAACAAACTAGGTGGAAGAGCAACTTACCTTTTGTGTCTGCTGAGCGGGAGTGGTCCGACTTCACTGTACAGGATCCAAACTTGTGCGCACCCAAGAAGAGGGCATGCACTGCACCGCCAACCACTGACATACGGCCGGAGCAGGTAAGACTGGACCCTGTTCTTTGGGGCTCGGCGACTTGCTGCTAGCAGTTCTGCAGCACCATAGACACTTAACTCCTTTGTTAAGAGTCGGGGGGGGGGGGAACTCTTGAGTATGGTCTAATAGTCTGCATTCCCTGGATGTGGCCACCAAATGGGGGATAACTCCAAACTTGTTACACAAAGGAGGGTAGGACAGAGATTGTCCTGATAACTACTAGAGCTCCGTCCTCAAGGGAGATTATTATTGCTTTTGAATTTTGTATACCTTTGCATGTGTAGAGGTAGAAATTAAAATACTAGTTTTGCTAAAAAAGCGAGAATTGGACTGGACTTTGATTTATTGTGCGTACTTTTTGCACTTTGGGCTATGAGTAGTGCTCACTCACCTTTATCTACATCCCTCGAGGGAGCCTTGACTGCTTGACCACAGAGAGTCAAGTGTAGAAGGGGTACTTTGCCCGATTGCTTAGGCTCATTAGTAGACCGGGCCCTAGGACATAAAGAGTAAAGGCCTCAACCACCATGGTTTGGCCCCGTAGCCCCTTTGTGCCCTATGACCGTCTGAAAAGGGTTCTTGAAGCTAGATTTAGTTAGTATAGCCAACTTCATAAAAGCCAAAACATATTGATTTGCTTGTTCCAGAGTCTTCAAGCTTAGCAGCGATATTTTTAGACCCATAGTCAAGAACACAACAACTAGACAGGACTGCAGTAGTTCCTCATTCAGAATGCACCCAACATATTTGGGAAGAGATTTGATGCCCTAGTTGCATATTTTAATGAGGCTCGCATATCTTACTCGCATGTAGTTACTTTTCTAAATGTATTTCACTCAGCATGCTCTTTTAATAAGTAGGTAGCATTGCAGTGTTTTTCAACAGACGAGCATCAGTGTTTTTTATTGGAAATCCCAGACAACACAAAACTTGTTTTGTTGTTAGTAATCAAGCTTCCCTTTACGCATACGATAAATAATCTCCTGGGTTGAGACTAAGAGTTTGATTTGTGTTCATTCAAGTAATAGAAGCTAGAAAAATTATCTAGAATCATAGTGTTGCTCTGGCTGGCTTCCCGAATTCCAATTTTCTGAAGTGAAGAGTACTAGAGAAAAAGAGGATGTATATTTTTCTCTTTTTTTTTTCTTCTTTTTTTCAGAAATGTATTTGCTATTCGTTTTGACTCGTTATTTCTTTTCCATCCCTGCCCTTTTTAAAAAAAAAAAAAAGAAAAATCTTTTTTATTGAACATAAACAACAAAATACAAACGGTGCCATAGGTATCTGTGAATCACAATCGGAGAGTGTAGATTCCAACCATCCCTGCCCTTTTAATATATGATACAATTTCATAAACGTATTAAGCCCTTCCATATTGTTGTCCTCATTCAAAGGTGGACTTCCCACATCAAGGCAACCCTTCCGCTCAAATAGGTTCCACTCTTCCTACTCCATCTACCTTAATAATGTACTCTTCCCAAGTCTCACCCTTGCTTTGCTGGCACCCTTCCTTCCTAACAGGTCTTCTGGGGGTGTTGGTGATCTTTTCTGGGAGGGAGACGAAGTGCAAGACTGAAAAAATATGAAAATCAGATGGCAAAATAGCTCTTCAAATGTCTCCATGTTGCCTCCCTCATGGCCTATTGACTGTTAGGGCCTAAGCTCCCTCCTCTCAGCCTAGAAGTAATTGAAGAGTCTTTAGAGAGAGAATGAAAGAGTCCCACTTGTCGGTGGATAGGATGAAGGCAGAGGAGCAAATGCCCAGTACTCTCCCCTCTCCCCCTGTTCTGGAGCTTTTTTGAAATCTCACATTTACAATTAAAAGATAACATTTCTAAAACTGATAGTTTTGCACAAAATAAATAAATGTCATTAGAGGGGGGCATTCTAAAATGAAAACGGGTGAGTTTATTTGTGAAAGGAAGCCTGAGCAAAGGTTACCAACAGCTAGTCTGCTAAGAAAAATGTATCAGAAATATTACAGGTTTAAAGAGGAACACCTTAAGAGAATGAAACGCACAGGAGGTACCACCAAAGTATTTAGAAGGGTGGAAAGTTTCTGCGATGCCATTTGGCATAGGTCATGTAGCCACTGCCAGCCAGCGCTTTGTAGAGGCAAAGCTGATCTTCAACTGACCAGCAAGAAGATCTACAACACAGACTAACGATAAATAACGTTTAAACCTGTGAAATGCCAGATAAGTAGCCAGTCTTCTGACCTTTACCTGAGATTTGTTTAGTCGGATCTATTGATGCATCTGGTTGATCTACACTATGTTCCAGGAGTATATCTGTCACTAAGGAAAGCATGTGTTAATCCTGATGTTCTCATCCAGTTACTTCGTTATAGGAAGGTCTAACATGATAATGCAAAAAAACTGAAACTTCTTAAGTTATTTTCCAGGGAAAACCAAGTATGTTTTTTATTACTAATGCCAATTTTCACTGCATAAGGGAATTAAATAAAATCCAATTGTGGATGTATTTGCTATGATATAATGTCAGAAATTTGGGAACTCATTTCAAATGTGCTTTAGAGACAGTGCAAGAATTTTCACTCCTTTTACAATACTGAAAGTGTTTTATTCTTGCCAGAAGAAGTGGGACTGTACCCAATATTATGGAAAGAGTTTCACAGGAAAGGAGTTTTTAGAGAAGAAAGTAAAGTACAGGGATTTTGGGAACAACTGACATTGGAGTACTGTCAAATGTGATGGTATAAACTGAGGAAATACAGCACAATAAAGAGGATCAAGAACTTAACGACTCAAGTTGAACAAATAAATTAACATTTGGCCCATTGTGCTCAGGCGCGATTACCATAATGTTGAATAAAGGATAAAGGGTAAAATTCTTCAAGCAGATGGAAAAACTAAATCAAATATAAAGAGGAATAACACGTTTTTAATATCGGTGAGTTCAGTTTATACTCTGGGCACAGGATAACGGAAAGGGGAGGCTGTGATTCTTGATAAGACCACTGTTTGAAGCTGGTTAATTAAACTTAATTGTGAAATTTAAAGTTAAGAGAGGTGTGGTGGTGTTTTGTTGTCCTGGTTCACTTGCCTTTCTCGTTTGGTTCTTTGACTCTGGATGGCCTTGCCATTATGTTCACATCATTATTTTCCATCTTTTTACTTGTCTCTTTCTTCTCCCTCTTGTAGTTTGTCAAGTGCGGTTATGCAGGCTCCAACTTCCCCGAACATATTTTCCCGGCCCTGGTGGGACGCCCGATCATCCGTTCTTCCACGAAAGTGGGCAACATCGAGATCAAGGTAAGAACTCTGGGGAGTCAGACAGATCGGTGAAGGGGGAGATGGTGTCTTTTTTTTGGCAAGTGGAACTTAACAGGAAGTAAAAAGCAGACACTGTATTTTAGCTTCAGTATAAGGAACAGTTTAGCCATTGACTCCAGGCTGAAAAAGGAAGTGGGTTTATTTTGGCACTGCGCGTGAGGCAAATTCAAACTATTGCATGTGTACACCTCAGATTGCCCTTTGTATGTGATGGATACTGTTCTTGCCTGACCTCTGGTGCGAGGATGGAGTTGATGTGAAATCAGCAAAGCTACACTCAGTTGTGTGAAGTTTCGTAGACTATTTTGGAGAATCCATCTCAGTATAGCTTGTCATGATGCGTACATTGAGTGAGACTTCGTAGGCTCTTCCGACACCAGTGAACTGCAACCTGAGGAACTTCCGTTAAGAGTACTGTGACGACTGTTTGAATTTAGAACTTGAACAATGTGGTGTAGACCACATGGGGCTTAGTTGTGCCACAGCTATTTTAAACTGGAGAACAGAGATGGTGAAGTAAAGAAATACAAATGGACGGAAAACGAATTAGCAAGTACACGAAAATCTTCAAATCATTTCTAAAAGAAGTATTACTTTGTTCATGGGTAAGCAAATCGAAAGATTATCCCAGAGCTTGGGACCAAGAAAGTTAAAAGTATGACCTCGGAGTGCCTACTCTCAATGTGGGTAATGGACATAAGGGAAAGAGCTTCGAAGAAGTCTTGATGTTTTAGGGAGTTAGAAATGCTCCTGGAGGAATGAATTGTCATAAAATAAGATTTAGACAATTGCAGCTGTTTGTGCTTTGACAGAACCTTGATTGGTTTTCCACTATGAGAATATTAAAGGGTGCTGCAAGTCAGGCTAGAGGTGTATCTGTGCTTGCTGAATGGGAGTGCTGGGACTTGAACTGTTGGGGGTGCTGCATAATAACACTGATACCCACAACAGAGCTGTTTAGAACTTATTGTTGGAATATCCGTAAATTACGTTTTGCTGAGTTGCTGATCGACTTCTCGGTACTTGAATGCCAATGAATACTTTAAGTCAGAATTGGTGCACACTGACAGAAATGCAGTTAGATCACAGTAACGGAATAAAAATAAATCTGGGTTTAGATAGATTGGCTTTATGTGTGACATAACTGGTGCAAAATCCAGATACTAGTTCACCGGCAAACCCATGTGTCCACGTAGTACTGGAAAAACTGAAGGTAGTAAAGAGCAGGAATAGGGTGCAGTGAGAGTGAGTGAGTGTGTGTGTCCAGTCTCTCTCAGTACTGGACTAGTGGGGGCCCTTCGGGTTTGGAATGTGGTGTATAAGTAGACCTGTACATTGCACCAGGCTTAAAGTACCTGAGAATAGTTTTGATGGATTCTTTTTGTTTTTCTGCGGGCAGGACCTTATGGTGGGAGATGAGGCCAGTGAGCTACGTTCCATGCTTGAGGTTAACTACCCCATGGAAAATGGTATTGTGCGCAACTGGGATGACATGAAGCACCTTTGGGACTACACCTTTGGACCCCAGAAGCTTAATGTGGACCCCCAGAACTGCAAGATCCTACTGACGGAGCCTCCCATGAATCCCATCAAGAACCGCGAGAAAATCATTGAGGTGAGAACCTTTGAGTTTTTTCTTCATTTTTACATCCTCAGCTTGGAGAAACTTTTCTTTTGAAGGTTACTTAAGATGATGACCACTTAAATGTGAGAAAGGGAATATTGTTTCATAGCGTTGTTCAGACACCACATAAAAGCTTCTACCCTGTCTCCTTTCTCTATATTGCTTGTGAGAACGGGCTGAAGTACTAAGCCTGGGTTAAATTAAAATAGATGATTTGCCTTCTAAAGTGGCAACTGCTAGCCATCAAAGTGGAGGTTTTTGAAACTCAAAACGAACTGGCATGCTCATGCAAGGGAAGGAATTTTAGTTGATGGAAAAAGTAGTTTCTGTTGAGACTCCCCTTTAGCCATATATTTCAAGAACACGTGTATGTTTAAGTGATACATTCTGCTAACCATGTAATGTTCCTCCCATTACAAATAACGCCAGAACTTGGGAACATTAACAAATGGGACTTTCTCATCTTGACAAGAGATTACATTTCCTATTACATTCGGATTGTTCGTATGCTGTGCTATTTTTTTCCCCTCATTATAATGTACCATGACTGTATTAAATGAAGGGATGCATAACTGGTTTTCACTGCACCCCCCAAATATGTGAAACAAAAAAATTACGTAGTATCTCAAAACTATTAGCATTATTTAAATTATGCTTTTTAAAGTAGCTCCAATCTGAGATGAACTCGGCGGCCAGAATACATGGGAGCTTAGGAGCCTTGTGTAGGTGTTCTTGCTTTTATTTTTGCTGGGTTTTTATATATGGCAACACGTAGCCTCACCGTTATTTCAGATAACAGTGATTTAACACCGGCTCCAGGGCTTAAAGTGGGCCAGGTCTTGCCAGTGCTGAGCACCGACAGTTCTTAAAAGCTGGTGCAGAGTCGATCCCTCTCCGGCTCTCCATTTTTGCCCTCACCCTCAGATTGAACCTCGCACTGCCTTTGATGTAACTTTAAAGAGACTCGTTATAGTTCTTTCACAGTGTCACCATTTCAGAACTGAAGCCTTTTCAGTAGGCTATACTACGAAGCCATGGTTGTTGCTTATTTATTTTATGCAACCATTGACAAAGCCAATAGTACTGGTTTGTTGTAAGTGTAATGTTACTTGCTGTATTATAGATATGGATATAATGACAGAAGTAGCAAAACACCAGTCTGGCGGAACAATAAGCTAAGCATAGGTTTTCAGCTTACATGCTTTTAAGCCACGTCCTTAATTAAATCAGTCGCGCCCCTTTGAGAGACACAACCCCCTCCCTAGTTTTTTCATCCCACTTGAAGCCCTGTCTGGCGCTAAAGCATAATCAATTTCATTCAGGGCCAGAGTTCTGCAAAAAAACACATTCGGCTTATTCTCACATGGTGGGAGCAGATACTGTGAAGAAGGTGCAGCCTGTCTGCTTCTAAACTAACACGGGTCACTCTTTCATCTCTGAACAAGCATTTGCATTACAATAGGTCTCGCATTTGCGAGAGTTTGAGCTATTGGCATTGTAAATGAAAATGCTTTTTATTTATGTGTTTTGAAAACTTGATAGCTGTACTTAAACATGCACTATGTAGGTATTCTGCGCACACAAATAAAATGCAGTGTCATTTGCAATGCCAATAGCGCACACTGACGTAATCGCGAGACCTATTGCATTGCAAATGCTTGTTGTTGTTTTTTTGTTTCAGGAACCTTCATTCTTTCATTTTCCATGCTGAAGTGGCTCCCTCATTGCAGATTTGTGTCAAAGGATGGGGATTTGTTACACTGATTGATTAACAATAAACATTGATTAGCAATAACTGTGGTCACAAAATGCCAGCTCACCAAATTTGTAACCAGAGGCATCGCTTTACTGTTGTAGATGTGATGATGCGTGTAACAGAGATGGCTCTGTTAATCAAATGCCCTTTCGCCCGGGCGATATCCCTGCCCTGCAGCGCCCCCTAACAGCCCACTTTGCTGCTGCTGATGCCCGCTGCTGCCCTCCATGATTTCAGCAATGCAAAGTGTCCGCGGCAGCGCTCCCAGAAACATTGTAAACAATGATCACATGGTTACTGGGAGCGAATTATGTGTCACTTGGGGAGGGGGGGGGGGGGGGGGGTGTTGCTAATGGTTGTTTTTTTAGTCCGAAGAGTTTTGTATATTCACTTATTGTGTATAATTGGATATTAAACATAATTTAATCAACGTATAACTGCACACATGACATCGATAACTAGGATGTTACAATTATATAAAAGTGTGTAAAGTTTCTACGATTAAAATTTTGTGAACAACGCAATTTTATCTAATGTTTGGAAAAAAATATCTTGTGGTGGATCTATATACGTCATAAAGTGGATTACATATCCGTTTTAGAGTGTGTAATTTTAGGGTGACCAATCTGAGTGAAAAATACCAAGGTGTAATATTATTGTTTTATCTTTTCCCTATCAAGTTGGTGTCAAAACAGAAACGATAATTATGTGGTTTTTGCATGCAGACAAATGTTGACTAACTGGCTACAAAATCGAACAACCGAATAATAATGCCGCAATGGGGCTACACAAATGTCCGCTCCACCAACCTATAAACAGGCCCAAAACTTACGTAGAGGCAGACTCAGGCTCTGTTTTAACGGCTAGACACGCGATTCAAAGATTACCACTTTCTAGGGGTAGGTGGCACTGTTGCAAGAAAGTGGTCACAATATGGCGGATGTGCTATACGTAAGGCTTCTCAAGAGAAGTCATACTTTTGTTGTACTTTAAAGGCCCTCTATTCTATTGCTCACGGTCAAACCCCGCCCACTACAAAAACATCAACAACATGGGATGTAATCCTCCCAGTGTACTTTTGAAGTTTGTATCTTGGCGACTTCACTATCTCGGTGTCCCCACCTCTGTCTCAGTCATATCCTGAATACAGCATGTCTCGAAGAAACAGGGCAAGCGCTGCCTAGGCCAGACCTAAAAAGGACAACCAACTCTATGCTGGTTTTGCATGCTTAAAGTTACACTAACTTGTACTCTGCCTTCTTTTTTTCTTCCATAACAGGTGATGTTCGAGACATATCAGTTTGAAGGGGTCTACATCGCTATCCAGGCTGTACTGACGCTCTATGCGCAGGGTAAGGACATGCACGCACACCTCTTTTAATCAGTCTCAATATATTCAATTCATCTCTTTGATGCATGGAAGTGCCAAAGTATTTTAGTGAATAACAGAACATGGTGGGGATACACAAAGGAGAGTTGTGCTAATCTGTTCTTTTCAAAGGGGGACTTGTTTATTATTTAAAACCATTTTAATAGGACCCTTTCCCAATATTATTAAATGCCTTAGATACTGCACAACAATTTCACTCTTTGAAAGTTTATAATAACCCTGCAACATGTTTAGGTGGTCCGGAGGGTTACTCAAAAAAGGCTTTCCAGGCTATCAGTGTTCAGTATGTTCGAGGCATGTGGGCTGCTAAATTCATATCTTAGCATTAGAATCGCCGCCTAGTGTTGGGCTCGGATGATCGCACATTGTTGTCCTGGAAGAGTCTTCGAAGTATCCTGAGATTTGTGGCTCCTCCCCTGGACTACAGTGCGCATGGGCATCGGCTCCATCCCCAGATTGTTTTTTTCCGCCATTGGGTTCGGATGTGGTCTCGACGTCTTACTGTCGGAACCAAGAAAAAATAACTTTTAGCGGCCAAAAGGCCTCGATTTTCTTGCGTCGGTATTGTCTGCGCACGGTCTCGAGTCTTCCGTCTCTTGGAGCCGGAATAAGCGGAGTTTTCTTCGCTCTCGGAACTTTGAGGCCTTCTCATCGCGACACGACTGCAAAACTTTTCGGACATGGAGCGGAGCCCGTTTAAGTACTGCCCGCTCTGTGGGTCCAAGTACCCACACATCGATCTACACCCCGTGTGTAACAAATGCCTTTCGCCTGACCACGACGACGGCAAGTGCAAGTTGTGTGCACAGTTCCGCTCAAAGAAGACTCTCAAGCTTCGGCGCGCGGTGCGCATGGAAGCTAAACAAGCGGCCCCGGATCCGGAGAACATCTTCGGCGACCAGGACGAGGAGGACCAGGGTCATCATCTCCAAATCTCCCCACCCGAGTCGGAGGTCGAGGCGGATCCGGGAGACGACGACGGAGTCGCGGGTCAAGGCCTTGAATACGTCGACGAGGTAGGAGACGACAATGAGATTTATGGGGCCGCGGCAGACAGCTCGGGGGACGAGCTCTGCCCCGAAGGTTACGAGGATACCGACCGGGACACGGGATCGCCTGTCGGCCTTACCCAAGACCCGTTGCCGCAAGCCACAGCCCCGCCTTCGGGCCCGGCCACGGACTTACTTGCTGAGCAGACTGTTTCGAAACCGAAACCATCGGGATCGACAACACCTAAAATGGCCGACCCGAAAACGAAACCGAAACTTAAGGACTCGAGTGTCCCTAAGATGGCTGCCGTGCCGGTGAAAACGACGGTGCCCGCTACCCCATCGACTCCGTCGACCTCCGGTCCGCAGAAGTCGAAGAAGTCCGTCGATTCCGATGCTGCAAAATCGAAACCGACGCCAGAGGAGGGGTCCTCCAAGAAAGATGGTCGGCACGGGTCAGCGGCTACGACGCCGTCCAAGCCCGCCAAAGTCGGCTCCAAGGAGGCTACGCAGGCACACGGAAAGAAGTCTGCGCCCCGAACACAGGAATCGGAGGCGGTAAAGACAGGATCCGCGCCCAAAGCGCACAAGGCCCACAAGGACGTCGGATCCGAGGGAAAGATCAGACCATCCTCGTCAGCGCCGAAACAAACTGTGAGTGAGGCGTCCCCCATAGCCGAATCACTGCAAAGAATCAGGGAGAAGGCCTTTGCCCCGTCGGCTCCGATACCATCGCCGCAGCCGCAAAAGGACACTCCAGCGAAGCCATCTGGGAAACTTCTCTTTATTTTGCCGCCGAAGGAGGCGCCGAAAGCATTTTCAACCAAATCGGCACCGAAACAGGTGATTTCTTCACCGACTGGCCCGCTTCCACGTCGGGTACTCGAATCCGAGGACGATTCAGAGCATTTCATCGACGCTGACACAGGCAAACTGACCCTCTATAAGAGGAAAATCACTTCGGAGCCAGTGGACTCCTATGTCATCCCACTAAAGAAGAAGAGGGTGCCCCTTGACGCCTCAGGCCTCACGGAACCAATCCAGCCTCCTCCGAGACGGAGCCCTACTCCCTCCCCAGAACACTCTGCGGGTGAGGGGTATGATGAGGACGAGCAGTACAATTTCCCAATCAATGAACCTGATGCACAACCGGATTCATATGATGACACTGGTGACCAGAACACCCAAGGTGCGGGCAGGACCCGCAGCTTTTTAATGCACGGGCATCCCCGACTGAGGATTCAGCAGGTTTTCATGCACTACTCGAAAGGGCGGCAGCCAATCATGATGTGGACATGCATGCCGACCCGGTTGAGGAAGACTTCCTTTTCGACACTTTTTCGGTCTCTGAAAGGACAGTAAAGACACTGCCTATGCTTAAAGGAGTCCTCAAGCATGCTGGGGACATATTTAAGGAGCCTACAAGAGCGAGAGTGGTCAACCCTCGCATTGAAAAAAAGTACAGACCTGCACCTGCAGACCCCGCATACATTCGGGGACAATTGCCACTGGACTCTCTTGTGGTCGCCAATGCCAGGAAACGTGCCAACTCCCAGACAACGGGTGAAGCTCCTCCCCCGGATAAGGAGTCCAAAGTGCTAGAGGCAGGGGGCAAAAGAGTAGCTGCACAGGCATCAAACTTTTGGCGCATCGCCAATACACAGGCACTCTTGGCGCGTTACGATAGGGCGCACTACGACACCCTAGAACAGATTGTACAACACCTGCCTCCACAGTTCCAAGAGGGCACCAAACTGCTTATTGAGGAAGGAAAGCTAATCTCAAACGCAGCCATCAAGTGTGCACTTGACGCTGCGGACACAGCTGCTAGAGCTATCAACACTAGCGTTATGCTGAGACGACAAGCGTGGCTCCGCATCTCAGGGTTTAAACCGGATATTCAGACAACAATTCTTAATCAGCCAGTCAATCCTGATAGTCTGTTTGGTCCAGATGTTGACACCACCCTAGAGAAAATAAAGAAAGACACGGAAACTGCTAAGTCTATGGGGGCCCTACAGTCACAACAGTTTCGTGGCAGCAATTTTCGTCACTCAGGTGCACGTGGAGTCACCAGAGGACAAATGGGTCAACAATCCCAGTTGTCAAAAGGTGGGGCACAATCCTCGTTCAAAAAACAGAACAAGGGAGGTTACAGAAATAACAGCAACAGAGGTCGCGGCAGAGGAAACAACAGCTCCCGCTCCTCTACTCCAAGCAAACAGTGACTCTCTGTCACTGCCCCCCGACCACCTAACACCTGTCGGGGGGAGACTGCAGCAGTTCCTGCCCGTCTGGAGAAACATCACCACAGACAGGTGGGTGCGACAACTAGTCCAGTATGGTTATTGCCTAGAGTTGAAGTCCACTCCACCCAACATCCCGCCAAGGCAAAGGCCTATGTCCGCAGAGCACTTGCTCTTATTGCAGCAGGAAGTAGTGGTGATGCTGCAAAAGGGAGCAATGGAGCTCGTGCCGGTGGGAGAGGAAGGCATGGGGGTATATTCCCTGTACTTCCTTATTCCAAAGAAGGACGGATCTCTCAGACCCATTCTAGATCTACGTCCCCTCAACCTGTACATACTATCAGAACATTTCCACGTGCTTACACTGCAACAGATTCTTCCCTTGCTAAACCAGGGAGACTTCTTAGCAACCTTAGATCTCAAGGATGCTTATTTCCACATTCCACTACACCCGTCACACAGGAAATACCTCAGGTTCACTATTCAAGGCAGGCACTACCAGTTCAAGGTCCTACCCTTCGGAGTCACAACAGCCCCGAGGGTGTTCACCAAGTGTCTGGCGACAGTAGCGGCGCACCTCAGGAGGCAGAACATCCATGTCTACCCCTACCTAGACGACTGGCTCGTGCAAGCCAAGTCAGAGCAACAGTGCGCCGCAGACATGTCGACTACAATTCACCTTCTTCACGATCTGGGTTTCTCCCTGAACTACCCAAAATCGCATCTTCAGCCGGCGCATGTCCGGCAGTTCCTAGGTGCGACGATCAACACCCTGACGGCCATGGCTCAGCCAAACCAAGTCAGGATAGACAGCATGCAGGCTCTGATCCAAAGGTTCAGGCCACAACACTCGCTTCCAGCGAGAGTGTTCATGCAGTTGATAGGCATGATGGCCTCCTGCATCTTCATAGTCCCTCACGCACGGCTACATATGCGCCCGCTCCAGGAGTGCTTAGCGAATCAGTGGACACAGGCTCGTGGGCAATTGACAGACCTAGTGTTGGTTACCAGTCGGGCATACGACTCTCTGCATTGGTGGACTCCACACAACCTTTGCAAGGGCCGACTGTTCCAAGAGCCTGTGCCGCAGATTGTCCTGACAACGGACGCATCTCTCCAGGGATGGGGAGCTCATGTGCTTACTTACACAGTGCAGGGACTATGGACGACGCAGCAACAGAAGATGCACATCAACTATCTGGAACTGATGGCAATCTTCATGGCGCTCAAGTCCTTCATTGTACATCTGTGCAACAAAGTCGTGCTAGTCCGGACGGACAACATGACCGCGATGTACTACATTCAAAAGCAGGGAGGCACCCACTCGCCACAGCTGTCTCATCTGGCTCAGAGCATGTGGAAGTGGGCCATTCAGAGGAACATTTTCCTCATGGCAGAACACCTCCCAGGAAAGGACAATCAGATGGCGGATCTGCTCAGCAGGTACAGCCATCAAATGCACGAGTGGGAGTTACACCCATCTGTCCTCCACCCGTACTTCCGGCAGTGGGGTCATCCGGAGATAGACCTGTTTGCCACAAAAGAGAACGCAAAATGCCAACACTTTGCCGCCAGGTTCCCTCACCCACAGTCGCAGGGGAATGCGATATGGATGAACTGGTCAGGCAAATTTGCGTACGCTTTTCCGCCAGCCCCTCTAATACCGCTGGTCGCAAGAAAGCTAAGGCAGCACAAGATGACTCTCATCCTAGTTGCTCCAACGTGGGCGCGCCAGGCTTGGTACACCACGTTCCTCGAACTCTCAGTGGTGCCGCATCAAAGACTGCGCCTCACGCCCAGTCTTTTGACGCAGAACCATGGAGAAATTCAGCATCCAGATCCGCAACAGCTCAACCTGGCGATCTGGCTCCTGAAGTCCTAGAGTTTGGATACCTTAACCTACCTCCGGAGTGCATGAACATCATCAAGGAGGCGAGGAAACCAACTACTAGAGCATGCTATGCTGCAAAGTGGAAGCGTTTTGTCATTTACTGTACAGCCAATGACATCAACCCGCTAGATGCATCTATCCCCAACATCATCTGCTATCTGTTGCATCTTTACAAGTGCAATCTAGCGTACACTTCCATTCGGATACATCTATCCGCCATAGCGGCTTATCTCCAGAACAGGCAGCACCTCTCTGTCTTCAGAGTGCCCGCCATTAAAGCCTTCCTTGAAGGTCTGAAACGAGTCATTCCCCCAAGAACACCGCCAGCTCCGGTGTGGAACCTCAATGTCGTTCTCACCAGACTGATGGGACCACCATTTGAGCCACTGCACTCGTGTGAACTCCAGTTCCTTACGTGGAAAGTAGCTTTCCTTGTAGCTATTACGTCTCTGAGGCGTGTCAGTGAGCTGCAGGCGCTCACAATCCAAGAGCCATTCATTCAAATTCATCCAAATAGGGTAGTGCTACGCACTAACCCCAAATTCCTTCCGAAGGTGGTGTCACAGTTTCATCTAAACCAAACTATTGACTTACCAGCATTCTTTCAAAACCCGCAAACGGTGGCGGAAAGAATGCTCCATACCTTAGATGTACGGAGGGCGTTGATGTACTACATAGACAGAACACAACCCTTTAGAAAAACAAAACAACTCTTTGTTGCCTTCGCACCACAACACAAAGGCAACCCGATTTCCAAAGCAGGGATAGCCAGATGGATTGTTAAGTGCATCCAGATATGTTATCAAAAAGCCAAGCGCACTTTAACAATACCCCCCAGAGCGCACTCCACACGCAAACTGGGGGCATCCATGGCTTTCCTAGGGAACATTCCTTTAGAGGATATTTGCAGAGCAGCCACGTGGGTTACACCACATACCTTTACAAAACACTACTGTGTTGATGTGCATTCCAAGCAGCAAGCTGCTGTAGGACAGGCTGTTCTGAAGACACTTTTTCAGGTTTCTGCAGCTGGCACGGGCAACCGCCGCTGATGGAGGGACTGCTATGTATTCTATGCTAAGATATGAATTTAGCAGCCCACATGCCTCGAACTGAATATGCTACTTACCAGTATGCATCTGTTCTTGGCATGTAGGGCTGCTAACATTCATATCGCCCGCCCTCCTCCCCGGTGCCTGTCGCAGCTGCAGATATACTATTGTATTTATTCATTAGCATGGACATCCTTTACACTTTTCACTCCATCTTCTGCCACAATGGCGAAAAACAATCTGGGGATGGAGCCGATGCCCATGCGCACTGTAGTCCAGGGGAGGAGCCACCTATCTCAGGATACTTCGAAGACTCTTCCAGGACAACAATGTGCGATCATCCGAGCCCAACACTAGGCGGCGATTCTAATGCTAAGATATGAATGTTAGCAGCCCTACATGCCAAGAACAGATGCATACTGGTAAGTAGCATATTCATTATCCTCCATCTCCTAATAGAAGTCTGCCCATGGCTTGGACCAATGTATTCTTCTTAAAGTCACTTAATACCTAAACTTACCACAAAAAACATGAAATAATTTTGGGCACTGACTGGCATGGGTAGTAGTGAGTGAGTTTATTTGATTCAAATAATTAAAATTGTTAAAAAACAAATGGCGCATGCCATAAAACACAAATAAAATGTCATTCATAGGCCCACTATTCTTGTAAAAAGATTCGGGCATTCTATCGTAGATAACAATAAAATATAACAATGCATTAGACTCTGTTAAATACTTTTCATGTAAACACGATCATTGTTGAGTCTATCAGCAAATGATAGAGATCCAGAGTGTCATCTGGTTGGCACCTTGTGAGTTGTTTGTTTTCACTGATGGAACGTCCCTGCCGACACTTGCATGCTCTCACCGAAAGTCTGCCTCCTTTCCCCTCCCGCAGTCATTCTAGGGCAGTGATTCTTAACATTTTGACTTATGTGGAATCCCACTTAATCATTAGTAAAATCAGTGGCCCCCAATGAGACATTACTAGAATCCAGTGACTCCTACGGAGCCATTACTGAAAGCCGGGAGCCTCGGACAAAGCAATTTTAATGGTTTGGACTGCAAAACATCACACACAAATACAGACACGTGCATTCATCAAGCAAATACAAAAAATGATAATTTATTAAATTCACAGATATATACAAAGACAAATCACATTTTTAAGTTTAATAAAAAGGTTAGAGCTTGTTGAAATTCAATGGACGTCACCCAATGTCCATACTATATTCTTTTTTGATGCACTGGACTGCTCCCATGAATCATTCGGAGGATACCAAATTATTTTTTAGCCTCCAATTTCAAATTCCTTCACGTTTTGCCTTTTCATTCATATACTCTTTATTAACCTGTTAATACTTTGTAATTTCCCAAGCAGTCACAGACCCCCTGAGTATGCATTATGGACCATCTGGGGTCCCCGGACCACAGGTTAAGAACCGGTGCTCTAGAGTGAGGAAGTGAAAAGCTTGTCGCTTCGGGGTTTCCTTATGTTCTAAGCTGTGTAAAGTAAATCCCGAGAGACAGTCTTTCTTTAGATTACATCCGTAATTCATTTGCAGGGTGCAGAAAGATATACTCTATCCTGATTGAGATCAGTGGCTCTGCAGGCAAGCTGCAGTAGACTGCAAAATTATAGTAATGCAAGCCTGCTAAGAGTTTTGCCTGTAGTTCAGACCCTTGTGACACTGCCATGCCACGACTTGGTTTAGGAAGTGTAAGCCTTTCAGTAGCAGCAGTGGCCTGTGTGACAGACTTTTATTGCATATGTAAGTAGGCGAAATCTTTCAACTTTATCTTTTGGGCCAGTATACATGTTACCTCCTCCTCAATTCAGTTTAGCAGGTGCTGCCAATTAACTCCACTAGTCAAGAGTGTTTGTGGGCCTAAGTATATATGTATTGGAAGAAACTGTACCGGAGACGTCGCTCATTAACCACTAACTTTATCAGGAGTGCAGCTGTCATTGGTGGTGGTACACTGGCTCTGCATGTTTTTGAGAGGTTTTGAGAAGCCCACTGCTTCCCAGCTATGACTGTTTTTACTACCAATCTGCAAGCAGGAGTGGTCATTTTCCTGGCTTGCATTATAGCCGTGACACTTTTGCGAGACAATTACATCCCCTTTTAGTTCCCGCCTAATTCTAAAATGGCACCCTGCCCTTCTTGCCTCTTCCAATCTTATTTTCTCTAAAAAATAATTCTAATCCAACCTACCTATGATATTGTAAATTAATATGTGCTTTTAAACCTTGTTATTTCTGTGTAAAGGCAGTTAACAAAGTAATCCACCTTCTCTGTTTAACATTCTAATTCTTTGAGCAAAAAACACTCCTTTCCCATATCTTTTTATCAAAGTTATGGCAATGTGAATAATGTTTCTCTGTGGGAGGTGGGGGGGGATGTTAAGTGTTGGTTTGATTTACCGTGGCTCCTCGGGGCATTTTTTGAGGTGGGGCCAAATTCCCCTTTGATCCTAGGGACCTCCAGAGAATCCGGACACCTGATGTACCCTTCGGGGGCACTTGTCAATTGGAGTAACTTCCAAAATTCTGCATACCCTCTGCCTGCTCTGTCTTCCCCTGAAATCTGTTTGCCACCATCTCCTCTGTTGAAGCAGAGGCCTTCTCCATCCTTCGTACTGCTGTCTGATGCAGTGCCGGCTCGATGCCTCTTGTTGTTAACTGACTTTAAGGGGTCTACTATACATGCTGCCAGGGATGAAAAGACTATGATAGCAAAGCATGGCCTTCTTTAATGTCTGAGAACTAGAGGCATAACATTATTGGATAAACTATAATTGGAAATATACTAACGATAGACTGCTACCAAGATCTGTCAGGGTTTGATAAAACTAGAGTATCAAAAACTGAAAATAACAATATGATGTGTTGTGCAATCTAGTTTAATACAATAGTTGGCAGGTGGCTATAGACGTGCTACTGCCCGGCTAGCCAGCCATTGCCCAAAACGCCATCACTCTTAAACCTATACGTTTAATGAGAAATGCAAAACTACAACTAAAATGACCAACGGTACCATATGTGACATTTGACCACCTGATAGCTAAATGGACACATTTTATTATGGAGATGAATATGATGATGCAGAAGGTAAAAAGCATATAAGGAGTGTTCTGTGGTTGGCTAAGGATAGGACACATTACATTTTCACAGATTCTATTGTGGTGCAATCTTGAATAACACAGATACCTCTTAGGGATGTAGCATTTAAATGTGTTAAGTAATAGTAAGGGACACATTGTTACATAATTAAAAGACTTTTAATGGAGAATATGCTTTTGAATATTGTATACTTTTTTTGTTTGTTATATGTCACAATAGCATGAGGTGAGGGTTGTGGAGGTTATTCTGTGAAGGTGTGATGGGAAGTGCAGAAGTGACGAGCCGCAGCTGTGCCCCGGAGCCGCCAAGTCTGGCATCAACGCCCAGCATTAACGCACTAACGAGTGGATAGAGGCTGCGAGTGATTAGGGCGACCAAGCTCCTGAGAGGCAAGTGAGCGGTTGTGCAGGGGGCGCGACAAGGCTAATGCTACGGTTCTTCCCGTATGCGGAGAGGTGGTCGTCGCTAGGCCGGTGCGGCTTGTGCAAAGGAGAGTACCGCCACACCCCCTCCTGCGCCCCTGAGTCAGTGCTCTGTTCAGCTGGGGTCGCCTGCTCTGGTGATTTGGAAACAAAAGGGAAGTTGAGCCGTCAGCCGCAGCACCCCCCCTGCTCCTATGATAAACACCGGCATTGGCAAAGGAAGGCAGGTGCTGCCAAAAATTGTACACCGACTCCAGAGTGGAAAGGGGCATCTGCATCTGGGCAGAAGCTCTGAAGGGGGTCATGTTGATGTGGCTCCCCTATGAGAGAACGGGACAAAAGATATCAGCCGGCTGACTTAGTCAGCAGATGGGGGTAATTTGGCTCAGGGAAAAACGGAGTACAGCCATTGATAGCAGGAGGAGGGGTAAGTCCTGCGCCCAACAGTATTAGTTGCGTCTTTTTTGCTCCATCGGACTCACCATTCTCCCTGACTTTTTCAAAAATAGGAAGGGGAGGCGTGAGTAGCCTCAGGAGGTCTCAAGGTTGTGGAGGTGGCCAGCATTAGTCTGGGGCAGTTCCGTTGTAGTTTCACCACCCCCTGCTCTTCGTCCTCCTATCGCTGCTCTCTTCTCTGTGAATAACTACATTGAATCAGGATCTACACACCAACCTCCGAGGTGACAATCCGGCCATACAGCGACAAATTTACTTAGGGCTGCCAACGGTTCCAGAATTTGAAGTTTTCGTTACTGTTCTCGACTCGCTCCAGGCTAGTTTTCGATTTTCTAGCTGCATGGGTAGAACCAAAGTGCCAGGGGTTTCGAAGCCATGTAGCGCAGTGTAATACTGCGATACAGCTTTCACTCAAAATCAGAGGAAATACGCATATATAGTAACTAGCTGAAACTTCGTCAATCGCATTCAGCTGCAGAGGTCGGAAGTGGAAGTGTCTCGTCCACAGCGAGTAAGCGGAGGAGGCGTTCAGGCAGGCAAGCCAGCCTGAGTGAGATGACCTCAAGAAAATTACGCTCAGGGCCTGTCATTTCCTTGTCACCAAGACAATCCCGTAAGGAGATCGCACAGCGGTACTAGGCTGTTAAAGCAGCTTTGTTATAAATCTCATCCAGGCATCACCAGTTTCTTCCGAAAGATGCCCTGGATCGTACCTGAGATAGTAGCAGTGGTCCCAGAGGGATTGGTTCCTAATTCCAATCTGGTAGCGCCCTCTCCTTTAGACCTTGTGGAATCTTAGGGGGAGGAGGGCTATTGATTCCCTGCTGTGGACCGGACTCTGATAAATTAAGGTGTTCAGGATGGCCTAGTTTGGCAACCCTCCAACGCATCTTGGCTCTCAAATATGGTTATGAATGCCGTCGTCGTACAACAGAACCAGCCTCACATTTCCCTGAATAGGTCTAAGATAGACTGAATGCCTGCGGTTACAGCAGTCAGGGGGTGGGGCATCTGTATGGGATTAAGCCAGGACGGTGGTCCCGAAGAACCTTTGGGAGATGATCCTAGTATAATCGAGAGGACAACGCTATGTAAAAAAGCGAATTCTGGGGAAGATTATACACTCCCAGATATCGACATAGAAGCTCAAATAGGGGGTTGGGGAGACCCCCTTGACCATACTTATAAGGATGATCACCCAATGTGTAGACCTATTGAAAAAAACTCTCTAATTTTAAGTTCTTCTCCTAGGCGCCTCTCCTTGCCCCCTTTATATTGTAGCTCAAGTCATTTGATTGGTTGTTCTTCGGAACCTGCTCACAATGTATGTTTGCCTTGTACACAGCCAAAGATTGGAAACGATGGGAATGGTGTTCCTTTGCAATATCTTTTTTGTATCGAAATCTTTTTATGTTCTATTCCTAGTGGAAAAAACTGTATTTCTCATCATATATTGGAAATGATATCTGTAATGTTGTTCGAAGTGCAGAAGGCAAATAAGTTTGGCACCGTCAAAACTATACTTTCGACACACTCCCATATGGAAGCACCTGCGAATGACAGCCCATTACCATCTGCTCCTTCGGGAGGGTTGAGAGATGTCTCTGTTCAAGCGGGTACACCCCTTTATTTGCTGTCCCCCACAGAACCCGTGTGCAACCTTGAAAAGGAAGAACTTTGTTTAAATACATTATTTGGGGAGGTAGAACAAGGCCCCCTTCAGGAAAATCTATATGATTTTTTTTCCTTTGTTTAAAAATGGTTACAAAAAAAGGGTCATCGGAGAAGTTGAGAAAACCAGAGGACTTGTCTCACAGTTGGGTAAGGGAGGAGGAGGTTTTAACTCCCTCTACCTCCCATGCCCAGTACTCTAATCTGCCAAGGGGTGGCAGGGAAGAAGGGCAACCCCATAAGAAATCATAAGGGGGAAAATATGAAGAGGAAACATAAAAAGATAAGACGACTTTCCAAACGAAAAACGACATGGTTGCAATTTTTACGATCAGATTGATTCACATACAATGATGGAGGGAGATCCTTAATCTCTGTTTTATAGGGGAAGTTCCTATGGAGGCCCCCACACCGCATATGGTGACAGCCGGGAGGTTGGGGATTCTGTTGCGGCAGTGTCTTCACCGAATTTGTCACCGCAGTCCACCCAAGAAGCCCAACTCCCCATGATTTACGAGCTGATTGACCCCTCGGGAGGGGAAACGGGAATGGGATGTGAAGTTTTCATGCCCCAGACAGGGTCCGGGGTTAGGGTGGTCGGAAATCTAGAGGGGTGGGTTCAAGTGCAGAGTGCCATTCAGGATGGGCCCCATAGAGCTCTCACAGGGACCATTCTATTGCCTAATAGAAATATGGAGGGCGCGCCACCCAACGCTTCTGACTCACATTCGAATACTCAGCCTAATGGTGGTGCTTAAGCTTCTAGCTACAGGGATAGGGTTCCTTTATGGATCCCCTCGAGGGACACCATAAAGAGAACCAGTGTTGTGCAGAATGTTTCATCCTCTATTCTGGACTTCACTTGGTTATTCGGCAACAAATCTTTTCCGATAAATAGAGGATTTATGCTCCACTTTTTCTCGAACATCGAGGCCTTAAAGTTGATATCCAGTAGGGATGTTCTAAACATGAATATTAATTCATTTGTTGCTTTTCCCTATTCTGTAACTCCAGCATTCTCCTCAGCAGGCATGCCAGGCTCACGGTTTCAATCAGAGGTGCAGCAACACCTATTGAATGTTCCTTTTGATGTTGAGCATCTGTTTGACTCCCTGATGGATAAGATGCACTCCTGTATCTCAAAACAGTTAGTCTCTTGCAGAAAACTCGCAAAGTGGTCTATCTGTTGCCTCCTACACCTATAAGAGGCATGCCTTGCTTATCAAGGTGCAGGACATTAAGGCTTTTATGGAGGGTATTATGAGGGTAAAACCTCCAAAAAAACGCCCCATGCACCTGTGTGGAAACTGAATTTGGTACTCTCACAACTCGTGGGTCCTCCCTTTGACTTCCTACAATCAGTTGATCTACAGTTCTTGTTTTAGAAGGTGGTCTTCCTAGTTGCTGTTACTTCCCTCCGATTAATTTGTGTGTTTTAGGCTCTTAAAAGAACCATTCATCTTGGTTCACAAAGATAGGGTGGTTCTTCATACCAACGCCAAATTTCTCCCTAAAGTTGTCTTACCTTTTCACATGATGGCTACCATTGAGCTTGCCTGCCCTTTTCCCACAACCTGAGTCTGTAGCAGAAAGGGCCCTTTGCCCTCTAAATTTTAAGACTGCCCTTGTGCATTCTATTGCTAGAGCAAAGCCTTATAGGATGTACTGTAAACTTTTTGTGACCTTCACCAAGCCCCACAGGGCTCATGCCATCTCTAAAGCAGGCCCTGAGAGATTATTTAGTGCATCCAGATTTGCTGTGCTAAGGCCAAGCGCCCACTACCCGTGCCCCCTAAAGCACACACTGCATACAAGAAGAGAGTTACCCTATGCTTTTTGGGTAATATCCGTATAAGTGATAACTGCAAGACTGCTTCTTAAGCAATTCAACGCACCTTCACCAGGCACTATTGTGTGTACGTTCTTGCAGGCCAAAGAACCCTTTTTTCAAACATCTGCATTATCTGCTTGCTAGCCACCACTTTAGAGAGGAATTGCTTTATAGTCTATGCAGAACATCGTATCTACAGCCACTAATGCTACGAGCGGAAAATGCTACCCTGTAACCATCTGTTTGTAGCATCTAGTGCTATAGATTCACATGCACCCACCCACCCCCTTTGTGGAAACACCAATGATCACTGTTTGTTTGTCCTTCTCACTCCCTTTTAAGATGCACAGCACACTCTGTCTTAAGTACTGCTCCCCACTTAGACTATTTGCTGAAAGGAAAACCTTAAGAGATGGAGCCAGTGTGCTGGTGCATTATGGACCAAGAATTGAATCACTACAGGTTTTGTAACACAAGTGACTTCGAAGAAAAACAAGTTGTAAATGTCTGGCCCGTTGTCCAGCATTTCAATATGCATGACTATGGGTCACAAACAGATGGTTATGGGGTAGGTAACATTTTCCTTTCAGTCGCAGTTCCTGCTTGTATCCATAAGACCGTAGTCTGACTGTTTTTTTTTCCAGGAGGAGCTACGGGCATGGGTAATATTTAGTTAAGATGTTTGTTACAGAGTACTTTGAAAAAAGCGGGAGGAGAAGCTAAGCACTAGAATGAATGACTAATATTAGATGCAGGCAGGGGGTAGGTTGTGTGCAACAATTATGGTACAGTCTTGGCCCAGTGTTTTTCCAAACACTGCTCGTTTGATGTGGCGTGGTGTTAACGAGACATTAGAACAGTTACTTTTTTGAGGGCTTTCCAGAAATTGTGGTAGTTTGTTCCATCCCGATGAACAGGTTCAGTGATTTCCACATTCCAGGTCCCTGAGCTCTCAATGACTTGCTTTCATGTTTATTATGTTTGAGAACTAACTTATGGTTTAAAGTTTCTATTGAGCACTTAGTGGCCAGATTCCACAAGTATCCTGGGCCTTTAGCTTAGAATGCTTTGTACACGGTGAAGAGGACTTTGACTTTTATTGTTGCATCTACTGGGAGCCGGTAGAGAGCTTTTAAGGCTTGTTTTTTTGTGGTCCCACCAATGTAAAGTTGGGCAAACTCTGGCTGGTTGGTTCTGGAGCCTTTAATACCCATAGAAGAGTTTATTTGAAGTCCAATGAAAATGATGTAGAATAGTCAAGAAAGGCCATCACAAGGCATCTTGTCAGTTCCACCTGTTGTCCATTTTGGTTGAATGGAAGGATCCAAATTGTTTCATTTGACCAGCCTGTTTTCCTGTGAACTGAAAGAGACCGGAATTTAACCCCTTCTGCGCTCATGACGAGCTCAGCTCGTCATGAGGTTTACCTGTCGTGCGCTCATGACGAGCTGAGCTCGTCATGAACCGCGGGGTTTTAAAAACTTCAGCGCGCAGCGGGAAAACCCGCCGCGTGTTTGTGGTTAATATGACTCCAATGTTGTTGACTTTCAGGCAGCTGTAGGTGATGCTCCTAGACTGGAGAACCATTTGAATGACGGAGAGGAGGATTTTTGACCCTCATTCTGAAGATGTCTATTATAGCTCCGTTCAGGCAGCGGGATCTTGCCTTCAGCCAGAATAGTCCATAGAGCATGAAGGTGAAGATGTTGACCTTCTTCTGAGACCTGCTTTCCAGACAAAAATGGATGCGGGTGTCATTGGCTGACACTTGTAGATTAACGTGGAACAAATCTAAAAGGTGTCCCAGTGAACACACCTAGATGTTGAAGAGTAGACATGGATGGGATGAGCTCTGTGGTAATAATATAAATTCCCCAATTTCTGCAGGAACATGCTAGATCTGAAGAAGCCACTGTTGAATGGCCTTCACCATTCTACACCAATGGCAGATAAAGTTCAGCCTTTAATTTTCCCTCTAGAATTAGCATTTCCCTATGAAATTTGAGCATTTTATATCAGGCAACAAGTCTTGCATTGCAATTGGTAGATACATGTTGAATAGCATTTCTGCAGAGCAGCCAAGTTTATTGGAGGTTACACGTGAGGGTTGACTGTTTGAGAAGTTAATACACCAATTCAGGGTGTCCGTGCATTGTATTAAAAGTGATAGCACTCAAATTTAATGGCAGATGAAGACCTGCACGCTCTTCCTGCCTGCCCATATGTGGACCTAGTTTTGAGACACGACTAAATGGACCACAGCTTTGTCCTTGCTTTATTTTTACAGTTTGTAAAATTAATGAACTATGTATTCATTCTATTTTAATGCATAGTCTGCTCTGCTTTTGAACTACATCAGTCGGCATTACTACTGCATGTTCAGCTTATATGAAAATCGTTTTCAAGCACACAACGGAAGACAGCACAGCCACAGCACACACATGTAACTTTGTTTATATTGTACATGTAAGGCTTACATTGCTTATAAGCACTCACAATGTACGTTTAGATTGCTGACACTGTGAGCAAGTGGGACCCCTGGGGTTAGCATCCAGGTGTTCCTCTTTGAGAGCTATCCTTGTGGGCTATTTCTCTCCTCTGAACGTTCTCATGCTGATTCTGACTAGGATGTGCAGCTCTAAAGTGTTCTTTTCAGTGACCAGCTATATCCAGACTTCTGTGTGCATGTCGTGATGCTCTCCAGCTAAGTTCCCTTCTTCTCCACCTTCAGGACTGCTCACTGGGGTAGTTGTGGACTCTGGAGATGGCGTGACCCACATCTGTCCTGTCTACGAGGGCTTCTCATTGCCTCATCTTACCCGTCGCTTGGACATTGCTGGCAGAGACATTACACGCTACCTCATCAAGGTGAGGTGTGCTTTCTTCTACAGTGTGACAAAGTGAGCAGCCAAATAAAAACTTAATATAATGGATACGTTATCTGCCATTTTGGTTGCGATTCTGGGATGTTCTGATCATCTTTGCATGCTGTTGGGTGTGTGTATTCCATGTGTAAGTTGAAGAGAGGCAGAATAATCTTAGCAGGAAAGGGAAGAACACCCATGCTAAACTTTATCTTTGTTTCTTCCACTCTTCTTTTTTTACCATTATTCTATTGTTTTTACTCTGTATTCCTTACCACCCTCTGCCCCTTACCTTTTTCCTTTTTTGTGTTAATCTTTTTTCATATTCTAATCTCTGATCATTCTCCGGCGATGCATCTTCTTTTCTTCTACACTATTCCTTTGCTCTTGGGCTCATCCAATAGCTTCTGCTCCTGAGAGGATACGCATTTAACCATTCGGCTGACTTTGAGACCGTGAGGATGATGAAGGAGAAGCTGTGCTACGTGGGATATAACATCGAGCAAGAGCAGAAACTGGCCCAGGAGACTACAGTACTAGTGGAATCCTATACGGTGAGTGATACCAGTGGTCCTTAATCACCATCCCACAACCACGAGTCTTTACAAGTGTGAATGTTCCATGCACAGTACTCTTTTCTGAGAGATTCTTCAGTCCGTTCTGTTGAGGGCCGGGCCTTTTTTTCTGACCTCTAGGCACACCCAGACTTTCCGGAAGCATATAAATCAATTTTGGGTTCTTGTCTTTATTTTTCCTAGCTATTTTTGTAAGGATGCACAATTATATACCTAGCTGCAAGAGCAACAAATAATTTGACAAGTATCTGGAGAATGCAATTAGCACTGAGAGAGATGATGTAAATAGTAGTTATGATGCCAACAGAGACAAGAGAATTCTGAGTGGATGTCTTTTAAGCTTTCTCTTGAATGATTGTAGGGTGTAGTTACTTCTTATGGTACTGTTTTGGAACAACACCAGCAATTATTTCATAGCAAAAACAAACATTGTTCCAAAGTCTTCATTCATCTGAATGTATTTTAAAAGTTGATTATCTGCCTATCATTGAAAATCATCTTCAACATGTTCCCACTTAGATACTGTCCAGCATATCAGTACATTTTCTCTAAGAACTCCACTTTGTTACGGTCTTAGCTACCCAATATCTGGTTGTAATTGGATGGGACTTTAAACACACAGATTCCCCGCCTGTCATGCCCTTTAACATGCTGCCTTTTATTCCACATTCTCAATATCATATCTTCTCAGCTGGCATACTCCGAGGAATCCCCCTTAGCCTGATTCATTTCAATCGCATCTATTCTCAAGTCGGTCCCTCCTTTTCTGATCACTCATTTACATGACAATCCCAGTGCCTGCCATGCCCCCGCCAACCCCTGTCAGTCTCTCCAAGTGCATTTTTTCCAAACACCAGCTGTGACTATCACGAAGATGACTTCCAGGACTTTCCGGTTATCAGACCTGCCTCAACCATTATCCTACCTTTCCTGCTGCATCATGCTGCAGAGCTGGTCCTGCCCTACCTAATGCCTAGGCTCCCAAGGACATGAACTCTTGCATTAGTGGCCATCTCAGGAAAAGATGGAAGCTCTACAGCCCAGAGGCACAAAAAACATGCAGATATTTGATCGCCCCCCGACTTCCCTTCTATACTTGAATCAAAATCATCAGACTCGTTCTCCTTTTTTCACTATCACTCTTTCAAACTCTCAGATGCCATCCAAACTTGACCATTTGCCCTCACATCCCATTGCTGTGTTACAGCTCATGACTTTACAACCATGATCTCATCATAAATTCACATCATCGGGTATCCCTTTTTCCTTGTCTCCTTTTCTCTCATTTGCCTCACCAGCCTGTTAAAGTCAGCTCTCTACATTCCTCAGCAATCATGTCCCCATTCCTTAAGCAGAAAATCCTTATAGAACTTCTGACCACTTTATCCTACAAATTTTAAATGGCATGTATTCTCATTATCTCTAGCCTGTGTTAACTAGTCAACTAATTATCTGCTCTAGGCTCCCTCAACCATCAAATAGATGTGTTCATCCTTGAAATCTGGAGGCCTTTATTGATTCCACTCCCCATCCCAGACATCCAGAGCTATCACGTAGGTTTCCCTTACTTTCAAAACTGAGGCCAGAGTGGAACAGATTAGGAGTCCATTCTTGCAGCCAGGGTATCATCGTGGCACTGAATCTGGAAAACACAGCTTTAAATATCAGCTTCACACTCTTTATCCATCTTGCATATCGCAATCTTAATCTGTAAATTCCAGGCCCTGTGTCGAAACCAGGGAATAAGCACAGGTGGTTATAATAACGGTACATCTTTGAAGCTGCTCCCTAGCAAAACCAGTGTATTCAGTCCCAGCCTCACAATATGGAACATGAATTCAACGACTTGTCATTGACTATTGACTGTTGTCACTTTGAACTGTACATTAACTTTGGGATGCTCTTTTACAAGCTGGTGTTCTACCTGCTGCTTTTAGAAGTAACCTCTATTTTTTTAATAGTTTTTATTGTTACCATGCCGCCACGTGGCTTCACTTAAGCGATGGTTACCTTGTTCTAGAAGAAATTTTATATTAACAATTTTATTGCTTTATCTTCATTGAGAACGATGGAGGAGCTCAGTGAAAAATATTCAGATTTTTAAGTTTTGACTTTTACATGTGGATTGTAATGATTGAGTTAATCAAACAATAAAATATAATAATACTTTCAAACTCTTGAATTCATTTCCCTGGAAACTGACTCACGACCTTTACAATGCTTTCAAATTCTTCCCTAAAAAAGTCCCCCCCCTGTGCTTCATTTCCAATTTTATAGCTACCCATAACACCCGCTGAGTCTCAAATCTTCCACTCTCTGAATTGCTTCTTTTCTACCTTTCATACTCTTAACTGCATTATACTAAGGTACCTTTGCTACAATACAAGGCCTCCAATCTGGGTATGCCTGGGGCAGCTGTCCACTGCCTTTCGTTCTGCTTCATCAGCCAGTCCTACTCCATAACTTGATGGCCGTCTTACATTGCCCACCAAGTATAACACCCTCGTAAATCTATACTAACTCCTCCTTTTTTCTTGCTCGTCTTTATTTTTTATTTATATGTTTTATATAGCGCTAGCTAGACCCTAAGGTATCGGGGTGCTTCACATAATCGTGAAAAACATAATATAATCAAGTCGTTGAGCATATGACGCAAGACAAATTAGATTTTAGTAAAAACATAAATATATACAAATAAAATTGTTAGGCAATGAGGGTGGTTACCATATGCAGGCAATTAGAACAGTATGAGTTAAGGGAAAGACCTAATAGACAGTAGAAGCAAACAAGCAACCAACTGTCAGGGTCTAGTCCTAGAAAGAGATATATTTGAACAGAGTTCAGTTTGCTTATGCTTCTACACCTTGGTCTGCGAATTTCCTTATTTGGCTTCTTATTGTACCTTTTCTCATGGGATCTCAGTTTTGCATCGGCTTCTAAACATCTGCAAAACGTATTCCATCTTCCTTATCACAAAGCTAGGAGCCTTGTTCAAGCACCTGTGATTTTGCAAAATACAACCGTAACCACCTCCTTGGTTTTTCGCTTTTCTCCTTTATGCCCATTGAGAACTCTGAATTTTTGTTCCCAAGCTCTACGTAGCTTGTTCAAGCACCTGTGATTTTGCAAAATACAACCGTAACCACCTCCTTGGTTTTTCGCTTTTCTCCTTTATGCCCATTGAGAACTCTGAATTTTTGTTCCCAAGCTCTACGTAGCTTGGCACATTTAAATACATTTGTAGAAACTAGAACTGGGTTTTGAGTTAATTGTTTCTCCTGTGAGAGTCCATGAGACAGAGATTTTCTTCACAGCACAGAAATCTACTGCTTTCATGTGTCCCATGTCTGACATTTACATGCACAAACTCTCTTTAGAATTTTCCATGATGTGGGATTTGGCTCTATTTTATTTCATATGGATTTAATCTTCATGTTTAATAAATTTTTTAACTTTTGAGTTAATGACATTGCCTTCAGGCTTTTTTAGGGGTGCTATTTCACTCGAGAGTTTGAATTCACCCAAACAAAACTTGGCACGAGTGTCGAAGACAGGAGGCAATGTTGTCACTAGGGTAGATGAAGTGTTTTATTTATTTTTTTAAATATATTTTTATTATCATAAGTTCAAAACAGTGCTGATTACACATACCAATGTCCATTGTCCTGTTACACTTAATACAGGGTAGTTTGACAGGTAATACGTTGTACACAGTTGAGTTACTCTAGAACATAACTTACCTAGGTGTCTGGGTCCCTGAGCCGGGGCATGTAGGCGGTTCTCTGATAGTTCGTGTGGGTTAGTCGCTAAATCTGGGTCTGATTCCTCCGTAGGTGGGGTACAAATATTGCCGCGGACCGAAGTCCACTTACCCCACACCCGCTCCCACTTATTTGGACACCCCTGTGTATGAATACTGCCTTTTCTGCCACCATCGCTCTATCCAGGTCTTGGCACCAGTGCTGATGTCGGGGGCAGTAGGCATGCCCCAATGCTGTGCGATATTGTAAATGTAAATGTAGTTGAGCTTATATAGCGCACAGCTACCCGCAGTGGGTTTCCCGGCGCTTGCTTAGGGAACCCTTCCTGGTATTCCCCTGTGAGATAGCAGGGTATCCACAAGGTGAAAGTCAGGCATCCCGCCGCGAGGGGCCGTTGTGGAGATTAAGCAAGCTATTGCCCAGAGTCGCAGAGTGTCAACCCGTGAGTCGAGGAGGCACCGGGGCGAGAATTATCGAGTCCGTGGACTTTTTAGCCCAAGACCCGCCAAGGCGGGGAATTGAACCCTGGTCCAGGACCGATCTCAGCTTCCGGGTCTGCTGCCTCTAACCCCTGAGCCACACTTCTCCAATATTGCTTTTAGCTAGTGTAATCCCAAGGGTCGCCCAGGCCTGTGCTGCATGGTTGAGATTAATCCATCATAATTTTTTAGCTAAGGATGCTTATTTCCAGTTTAGGGAGTACCAGGCCTGGCGGTTCGGGCTGGACTGTTCCCATGAGGCACAGGGTCAAGGCTAATTTGCATATGGTTGGGTCCAAACTGGGGTGGCGAAGTGAGCTAAAGAACGATGATGGATTCAGCTCAGATCTGTGACGAGATGAGTTTCTGAAAAGTTTCAGCACTCTGTCCACCATCCCCTTGTGTTTGGATATCGTCTGCCACCATTTGGTGGTAATTCCATCCCCTATGTGATATCAAATGTGCACTTGGAAGTTCATATGCATGGTCGCCATCTTCAGATCTTTTTTCCCCGCCGGTGACTTTAGTAGTTGGCACCTTCCATTCCCTCAATGTTTTGTTGACCTCATTTGTTTGTCCCATCACATTTCTGGGCAGGCAGCTAGGTCGTATGTGAATCCAGAAAACTCTTTGAGCTGCAAAGCTGCTCCTACTGGTAAGTAACCATTTTATTTTGCAGCATGAATCCTTTCATTTCTGTAGCGGTATCTGTCTCTCTGGGGAGGTTGGGTTGAAATGTGCATGAGTTTACAAATAGGTGTTGTAGAACACTCTGTCCCACCTATGCTTCCTTGCTTATCTAGATGGCCACATGGCAGTGATTTGTGAATGTGTGTGTAGATGACACTGTTGCAGCCATGCAAATGTCACTGAGTGGCTCATTTGCTGGCAAGGCCAGTATTGCACGCTTCTTCCTTGTGGAATGTGCGCTGAGCCATGTAGGCAAAGGTTTTCCTGCCCTTGAGTAAGAGGTTTGGATTGTCTCTACTATCCATCCTGCGTTGGTTCCCTCCGTTACTGGTATGCCTTTGCAAAAGAGACGAAGACAGTCTTAAGTTCCAGCAGGGTTATGCGTTTCACTGCCTCCACAGAGCTAAAGAGATCCCTGACCTTTAGGCTGTCATGGGTGATCCCCAACCTTTCTGGGATTCATCGGTTATGGTCGCCATGAAATTTGGTAGCTTGAAAGGTGTCCCTATCGTTACATTCCTTGTGTTACACCATTCTACTGCTTCCTTTACCTTTGCACGGACACCCACTAGATCCTCCCAGCGGCTTATGACCATTTGTTGCAGAACCATTCCTCTATGGGTTGCTTGTGTGGTCTGGCCTGCGGTATGGATGGGATGTAAGATGGCATCATGTCCATTAGTTTCATAACTACCCTCGCTGTCAGAGATTGACCATTCTGGTAGAGGTGAGCTCGGTCTGTTATTACCTTTGCCCTCTTGGGCATTGGATAGGCATGTGCTGTCTTTCAGTTCAGTGTCACTTCCAGGAATACTTTATTTTGCTCTGGGTGCAGACCTGATTTTTCCTGGTTTATGGTGAATCCCTGCTGTAGTAGTGTGGAGATGACCATCTGTATGTCCTGTTGGCACTTCTCTCTTGGGCTTGCCTGTTTTTTAGCAGTTATACAAGTGTGGGTAGATTTGTGCCTGGTCTCTTGAGGTATGCAGCTACTGCTGCCAGGCATTTTTTCAACTCCTTGGTGCTGATTGTATGTCGAAGGGGAGCACCCTGAACTGGTAGTGCACCACAAATCTGAGGCTCTGTCTGTGCCCTTGGTTCATTGGTATGTGTAGGTAGGCATTCTTTAGGTATATGGTGGCCAGGAGTCTCCCTATTAATGGAAATCATGAAAAGTCCCTCTTGTGAGTCACATTGGTATTCTTCCCTCTATACAATCATCTCTTTTCAGGGAAACCCTCGTATATTTAATATTCGCACAGCAATCTATACACTGAACCCTGTTTAGTGCAAAAATATCTCCTTTTATTAAATGAATTCTCGGCACATAAAAATATTCTATGTACAGTGATGTATTCAGGTCATATACTAGAATATCCTCGAAACAAATTTAATAAAAACATTCACAATTTATGCAATATCATCACTTACAGTCCTTTGTAATGTTAGAAAAACAGTGTTCATTCATCTCAGTAACCATACATCTACACACTACCATGATTCACCTAAGAAAATACATGTCATTGCAAGTTGTCACCAATTGGGACCGGTAATATCACAAGTTAACAACATCAAGCGCTCGTGGTTCGGCTTTGACCATCTATGACCCCTTCCTTTTTGTGGTTGGCAGCTCTTTGGTTTTCGCCTCCTTGTACTTCAGCCCCTCTCATGTGCCTACCGACTTTGGGGGTCGGTTCGAAAGCTTACCCAATAGGTCTCATTTGGTTTGGGACCCCTGCTGCTTTTTTAATTAATTCCGACCTTAGGCCGTCGAGTGTTTCAACGTCAATATCTAGGCAGCCTATGAGGACTTAGAGTTCATGCCTCTGGGTAACTTTGTTACCTTTTGCTGCCTCTTCTTTATGGCATCTCTCACCACCCTCCTCATAGCCTCATGCTTTTTGATGTCGATGATGCTTTCCTCTGCGTCCGACTCTCCTCCCACTGCTGGCTGGGCTTCCTCAACTGTTCTACTGTTGTTCCTAGCTGGAGAGGCCCATGTCCTTCATGGACTCCTGTGTCCTCAGGAGTGTCAGCCATGGCTTTGTGTTCCAGATACTGTTTGTGTCTTTCCTTCAACAACTTCGGAACAAATTCTGCGCAGGCCTTACAGTTTTTGGCTTTGTAGTCCTTTGGAGGTTCAAGTTGCAGACCTAGTGCAGATCTGTTTACGCAAACTTGTGGTAATTGCTAGGGCAGAATTTAAAAGGGGTGTTCTACATGTCACCTTCCTTTGTATTCTCCGATCACGTGCTGGTCCCTTGTCGGGGTTGAGAAGGCTCCACTCCTCTGCTATTCGACCAATTTAGGCCTCTGGTGATTTACAGTCATGAACTTCCAAGGTGCACTCCTGATGTAGCACACAGGATGGACTTACCACCAAATTGTGGTCAAAGACACCCAGAGAGAGAGAAAAAGAGAAGAAACATGATTCTGGACCCAACCACTAGAGGGTGGAATATATATGCATAGCATGTGTAGAAAAGAGGGTTTTTGATTGAGTGGGGTGAAGACCCTTTATCAAAAACCACACTCCCTATCAGGGTGAACCACATAAGTCACTAAATTAACCTGTGCTCAACTCTGAGAGATTGGCACAAAAGCACTCCAGTTAAATTATGCAGCATTTCCAGAAGTAATAAAGAGGGAGTTAAAAATCTCCATTGGGAGAAAACTGCAGGCTGTGGCCGACAAGGATTCCATGAGGCCAGATACCCCTTCAGAGAGGAGCTGCTTGTAGGCAATTGGCTTACTGATGGAGGGGATTGAAACCCTACTCGAGCAGAAACCACAACTCTTATCAGGATGAAACGCAAGCAATTCCCAAATTAACCTGTGCTCAACCCTCTGGTAGCATGGCACAAAAGCAGTCAGGCTTAATTTAGAGGCAATGTTTAAAGTATTTATGCAGCACTACAAATAGTAATAAAGTTAAAACACAACGCAAGAGAAATCTTGCATCAATTTCGAAAAGTAGAGTAAACTTTTATAAATGATTGGACACCAAAACAATAAAAATGTAATTTGTAGATCTGGAGATATGCAATTATAAAGGTTTTGTGAAAATTGAGCTCTGAGAAGCAAAAAACGCCAACCAATGTTAACTGGTTGCAGTAGACCGGGTCAGAGGCACAAGTACAGGCTGACTGCGATGGTGTGTGGGCCAGATTTAGGACTGCGTTCAGTCCGCTGAGAAAGTACCTTGTGGGCTTGGGCGTCAAGATGCAAAGCCTTGCGTCAAGATGCCCGCTCCAGTGTCCAGGAGCAATTGACGAGAAGCTGTGATTCGAAATGTGTTGCGCAGCTGCGGAGTCAATGATTGTTGACAAGGAGCTGCAATGCAGGGTCCCTCAATGACGTGGAGGAAGACGGTGGGGTTTTGCAAGACTTGCACGGCAATGCGTTCGTGCACGCGGTTAAGTGTGTCACGCTGGACTGGTGTCGGCACCAGGCTGTGTAGGCATCAAAGAAGCTGCTAGTGCTTTTGAGGAGATGCGTCGAGGACGAGTTGCGTCACACTGGGCCAGAGTTGGTGGCAGGTTGTGCTGCGTTGACCAAGCTGGTTATGTCTGTGTGTCTTGAAACAGGGGGGTCAGCCAACTAACCTGTGGTGCTTTACTGTAGTTTTGGACAGCAACAGAAGAGACATGGTGCAGCAACAGCAGGCCTTGACAACAGACTAGTCCTTGGCCAGCAAGTAGGGCAGGCTTTCCAGTTGGGCAGTCCTCCTTCCTGGCAGAGTGCACAGGTTCAGAAGTGATCTGAAGCGTTGGGTCTCAGGGTCCAATATTTATACTTGGTACTAGTTTTGAAGTAGATGAAGTTTCTAGAGCGTTCCACACCCAGAGCTGTTTGGAATTTCCTTCCTCCCTCTCCTGGCCCCACCTATTTCCCCTTTGTCTCGCTGTTTTGGAACAATACACAAAGACCTACTGCCAGCTTAACCTAGTCATATGACCCAGGATACAGGCTGCAGACACCAAATGGTTGGGACAAGAAAATGCCAACTTTCTAAAAGTGGCATTTTCAGATTTAGACTTAAATTCCAACTTTACTATTAAAGAGGGTTTTAAATTAACATTCTTTAAAGACGAAACGCGACATTCCTACTTGTTCCTAATTGAATGTTATCACTTAAATGTAATAAAATAACCCAGTGTTATCCTAAAGGAGAGGTAGGCCTTGTAGTAGAGAGAAATTAATTTAAGAGTTTTTCACTACCAGGACATTTAAAACTTGTAAGTACATGTACAACTTTTTAATATACTGACCCCTGTCCCATGGTCTATTTAGGGCCTACCCGAGGGGGTGACTTGTATATATTAAAAAAGAAAGCTTTAAGACTGGAAAAAGATTTATTTTGCCATGTCGAAATGACAGTTTAAAGGCAGCGGAAATAGCAGGCCTGAGACTAAAGTGGATGGCAAAAGGAGTGCTTCTGGCCCACTAGTAGCATTTAAGGGCGTACAAGTAAACTAAATGTGGCTACTAGGGATAAGCCAGTTCACCATCTTTGAGAGAAAGCCCATGCACTGGTTAGCAGTGGTAAAGTGTACAGACTACTAAAAGTTACCAAAGCGGGGGTTCAGAAGGCAGGAGGGTGAAGGCAAAATGTTTGGGGATGACTGCAGAAAGGGCCAAGTCCAACACAGCTGAACAGGATTTAATGCTGCAGAGAAGAATGTATAGGGAGCTACCACAAAGTCATGCCGGCTGGAGATGCAACGTGGGCTGATCAGTGAGTAGGTAGGTCCCGGTCTCCTGTCGGTTCTCAGGCCAGTTTTTTGTGGAAAATATTCCCAAATGTCTGTTTTTAGCTGTTTGGGCACATTTAGCACCACTTTCAAGGATCCTGGAGTGGTGGGGCACCACTTGGAGGGCCGGACTCTTCAAGTAGGGTCTAGGTGTGGGTTGAAGGCTATTAGAGCTTTTTGTTTCCCCCTGTAGTCTAGAAAGGAAGTGAGCCAACTAGACCTTGGAGCCACTCTGGTAGCCCTGCGATCAAGCAGCAAGGCAGGCCTCAAGCAGTAGGTCAGTCTTCTGTGGGTACAAGGCAGGCTTCAAGCAGCAGAGCAGTCCTCTGGTAGCACAGGGCAGTCCTTCTGGGGGTCCTCCACCGGTCCTGGAGGGAAGTGAATAGTTGGTCAGAGGGTCCAATATGTATACTCTTGGCCAGCCTTTGAAGTGGGAGAAAGTTCTAGACCCTCCCCCCTTTCCCACCACATCTGGTTCTGGAATGTTTCTTTGTCCGTACCAGGCTTACAAGAGGTCTAGGATGACAGATGACTGGTGTCAAGTTCTTTGTTAGTGTGCTCAGGCACCCCTTTGAAATGAGCCAATAAAATAAATACATGTGGGTACTATATCTGTCATATGTGTGCATGATATAATAAATTACATAGGGGCAGCCTCCTCTGTGTGGTTATGGTGAAGCTGCACTTTCTATGCAATATGCATTTTATTGATTTGCCTATAACTTCTGACACCTTGGACACATTCTACCAATTGTGGCAGTCCGTTGGTAGGTTCATTTAAAGTCCATATTGCCAGCTTTTATGGAAAGGAAACTTGGTACTGGGGACTGACTGAGTGCTGATTGGATGGTTGCAAGAGAAAAATCTCTCTTGGGTCTGCCATTTATGATGCTGGGCACAAAGGAGAATTATAAGTCTGAAGTTTGCCCTGGGTTTGACACACCCATGCATGAAGTTTGCCCTGGGTTTGGCTGTGTTACCAAACTAGGGTCCGCGAATACACAAAAAACTAGGCCTTTCCTCAAGCCAAGCTTTGTGGGCTCCCTATGCGCTAGACTGAGTTGGCCGAAGGACCTGGATATGTACACTGTGTAATCCCAGGCAGGCCGTGCAGCCATCATCCGCTTTTCAAGGTCAAAGCCTGCGCAAAACCCAATGAAATTTTAAATAAAAAGTTCAAAATTTAGTTAGGATTCTGCCTCAAATAAGCAAAAATACTGAAATTCACCAGTTATGATATGCAAACCACACGTTGCATGCCATAGTTTGAGTTGCCCCCATGCAGAAAACACCCATTTGAAAAAGGCACATTATAAAAAGACTGACTACCAAGAGCAAAAGATGGCAGGTGGTGTGAGTTATGGAAGTTAACAAATTTCAGCTTTTTTGCGTTTGAGCCAAAATGATCAAATAGTGTTTTATGTTCCCCCCCTCAGTGTTTTATGCAGACACCCCTCCCACCTCGTTCGCTAAGTCATTCTTTCATAATTCACAATTTTATTAAAGATAAAACAGATGTGTGTTCAGTTTGCAGACCGTGATTTACCTGCCTCCTCCCTTAAGAAAGCTACACCCAGCTTTCTCAAGAGAACCTGTGCTTTATTTACATATCTTACCGCACTTTTCTGGAGCAAGAAAGTATGCTTTTGTTATAAAAAGTGGATAGCTACATCAGAGTGATACAATACATCAATCTTACTCAGAAGTAGTTTTATCATTTTATGGAGTGGTGCTACTTCTTTCGCCCTTCCTTTTAGCTCCCAGATGGACGAGTGATCAAAGTGGGAGGTGAACGTTTTGAAGCACCAGAAGCTCTGTTCCAGCCTCATCTCATCAATGTGGAAGGGGTTGGTGTGGCAGAATTGCTCTTCAACACCATCCAAGCTGCCGATATCGATACCAGGTATGGGAAGACATCCTTCTTGTAATAAATGTGGGAGAATCTTCCATTGGAGCTTACTCTGGAAGATGATCTTAATGGAAAGATTAACTTGTACAATGAGGGGCATGGCTGTAGGGAAGTGTTCATATTAGCCATATGCTGTTATGTAGTATACAATACTCCCTATTTTATGTTATAAGGATTCTGCAAGTTACTGATGAGTTGTAAGATTATATAGAAGAAGATGGTCAAAGAATGAGTTCCTTTACAAGGTCACTAAATTCCAAATCGACTTTCAGCATTCTTGTTACGTACTGTAGGGTGTCTTTTATTCCTATAAGAATTGGCCATATCATTTCTACTCCAGTTGTTTTTGTTTACTATGTCACCTGCTTGCTTTGATGTGGTGCATATATTGCGAAAACAAACACCAGTGTGTGGTTTATTTGAGGAGTTTGATATAATTCATTTGAAAACCAACCTTGTGTTATAAAATGAAAGATGTCTGCACTTCTTTCATAAAATCCTGCAGTGTGTTGAACAAATCTACGATTTGATGATCAATTAATGACTATGAATTTCCAGGAAAATTGTTTAGAGAGATTTTGAAAAGCTACTTATTTGAATTAGTTGCGATTCTGATCACAGACCAGCTTTTCAACACTGTTCATATGCACCACCAGCAGCAAAGCATCTGCAAGTAAACTATAAAACTATTGCTGTATAGTAGTTATTTCATTTTCTCATTACAGATGAGTAGTGATGTTGCAATTAGACTGTAATAAGGAAATTACCTGCAGGCTTTTATTAAAGAATATACAATTTCATGGCTTTCGTAACAGCAAGTTTCAATTCCATTAAGGACATGGAGGCGAGGATTATACTATACAGAAGTCGCAGGACTCTTATGGAGGAGGAGTGCGTCTCCTACTTACCTATTGATTACAACCTGTGCAATGTCATTGACGTCTTTATTTGTTAGGTGGTCTCCGAAGAGTTGACATCCTTAGCGCAGAAGCTCTTAGCAATGTCGGAGAGATGCTTTAAACCCCTCAACCAGAGGGAGAACCTATGCCTAAAAACTGGAAGGTAACCCTATCTGAGGTAAAGTTTCTACCTGGGATGTCCATGGCCTTAACATCGGATACACATCTGTGAGAAACCAAGCAGAGCAGGGTTGCCAATTTGGCTGAGCATTCCTTATGGGAAAAATTCTTGTTGTGTGGCCAGGAAAGAAACAGGTTAAGTACTGTGTTGACTTCCTAAAGCCCAGAGTAGTGCAGTTCGGGTGGAAGTGAAAGCCTGATGACTCTGAGTAATTTCTGAACCAAAGGGTGTTCACCTATCGAATGTAGATCAATCGGGCATGCCCTACTAAGAGAGTTGAGAAAAAGGTGATGAGGTACCTATTTGCCAGTCCCTCTGAGGCTAGAGAAGCCAAAAAGTTCAGAATGTGGACCATTCCTGTCCCCCACGGGTTTCAGGTCAGGTGTCTTTGACACCAACCCATCCATCTGGACCAGGCCGACCAATAGCTTTTGACGGTACTGCTCACTCGTGCTTTTTAGAGGAGTTCTGCTGCATGGCTCGAAAGTCCTGGGACTTTGCATCTACCCCGGGAATCCTCCATCCCATAAGTCGCAGAAAACGTTTCAAAACCAGATTGTGAGGATTGACGGAGGGATCCCTGAGATTTGGAAAGAGGGGGAGAGGGATTAGACAATCCCAAGAAAGTTCCATCAGAACTGGATACCAAACTTGAGATTTCCAAGATGGGGTCACAACAAATGTGCCAGTTGTTCCACTAGTCTCATGTTCATGGAGAATGGGGTAAAGGCATATCCCACCTCAGTTGTCCAATCCTGTGAAAAGGTATCTTGTCGGCAGGGGATTGGAATCCGGCCCCCAACTGTACCCAAGTACCTGTCCACCTGGTGATCCAGTTTGGAGGCAAACCGATCTGTCGTGATTGGGCCCCACTTAAGTTGGAGAGCTTGGAACACTGAGGGATCCATCTTCCAGAGGCTGAAGTCCTGGAGGTAATGCGTCTGCCATCCAGCTACCAGATTAGCTGATCCTGGGAGGTGTTCTGCTGTGACCAAGAAAGGGGCTTGGACTTGGTACCTCTCAGGTGGTTTAGTGGACTGCTGCTACATTGTCCATCTTGGGGAGAACGCAGCATTGAACTTTCTCCTTGGTCCAGCATTTCACTATGAAGTAGTCCGCCAACAACTCCAAGCATATGAAAAGCTTGTTCTTGATCGGCCCATTTTTCTCCTGTGAGAAATCCCCACACTTTGCCTCCCAGCTTGTGCTGCTGGTGTATCTGACTCTATGACCAAATCTGCTTGGGCTCCGAATATAGATCGGCCATTCTAGGCCTCCAAATGAGCCAGGCACCAGCGAATCTCTGCTTTCGCCTCGTCAGAAAGGGGAACTTTCTGAGAGTATGCCACTCCTTACCCGAGATGGGAGATCTTGAGTCACCCCAAGAAGATAGCCCGGATGGACGAAAACAATAGACTCACCACACATTCGATTTGCTGTATTGAAGTGGACCGGGAGGCCAATGTACGTCATAGTTTGTGGCATATCTTGACTGCCTTCTGCTATGGGATACTAAGCGTGGCGCAGACCGAGTCCATTACGAAGCCCAGCAAGGTTAACAATTGGGTCAGGGATAGCACCGGCATTTTCCGGTTAATGATGAACCCTAAGGATTGGAACAGTTTAAGTGATTTGGAGATGGTCTGTCCGGGTCCGAAGGCTCTGATCCATGAGGAGATCGTTGAGTTATATTATCAGGTGCATGCCATTGCATTGGACAAGTTCCACAACCGCTTGAGTACCTTGGTGATGCACCAGGGAGCCGAGGAGAGCCTGAAAGGTAGTGTTGTCAACGTCTATTGACACCAAATGAACTGCAGAAAATGCCTGTGGTGTGGGAAGATCAGGATCGTAAGGTGCGCATCCTTGAGGTGTAGACGCACTACCCAGTCGTTGGGGTTAAGAAGATCCTGTAATAGATGGATTCCTTCCATCTTGAAGTGACCGAAGACCATCTACTCGTTGAATTCTGAGGTTTATAACAGGATGTTGACCCTATTCTGTTTCTCCACAAGGAAGAGATTGCTGATGAAACCTGAAGAGTGCGGGGTCATAGAACGATAGCCTTCTTTAAAAGGAGTTTGGATGCTTCTGCGGACACCAGAGCGGCCTCTCTATCTGCATATAGCCATGTCTGAACTGGGGTGGCAGAGTGGGCTAAAGAACGGCGATGGAGCAAACCCAGATCTTTTGACTGGGTGTGAGTGTTTGATTGGTTCAGATGCTCCGTCCATCACCACCCCCTTTTGTACCGGCCTCTGAAGTGGCCAGATCCCCTAGCTTTGAATCATTCTTGATCAAAAGGGACCAGCGCCTCTCTGTAGAGAGGCGCAATTGGCATTGCCAAGAAATATGATGGCCCATTTTGGCCAGCAATAAAGGGTGTCCAGGGAGATGAGGGAAGCCGAGGCCCTGCGTCCTAAGCCGTGTCTTGAATTTTCATCAGGGGACTGGCCAAGTCAAACAGTTAATCTTGGCATGATCGCTCAATTCCTTTCTTGGGATCCCGGATATATTTGACTAAGAAGGTAGCCATTATGGGGGTCAATTTCAGGTGTTCGGGTCACCTTGTCCTCGAAGGAATGGCAGGGGCCCTCCTCCTTAAGGTGGTTACGCACCTCTTTGTATAAGGGTTTGCGTAGCCTCTCAGCCATATATGTGGCGATCTTCTCTGCCTGCATCCAGTCCGATGATGTTGGGTGCATTAGGTCATCTGGTTTCAGCATGTTGGGGCTTGGGTGTCTTTGTGGTCAGTGGACAACTTGAGGTCTTAGAACAGGCACCTGGGTCTTTCTGGCTGTATATCTACATCAGAATCCATGGGGGAGTCCTCACCATCCAGGGGCACTTAGAGCCTAATGAAGGCATCTAGGTTGACCCCTGGATCCCTGGTGCACTTCCCCTTGGATTTATGAGTGACTGACTGCCCTAGAGGTAAGGGGGGCAAAGGCTTTTGTTTGTCCTCCCTCTGGTTGAGGGGTTAAAAACGTCTCTCTGCCATTGCAAAAAGCTTCTGCTCGAAGGGCGCTACCGCTTCAAGGACTGCGTTACAAATAGAGGCGTCAATGACATCGCACAGGCTGTCATAAATAAGTAGGTAGGAGAGGCACTCCTCCTCCATAAACGAGTCCTGCGACTCCTGCATAGTATAATCCTCGCCTGACATAGAATTGCTAGCCTCCATGTATTATTACAGGGATTACTTCCACAGAACGCGACAAAGGGCTGTGGAGAATTTTTCTAATATCAAAATCTTTGCCGCCGAGAAAGTGTCTGAGGAGCTGTGATACATTCATTAATCAACTTATGTGAATTTGTATCAGGATTACTATGTGATTAAAGCAGACAACATTGTTTAGAGAGAACATCAAACAGTATTATTGTTGCTTTAAATTATTGTGTGACGATCCCCAGTCAATTAGTTATATCACCAATTGCCCTCAGCAGTTTCTGTACATATGGTAAATAACACATTGGATGCAAATACATATTTTATCTGTGTTGAGATGTACCCATGGGAATGTGCTAATGTTTTCCCTTTTGTATTGCAGATCAGAGTTTTATAAGCACATTGTGCTCTCTGGTGGATCTACCATGTACCCAGGTCTGCCCTCTCGTTTGGAACGGGAAATCAAACAGCTCTACCTGGAGCGGGTTCTCAAAGGTGATGTGGAGAAACTTTCGGTGAGTGAAATAATTCTTGCTTCAGTTCATAAAACCCATCTGTTTAAAGAGCACAAAACTCAGTCTTATATTTTTCTTTCGGGCAGCAGACTACCCTGGAACATGCCCGGTCAGTTTTAACCCTTTGCATGCTCGTGACGGAACCATTCCGTCACGAGCCACGGTGGTGCTGTGCTGGTGTCGGAATGGTTCCGTAAAGGCCCGGCCGCCACGCCTGCGCGTCGCTGATTTCACGCCTGCGCTGAGCGTTCAATTAGGCGGGCGGGGCCGTGACAGAACCATTCCGTCACAAGCACAGCGCCACCACGGCTCGTGACGGAGTGGTTCCGTCACGAGCATGGCGGCGCCGCGTGCCCCCCTAGCTCCGCTGCGGAATTACCGCCGCGGCCAAGGGGTTAAAGAGTCTGCCATATGAACGATCTTAGCTGTTCTGTACATGATTGCAGTAACAAACAGTGTTCACTACCAGATCTGGACACCATTACAGACGTGGCTACAGACTGTCTAAACGTATTACAGAAAGGGTCTGTCACCTACATACTTGGCTAGCGTTTTTTGTGAAATTCCTCCATGAACAACTGTAGGCGGAGTTTAGGTTTAAATAGGAAAATCTGCGAGTTTTTGATCAATAGCCATTCTGACCGTATTGATTTGTCCTTTAGAGCAGTCTGTGGCGTCCTAGTGGATTGTACGTTCAGTGATTGCTGTGCCTTATAAGTTTATGATCAATTTTGTGTCATGACGATGTCTGAAACATTTAGGGAGATTGAACTGAGCACTTGTTGTAACAGGCAGAACTCTTGCATGGAAGATGCCAAGCTAACAGGATGTATTTAGCATTGCTTAGCCCATGTTGCAATACTAATAAAGATGTCTTTTAGCTCCAGTGAGCCATGTCTCATTCGTTTTTGGACCCAACCATTCAAGCTACGTATTGGTTGCAATAAGGAAAATATTAATTATTAACTTGCCACCTACCTCTGCAGAAATGTAGGAGGTGGTGCCTGTGAGCGGAGAAGTTTAGGCAGAGGTAAAGGAGAACAAGCATCGGCAAAGCCAATCGATCTTGCCCATAAGAGTCATTGGCTTTGGCAAAGATTTGCAGCCATGCTATACAGCACCGCGGATGCTTTGCAGTGTGGCAAAAACTAATTAAAACATTTGTTTGACACAGCCAGAGCTGGATTTATTTATATAGCTTACAAATACGGGCCTACAACCCGACGGGCCGGCCACCACACTGTAATAGCACATAGACCAGGAGAAAAACCCCAGCAGGTCTCCGATAGTACAAACGCAACAAAGCAAGGCATAAAGCCACAGGGAAACCACAGTGAATAGGAAAAGTGAAGGTTAATTTTATAATATAATAGGGTGAGTAGCAGGAACATTGCAGTTATTAAGGTCCAAAAGTCCGTGGCGGGGCGTCAGCAGGCATTGAAACAAACACAGCGAGTTTCAAAAAAAGGGAACAGCTACAGTACAGCGAGGGCGAGACGTGGGTCCCACATCAGCAAACAATACCATCCACTGCCCAACGCCCACCCGTTACTACAAAATACGCAGCAATACATAAAAGGAAGTCAGGATTGCAATACAAAGCCATCCGCTACATCAACCCAGGGAATGAGAGAAGAAAGGGAAAAAGGGGAAAAGAACATCAGGAAAAAGGGTTGAAAAAACAGGGAGAGGAGGACGCGGCCCCACAGCATGTGCCCCATGGCAAGTAAAGCATACGAAAAAGGGGCAGCCCATAGAACCAAAGGAAACAGGAGTAATGGATGCGTAATGAACATCGGTAACAGGGAGGCCGCAGGCCCACACTGGCAAAAAACACCCCATGAGGCCTACATGCAGACGCGGCGTCCAGAAAAAGAATACACAAGAGCCATAGAACCAAGAACAAAAGAAAAACAAAAAGACAGACCCACCCCACCCTGCACCCCTGCAGAAGGCTATGGCCTACCCCCCCGGCAGCGTGCCTGTCGCCCTAACCGGAAACCCGAAATATAGAAGAGGCAAAAAGTAAGAGAGAAACCACGTAGGCAAAAAGAGAGGAAGGGGAAGGAAGGAAAAAACTATCGGGAGAGGAGACACAGAATCAAAACTATCAGCTCCCAACCCTCCCGTCCAAGCACATTCAGAGCCCACTAGAAGATGAGGTCATTTCAAAAAAAGAAACAGGCACCAGGAATATGAAGAGGAATCAATCACACAGGTAGAGCCGCTGGGCGGTCATCTGGCCACTCCACAAAGTAATAGTCCGGCGGTACAAGTACATCTCAACCCTGTCCTCGTCTGTCCAGTGCCATAGGCACAGAGTGCACAAAGAACCAGTACATGAGGGGCCAGAGGTAAAAAGCAAGGATTCCAAATGTCAAGCCACTACACAAAGTATAACGGCTGCGGACCAGATGAGCAAAAAAAGGCGGCAACAGCAGCAGGCAACTCAAGCGCGGCTCCGCGGGCAAAGGGGAAAACATCGCCCTGGTGAAAAAGTCACAGGATCTCCACTCGGCAGGCCGAAGCAAAAAATCACCGGGAGACCCGGCGAGACAGATCCGGACAGATCTCGGCCGGGGGCCCTCCAATGCATCCACCACAGGGAGGAACTCCGGACAATACGAGGCAGCAGGCATCCGTACGTCCAAACAACCGGTGGCCTTAGGATTTTCAATGTCCAGGAAAGGCATCGCGGCACCCTGAAGCGGCGAAGCCATACACGCAGGGGACGGCACAACGAGCCCGGAACAAAGGCCACCAGCCAGCCCAGTGACAGGCACAGTCATGGAAGCACGCCAGGAACACAGGGCGGCGAAGACTTCGCCAACTGTAGGCTCACCTTTACGGTATTCAGCAAACGTGCCGTGCGGCGAGCCGATGTCGCCGTCCCCAACGAGGCATAGATGCAGGGAGCGGGCCGCCATCTTTGCAGCCTGGCGCGGCCGCGGCAATCTCCGACCCCAATCCGACCACCAACGGAGCTCGATAGGATCAAGCCGGCGACAAGCAAAGGACCCCCCAGGGCAGAAAGGCGGGCCACCAGAATATTGAGGCAGCCGGCGCCACCTACCCACGGGCGCCGCCCGCCGAGACCGGGCGGAGGGTTTCAAGATGGCCGGACAGGAGAACAAAGGGGAGACGAGTCGTCCATACGGTCAACCCCCGTCCGTGGAAGGCAGCGCTCCACCACCAGGTCCCCGGACAGCCAGACCAGGCCCGGTCAGTCGCCACCGGTTCAACCGCGCAGTGGCCGCTCCGGCCGACCCCGCTCCTCCACCAAGGGGTCAGCCCCGGCGATCCGCCCCACCTGGGCGCCGCAGACGAGTCCAGGCCTGCCCGCCCCGGAGGCCGCGAAGCGAACAGGGGCGCAGCTCAGGATCCGCGGCACTTAGGATCATCCGGAGCAGACGGTAAGTGCCAGCAAACCATCATAAGTCCATATTCCATCAAGAAAGACTTCTCGGGGCAGGATAAGGTGCAGGATATACAGTTCAGGCAGGAAGGTTGACGGAGCCGAGCTACAACGCGGCCATCACGGTCGCGAGCTTGGCTCCTCCCCCTATTTAAGCCTTTTTGTTTTTTATTATTATTTTTAGCTATGCTGCACAGCATGGCTACAAATCATTGCAAAAGTAAGCAATGCCCATTTCTGTACAGCACGAACAAAAGGAAATGGCGAACCAATATTCTCAAAGGAAATTCTTTTTTGGCTTTGCCAATGCTGGTTAGATCTTGGTGTAGTACCCCTGTGATTCTAAGCAAACCAGTTAATCTCACCATGTGTGAAAAAGAAACCAATGACATTTATCAATACATCCTATCCCATGAAGAAAGCAATTGCACTCATTACCATGTCTTATTGAAAATACATTTGTAAACAAGTAACATCTGTTGTCACAATGAACATCCATTTTAAAACCGAAAATGGTTTCTTCAAAGTGTGTGTGGCATATTAAAATATAGCTACAAAAGCCAAGAGCCTGAACAGGGACAACAAAAAAGAAGAAAAAATAAAAGTAGTGCCTCAATCACAGCGCTATCAGCGGAAGGACAGCAATCATGCTGCAGCAATCAGTACTTGGTCCGTGCTCCAGCCGAAAGAAGGGGAAATAATTAATCACCGCTGTACTATTAGAAGGCTGCAAATAAGAGTTACAATGAAGACAATACATGTTAAGCAATGAGAAGGCTGCAAGTCCTTTGTAGTATAAAATATCTCTTCTAAGCGAGAGCAAATGCGGTGCATGCGCCGTTGCAGGCGAGACGTAAAATGGAGAAATTGCTGACAGCTTCTGAAAGAGCGTTGAGATTGTATGTATTTATGTCACTTGAATTTGCATAGCACAAACATAGCCAAAAGGCAGATATGATCTGGGATGAAATGAGCACTTCCTGTATTGTGCTCTTTATTTCTCCTGACTGGCTAGCATTGTGGACTGTTCTTTAGTTCATCACTGGGTGATAGGTTTGGTCTTTTTTACCTGCATTCCCTTTTCTCAGATCAAACCGAGACATTTTAGATTTTTCTACCTGGTTTGATGTCACCCTTGGCATATATGGCGATTGACGTATAACTCTGATGCAAGAACTATTTACAAAGCTGCATTAAAGAGTTTTCACAAATTAAAACAGACCACTATGAGGAACTTCTTCGTAGAGAAAATTAAAAGCGCTGAAAACTCAGCTAAAACCCTGTTCAACATCATTAAAGAATTTTCTAATCCTCCCGCCTTAGTGTCGCAGATTACCCCCAGTCAGTCCTTATGCGATGGCCTTTCTGACTTCTTTCACGACAAGATTGTCAAGATTTCATCCACGTTTAATCAAGATAGGGCTCGACCCTCGTCTGACTCTAATGTCCGGCAGGAGGGGACCTTTGCTTCATTTAAGAACCTAACATGGGAGTCCGCTTTGACTCTATTTGACCGGTGTAAATCCGGGTCCCCTCTCGATCCTGCCCCAGCACAGGTGTTTAGCAAACTTTCTCCCCTTGTGATTAGCCCACTTCTTGCCATCTGGAACACCTCTTTACGCTTAGGCCTTTTTCCCTCTTTGTGGAACCAGGCCATGTTGGTTCCAATTATTAAGAAGACAAATGCTGATCCATCTCTGTTTAGTAATTATCGACCGATATCTCTTCTTCCCAAGCCAGCAAAATTTTTAGAGAAGGCAGTACAGGAACAGTTGGCAGAACACCTTGAAGCCAAACAACTATTGCATGATTCTCAGTCTGGTTTTAGACCAGGTTTCAGCACTGAGACGGCACTCTTAGAGGTATCTGAGTCTATTCGAGAGTGTGTAGATGTGGGCGAGGAGGCCATGTTGGTCCTCCTCGACCTGTCTGCAGCTTTCGATACTGTCTCACATGACATACTGCTGGACCGTCTGCATAATGTTGGTATTGGGGGCACTCCATTGGCCTGGGTTAGATCCTTCCTTACGGGGCGATCTCAGAAGGTCTTTCTCAGACCTTTTGAGCCTGAAGCAAAACCTTTGCTCTGTGGTGTTCCGCAGGGCTCTGCACTGAGCCCACTGTTTTTCAACGTGTACCTTGCTCCGCTGGCAAAAGTGGTTGAATCCTGGGGGGTCTGAGTGATTTCTTATGCTGATGATACTCACCTGGTATTTTCTTTTAGAGATCACTCTGACGGCAGTCTGGCTAGTTTTCGCCACTGCCTTACTAACATCTCCTCTTGGATGACCTCCAATAATCTTAAACTTAATACTGATAAGACGGAGGTTTATTTTTCAATCAGAAATCCCCACTTTCAGCCACACTATGGTGGCCTCCGGAGCTCAATCCTCCTCCGGTACCAGTTCAAGCAGCTCGCAATCTGGGGTTTCAATTTGATAACTCTTTATCCTGCAAAACTCACATCAACAAAGTTACGGCAGCTTGCTTTGGATAGCTGCGTATGATTAGGAAAATCTTTCCGTATCTTCCACTGGACTCTCGCAGGACCATCATACACAACCTGATTACCTCACATCTTGATTATTCAAACAGCCTATATGTGGGTGCCCCAGCTTACCTAATCGATCGTCTGCAGATCGTGCAAAATGCGGCTGTTAGACTGATTGGCAATATCCCCTATCGCCACTCGGTTACTGCATACGTGAGGAAGCTACACTGGTTGCCAGTGACCCGACGCATTCAGTTTAAAGCACTGGTCTTTGCATTTAGGGCCCTCAATGGAGCCTATCTATCTGAGAAAGAGGCTCAAACTTGGCCATTCGACCAGAGCTCTTAGGTCTAACAATCTCCGCCTCCTGGTTACCCCACGCTTCCGCCGGTCCAGAATGGGGGGCCGAGCATTTGCAGTTGTGACCGCTAAACTCTGGAACAGCCTCCCCTTAGATCTTAGGTTTATTTCCTCTGAGTCTCTGTTCCGGAGTAAACTGAAAACCTGGCTGTTCGCCAGCCCTTAGCTGCCGCCTCCCTACTGTTTAGCCTGCCGTCTTCTTATTTTTCAACATGAATTTATTTTTCATAACATTGTACAGATACATTTGTATGGTTTATTTATTTTTGTCAGTTATACTCTTTTTAAAATTGTATCAAAAAGAATTGCCTGTCAGTTCACAATATTTTTTGTTCTGTTTCTTAAATACTTTCCTTTATCTGTTGACGGTTCTTTATTCCCCCCAGTTTGGTTACCGTTTTGAAATTTTCTCTGGCTCACCAATGATTGTTATTTTAGGCTTTGACGAAGCTACAATTACGATAGCAAAGGGTCGCGAAACAAGTGTTAGCTAGTAGAGTTCTGTAAAAACCAAGTTAAACTCAAGCAATTGAGTTTTCGATTAATGAAGTAAAAATAAACTTTGCAATAATAATCCTTCAGAAGTCTGATTGGATGTTTAATGAGCTCTTTTCTTGAAATAAATATTTACTTCAACACAGTTTGTCCTCCAACGACTTCCCGTATCATGTACTGGTGCCAGTATTCAAAAGCTTACAATCTATAGTGCCCTCCAGAAAATGTGCTGAAAATTGGATACCAGTGATAGGCTGCTGAGTGGAAGCTCCGTAGGGCAGGTAAATAAGCCTGCAGGTGGGTTTAGAGACTGATATTGTACGGGCAAGGGTAATTCCCTCACATGTGGTAGTCTGAGTACAGCACAGGGTCCGGTGGCCGTGCATTTGTGTGCTCTCCCTCATGGTATTGAGGTGCTGTTTATGAATATCAGTGATGCATTTTGTCATTAAAGGTCCGTTATTTTGCTACACTATTTGTGAATCTGTAGGGGGTATTGCTTAAAGGAGGCAATCTACAAGAGTTAGAAATAGTGTGTGGTATTATTTATTTTTGTTAGCAACTGCCACATGAACGGCAAGGCATTTAGAGTTTGAGATGCATGGCTTCCGCTGAAGCACCAAGGACAGGAGAATTTTTCAATACATCGCTCTAGACACATGACTTTTAGAGGCAGTTGTGCATGTGCTGTGGGGGTGTACAATGATATTAAGGTAACATGCTTTCTCGTGGCTACTCTACCTTACCTCCTCAGATTCCTCACCTTTGCATAAAGTAAAGTCCACATTTGTAAAGCGCACAATCACCCGTAAGGGTCTCTAGGCGCTGGGGGCCGTCGGGAAGATTAAGCGAGCTATTGCCCAGAGTCACATGGTGCTGGGCTAACCTGCCGCCGGAGCCGGGGATCGAACCGTGGTCCCCAGATTCCAGCGTCAGTCGCCCTGGCCGCGGCGCCACACCTCTCCCGCATACATCCCAGGCGCCAGACTGAATCCAGAAACTTTTTTCAGCAATGCTTCTGCATGTCTCTAGGTGGTGCCAAGCGGCTCAGAGCTGACTCCGCACCACTCCTTAAGTGATTTTGATTTGAGTTTCGTAAAGCTTAACAAGTACCCAGAGGTGTCTCGGTGCTGAAGAAGGGAGAAGAGAGGGAATAACGTTACATTTGAGTAAAAATCCAGTTACGGGTTTTCTCCTATCTCGAAGACTGGCTGTTGAAGGTGGGCTTATATCACAGTCCATCGTAGACCACCTCCAGAAGACGGAAACCCTTTTAACATCATTGGGGTTCATTATCAATTAATTGAATTTGCACCAAACTCCTTAGCTTAGGTTGCCATTTATTGGGGCAATTACAGACAGTGCAATTCAAGGCCTTGAGAAGCTTACGGAAACTCTGGAGAGAGGGCGCTGATTTAATTTCCAAAGGAAGCTTGTTCCATGTTAGGGTTGTGCACACCAGCAAGCTCCTACCACCCAGGACGAAAGCCTATAGGGAGGCACCACCAAATTCATCGCTGAACTAGATCTGAAGGTCCTAATGGGCACATACCTGCTGATTTTCTCCCTCAAGAAGGCTGGCCCTTGACCCTGAGAGCTTTGTAGGTTATACAAAGAGCTTTAACAAGAATTATTTGCCGAACAGGCGACCCCTGCTTTCTGTCCGTACACCCCACCCCGAGAGTCTGGTGATCCAGTCCTCTACGTCCCAGACTGCATTCCCGACTGCTCCTCCAGATCGGGAATCCAAAACTTTTGACCAGTTCGGGAAGAAACTGTTCTCACTTAGTCCGGGGTTGCGGTCTATCAACACCGCTTGCCTTTTGGGCCATTACACCCACTCCTTGTGGGATATGGTTGCGGACGTGCTGCCCCAGTGTCCGGAAGAGGCACGGGTCGCCCAAGCTCTTGCTGAGGGGTGGGGATGCAGCACGTTATTCCATCAGATGTGCACTTGATACCACGGATTCGCTGGGCAGAGCCATTTCCACGACGGTGGCGATCCGTCGACCCGCCTATCTGAGGTCCGCCAATTTTTTGAGGGATGTCCAGTCCACGCTCATGGACATGCCTTTCGATGGCCGTCGCCTTTTTGGCGACAAAGTAGACAGTGCGCTTGAACATTTCAAGGACTCCAGGGCTACGGCCAAATCCATGGGCGTGTCGGGCCAGCGCCAGCAGACTTCTGCTTTTTGCCCCTTTCGTGGCCAAGGAAGGGGCGCCCCCACATGATCGTTCAGCCGCAGACCGAACCTCAACGCGGATGTGGTAACCACCGTGACAGTACAGGGGGACAACGGCAAGGTCAGTCCACATCCACTCCCGCAGCATCTGCCTCAAAGCCTTCCTAGTCCGAGCTTTTAGGCCCATTCGACGCCACGTCCGCCATTACCTCCTCCACTGGCATACCATCACTTCGGACAGGTGGGTGCTGCAAATTGTCCGAAGGGGCTACTCCCTCCCCTTCGAGGCGACCCCTCCAGCCATGCCACCGCAATACCACCGCATGTCCGGGGATCACTTGCAACTTCTGCAGTAGGAAGTTACGGCCCTCTTGGCCAAGGTGGCCGTCGAGCGCATTCCTGGGCCAGAAGTAGGATGTGGTTGCTACTCTCACTACTTTCTGGTTCCCAAGAAGGGCAAAGGAGGCCTACGCCCTATCTTGGACCTCCGGAGCATCAGCGGCTGCCTCCGGAAGGAGAAGTTCAAGATGCTGACTTTAGCTCAGGTCCTGGCTGCCCTAGACCCTGGAGACTGGATGGTAGCGTTGGACTTGCAGGACGCATATTTCCACATCTCCGTCCTGCCGGCCCACCGGCGCTACCTGTGGTTCACGATAGGCCACAAGCACTTAGGCGCTACTGGGTGGTCACGAAAGTGATAGCGGTGGTCGCAGCTCAGGGGTTTCAGTTTTACCCTATCTTGACGACTGGTTGTTGAAGGCGGGTTCGCCCCAGACAGTCGTCTCCCACCTCCAGACTACGGCCGATCTCCTGCACTCGCCGGGGTTCTCCATCAACGTGCCGAAGTCACACCTGTGCCCCTCTCAGAAGCTCCTCTGATCAGAGCGGTTCTGGACTCGGCGCAGTTTCGGGTTTATCCTCCGGAGCAGCGGGTTCAGGATATTCAGGCTCTGATTCTCATCTTTCAGCCTGAGTCTCAGTCAGGTTGGCGCTGCGGCTCCTGGGGCTGATGGCCTCCTGCATCCTGCTGGTGCATCACGCCAGGTGGCGGATGCGGGCTCTGCAGTGGGACCTGAAGTTTCAGTGGGCACAGCATCAGGGCAACCTGTCCGACCACGTCCTGATCTCGGAGGACACTGCGAGACAGTTGCTGTGGTGGCTCTCGCACCGTGATTGGGTCTGCGGCAGATCCCTCTCCCTTCTCCAACCGGAGCACGTAGTAGTGACGGATGCGTCCCTCCTGAGATGGGAGGGCCACATGGGAGAGGCGAAGATCAGAGGCCTCTGGTCTCCGGAGGAGTCCCAGCTCCATAGCAATCTTCTGGAGCTGTGGGCGATCTGGCTTGCACTGAAGGCATTCCTTACCTCTGTCCGGGTAAGTGTAGTGCAGGTGTACACAGACAACACCACCGCCATGTGGTACTGCAACAAACAGGGCGGGGTGGGGTCATGGACGCTTTGTCAAATGGCTCTGCGCCTCTGGACACAGCTGGAACACCTGACAGGTTCCCTGAGCGCCAGGGCGGAGAAACTCAGCCGCCGGTGCATGATGGATCATGAATGGCGTCTGAACTCGGACGTGGCGCAAGGTCTCTTTCAGCAGTGGGGAGAGCCTTGGTTCGATCTATTCGCCACCGAAGAGAACGCGCAATGTCATCAGTTCTGCGCGTTGGAATTTCCAAGGCGGCACTTCGCTCGACGATGCTTTTCGTCGCGAGTGGAGCTGCGGTTTGTTGTATGCCTTTCCGCCTATACCACTTCTGCCCAGAGTGCTGAAGAAGATCCAACGCGACCGGGCCCAAGTCATCCTTGTGGCTCCAGACTGGGCATGAAGATAGTGGTATCCCGAGCTACTCAGTATGTCAGTCGATCCCTCGATTCGTCTGCCTCTTCAGAAGGACCTTCTATCACAGCAGCAGGGGACGGTCCTCCACCTGAACCTGTCCAGTCTCCACATTCATGCGTGGAGATTGAGCGGCGACAGTTGAGGCCATTTGACTTGCCTCCTGAAGTCTGTGATGTGATTCTGGCAGCCAGGCGTCCCTCCACAAAATCTGTATACGCCAACAGGTGGATCAAATTTGTGGCATGGTGCACAGCAAAGGCTCTGGATCCACTTTCTGCCCCCTTTCAGAGGTTCTCCTCTTCCTTCTTTCTCTTGCCCAGCAGGGCTTTGCTCTGGGCACTATCAAAGGCTATCTCTTGGCCATTTCAGCCTTCTTAAGGCTTCCCAATCAGCCTTCTCTTTTCAAGTCCCCTGTTGTAAATAGATTCTTAAAGGTCATCCCACACATGTTCCCTCCTGTTCCCTTCGTAATACCTCAGTGGGACTTGAACCTTGTACTGACTTACCTGATGTGCGCTCCCTTTGAGCCACTTCATAACTGTCCTCTTCGTCTTCTGACTCTTAAAACTGCATTCCTGGTTGCCATCACCTTTGCCAGGAGAGTGAGTAAGCTCCAGGCTCTGTCTTCTAAGCCTACTTTCCTTTCTGTCCATCCGGACAAAGTTGTTCTGAGGACTCATCCTTTCCTGCCCAAGGTGGTTACAGCCTTTCATATCGGGCAGTCCATCACCTTGCCCACCTTGTATACGCCTCTGCATCCCTTGAAAGAGAGGCTCCACGTCTGGACCCAAAACGGGTTCTCTCCTTTCATCTAGACCGCACACGCCAGTTCCGGGTGGATGATCAGCTCTTTTGGTTACTTGGGCGCTAAGAAGGGACGGCGGTGCACAAGCGGACCATCTCTCGGTGGGTCGTTTTGTGCATCAAGGTCTGTTATTCCTTGGCGAAAGTGGAGACTCCTGTGGGGCAGCGCACCCATTCCACTCGGGCCACGGCGGCTACTACTGCCCTGGGTCAGGGAGTCCCCTTGCAGGACATCTGTCAGACAGCGAAGTGGGCCTTGCTGCACACTTTTGCTAGGCACTATTGCCTGGACAGCCAAGTCTGGAGAGATGGCTTTTTCAGCCGTTCCGTTTTCCAGGACTTTCTGGTGTGATCTTTTGTTCGCAGACCCACCTCTGGGGTTGGTATTGCTGGGGTATCTATTCTAAGGTAAGGAATCGAAGACTAACCTGTTTCTTTCAGATGCACAAGTTACTTATCTTCGGTAACGATATATCTGTAAGAAACAGTAGTTAGTGTTAGATTCCTTACCGCCCCACCCATCCTCCCCGTTCTGTGAACCGATATCTAGGGTTAAGGTATCTCCCTTTGAGGGCCCTAGTTTCATGGCACCAGTGTCTGTTTCTTGCATGGCTATGCGTTCCTGGCGCGGAAAGCTATGTACAGAACTGACGTCAGCGCGTGAGGGCGTCCTCTAAGTACTCCGACGTCATCCCGGAGATCACGACGCCGACGATGGACGCGGAGCTGCAGACGACGCCTACTGACGCGCAAGGGTACTGCTGACGAAAAATCTTTCCGGATCCAGTCTGACGCCTGGGGATATTCTAAGGTAAGGAATCTAACACTAACTACTGTCTCTTACAGATATATCGTTACCGAAGGTAAGTAACTTGTGCGTTACGTGTCATTAATTCTTTCTTTATGCGCTCTGAACTGTTCCCTGCTTTCTTTTGCACTCATTGTCATTTTGTAATTTTCTTGCTCTAGAAATTCAAGATCCGAATTGAGGATCCACCACGCCGGAAGCACATGGTCTTCCTGGGAGGGGCAGTTCTAGCCGACATTATGAAGGACAAGGACAGCTTCTGGATGACTCGACAAGAGTACCTGGAGAAAGGAGTCCGCATCCTTGAGAAACTTGGTGTAACCGTTCGATAGGAGAGGGGGAAGTTTGGATTCTTGCCCTCCCCTGCCCGACTCCATGAAAGGATACAAGGAAACATTGGCAGCATCAGGAAAATCTGTTCTATGCATCCGGCTCCTCTCCTGCGTCAAAAGAAAAAAGCACTTCTGAACAAAAGGACCAAAATTACTGTCTAGCATTCACTCTGAGCATCCTTTCCATTAGTGAACTTGCAGGATGGGTACCGAGTCAACATGTGGCCTTACGAGGTCTGACCTGCAAACGTGCATCTTGAGATCTAAGGTTTTGACTGTACTTCTTAAGACGAACCAGTGGGTATGACTTTAGTAATCTGGAAGCCTTCTGACTCGATCACTGTATGATTTTCCTGAGAGGGGAATATATGTAATCTTCTGCCACAAAGTTTTGATTTCATTGTTCCCAGTACAACAATGTCCAACAGGGACGTCTCTTTCTATGACATTTCTTACTAATGATTTATCTTTAATAAAATGTGCACTATCACATATCTCTCCTTCTGTCGGGACTTTATCTAACAAATAATCATTTCCGGTTAAGAGCTTAACTGCAATTACATCACTTCCTCTCAAGGCTTTCCAACAGTGGCTTCATACGCTGTTGGCTTTCTTAAGTGATCATGTGTTCGATCCAGGTTGAACTTCAAAGTAATCTCTCTCTCATTTATGAATGCACATAATGACAGCTTTTCTTAAACTGTTTTTTTCAACTTTGATCTCACTTCTGTTGATTTGTCATTAAGGACCTCTTTACTGATTGTTTCTGTTATACTTACCTGACATACTGCCTTCAGGAACTCTTTACTGATTATTTCTTTTATACTTATCTGACTTACTGCCTTCACTTGAAGTAATCTCTCTTCCAGTCAAGAATTGCGATTGCACCTGCTGTACTATTTCCATTGTGATTTCACCACCTGATCTGATTTGCCCGTCCTTGTATTTTTGTAGTTGGATTTGCTTCTTCAGTGGTAATGCATCCCTTCAGCCCTTTCCAGCACCATTGTCAGTGGATAATGCTCCTGATATGGTTTCACTTGTTCGTTAAACCTTTTGTCAAGTATTCAATCCCTTTTAGTTTTCAATGCACATCCAGTGGTATCACATTGTTCGGGGGGGAGGGGGAGGGTGCTTGGATGCTCTGCGTACTCCTTGTCAATGTTGTTGCTGTGGTGTCTGTTCCTGGTAGGTTGACTTAATCTGTGGATTGATACCCTCTTTATAAAGGGGCAGGAGTAACCTAGGAAAAACTGGTATATTTTGTTGCATTGATTCGTCTCTATATGGGACTGCAATTTCAAGGTCCCACAAGATCATCCTTTTGATGGCAGTACTTTCCATTATTTACAGGTTTCTACCTGTTATTGTTGTAGTCTATTTGCCTAGAAGCATAGCCATTGTGTATTCGTTGGGGATTCATTATACAAATTAAGAATCTTTCTTGATCCTGTGGCTTTTGTTCTTGAAGACGCACAACTTATTTTAACCCAAGATTCTTTGGCTAGAACACACTACTTCTTCCAAGGCATCTTCAGAAACCATTAACAGTTAAATATAGGGCTTTTCTTTTAGCTGTGTTTACGTCTGGGAATATATGCAGTCTTGTTGATATTGACGTATGATATAACAAGTAGTTCCAGTTAAAATGTTAATTTCACAAATTAAATCTTGTGAAATTAGTATATTTTGTATTCTGTGAATTTCACAGTTAAAAAAACTAAAAAAATATTTTTAGCGGTTGTGGAATTTCAGGGAATTTTTACCTTGTGTACACTGGTTTGTGTACTAAATGTCTTGCATGAACAGTAACCCCGTGGCCGAGACATTTTCTCTTAAAATCAATCTCCTAACATCCTCTTGAATAATCTTATGAGGGCAGTTTGAAAAAATGCAGATTTCTTGCAAACATTTTGTAGAGAAAAGAGGATTTTTCCAGCCCCATTAATAAGGTCTCTTTAAATGTTCCTGGAGTTTTTATTCTTTCATACAAAGTTGGGTATATAAAAATATAACCCTTTTGAATTCTAGTGGCTTTCCATTGACATTTTTGTAAGCCATGTAATAACATTGGACTGACCATTCGATATCTTTTGTGGTGAGAAGTCATAATGGGTGGATGCAATATCACACAATTATACTGTCACAGCATATGGGCGAATCTCTTCCTTCTCCTCATGACCTTGACACACCATAGTCCAGTTTCACGTTTCTTATTCCCTGCCTTCTCAGTTATGCTGAAGAGCTTTATTTAATTATAGCTTTTTGCCCAAAAGTAGGTGTAAAAAGATGGGCTTCTTAAGTATACAAGATTTTTCTGAGACTGGCCAATCTGGTACAGATGAAAGTGTGTGCGCATGATGGGCCCATGTATGAATATAGGCATCTCTTCTATTGGCACACCAAATTGTTGCATCTATGTAAGAATATTGCAATTGTTGCCAGCAGGTGATTGGCAGGTTAAAAAGGTTGCCATGGTAGTTAGAGATGTTTCTAATGTGACTGTCTGGTATGGTCTATTGCCACATCAATGTGTAGAGAAACAAATTTTTTATATTGGTTATGGACTGTTATCTCAAGGCATCTTGAGGTACATATTGGTGTGTCCTGCTTCTTCCTACTGTCTAGTGTCTAGAAATACTGCACATTAGCCAGCCTTCTTGTTCTAGCCAGATTTCGTGGAGGACCCTGCTGTGTTTAGTTTGAATGTATGTCTTTAAGCTCCTAAAAAATGCTTTTATTTTTAAAGCTCCTTAGCAAATTGCTAGGTAGGCGGGGACAGTGACTTTCAGAAGTGAGTAGTACATTTTTTCTTTCAGGAAAGCATCACGTTTGATTCATTTACCAAGATAGTCTAATGGTCGAGCCAGAAACTGATTCAGGCCTGCCATTTGTGCTACTGAGTCAAATACAGAGTGGCATTTAAATAGGTGATTTGTTTTCTCACTTGACTATCTAGCCATTTTAAGATATGTATCACAAAATGGAAACTCTTTAATGAACTCTGTCTGGGGTGAGTAGAATAACTGTCGCCTCTGAATAGATGAAAAGGTATGTACCCTGTGTCGCCTCCCAGTATTGATGGGGTCTCACACACCAGATGAAAGAAGTGCTTCTCAAATAGCGTGTTTGAGAACCTGCAGTATTGGGTAAAGCGAGAAGGGTTCCAGGGTAAAGCAGGTTCTCAGAAGCCATGCAAGAAATAGATTTTGACCAAAAGGTACACACATATTGGACTGGAGCAGGACCTGTGCTCAAGATACGGTTAGTGAAGCAAAAACGTGGCATTTGGCAAAAAAAATGGGCCAGGAAGTGGTTATGGAGGCATTCCAAAAATTCTCAGAGGTGGAGCAAAACGGTTGAAATACCAAGATGTGTTCTTTTTTTATATAAGCAAATACTGCCTCAAGTGTCAAAGCAGAGGCAGAGTTCTTCTTTGTCTGATTGGTTGGTGGTGATTAAGAGGGTATGGTTTGTTTATTTCCTTCAAAAAAAAAATCCTGTGGTGTCACCCCAACTGTTTTCTCATCTTTCCAACAAGATTTACTTATTGTTTTTGGCCTTATGTTGTTTCTTCTCTCTCCCCCTGCTTAAAAATTTAAAAGGATTAATTGTTGAACAGACTGTAACTAGCAGTGACTGATCTTGGCCCGCCAATCATTTAGAGACAGAATTCCCTGTACTGCACACTCACATTTTTGGGGAACGGGAATAATAAAATGCCTTTTTGAACCATGGCTCCATTTTTGTTGTTTTTGATGTGTCCATGTCTTATTTATTTATTTATTTTTTGCTTGTAGTTTTCCCATGCTACTCTGTTTTTCGTTTTAGGATTGATTCTGTTTTGGGCCTTTTTTCCCTGCTTACTGGTTACACCCGGAGTTTTGCAACTCTACAGTTACTGATCATGGGGTTGAAAAAGTAGGAACTGATAGGTGCATTTATTACTGCAGTTAAACTGTTTCTGTAATCCTTGTTATTATATTTAGGTTATTACTGACATGGGACTGGTCATATAATGTGGTAGTGCGTTACTTCTGTTAACCGTTTGGAGATGGAGGGAATCAGGAAAGAGCTTGCCAGCTTCAAGAGACACAATCTCTTCACTACATTCTAACTTTCACTTGTCTTTCAATGTGTTCCAGCTATGTAAGGCGTAGATCCCCCCCCCCTCTTTTAAATAACTATTTGTAAGGATTTTTCATGAAACCATAACTGAATAAAATAGTGGCCCAGCAGCAATTGCCATCAGTCAGTTCCCGTTCCCTGATATACTACATTCTATGCTATTATATATTGCTCCATGTCTATGCACTTTGTATATCACACAGGGTCCTAACATTCCTCATCTTTCAAATAATACCTCTTACCTCTAAGGGCAAACCCATAAGCCCATTATCCAACAACATTTTGTTACTCCTTGTGTTTAACAATTATATTACAGATAAATGTAATTTGATACAAAATTAAAAACAAAGATTACATAGATAATCTCTAGAAAATAAAACAAAATTATACACTGTTTTAAAAAAAAAAAAAGGAAAAGAACTTGCATTACTAGGTGCAATATTGCATGTACATAATAGGCATTTCAAATCTAAGGTTGTAGCCAAAATATCTAAAGATAAACATAAGTTTTCAAGAAACGTAATAAGGAGAAAGTGAGTATGGCCATCCAACACAATCACTAATACTATTATTTCAATTGCAGATATATAAAATAAAGGTCAAACCAAATCTAATCAGAAGTACATTCCACAGTGTGGAGGAAATGAAGGAAACCTTATGAGCTTGGAGGGTTTAAGGCAGTTAAAACCTTACTTCAATGATGGAGACTGGGAGTAACTCCAAATTGGGCTTGGATAAGAACATTTTGATACTCCTTTTTAGGTCTCGGCCTGCGTAGGCTGCGCTTGTGCAGTCTTGCTGACGAGAAATTTTAACTTTCAGTATGGGGGCTTGAACCCGCCCCTCTTCTCCATTGGCTGGCTTCCTAAACGGAGGCCAGCCATTGGAGGAGAGGGGCGTCACTCCGTTGAAGACCGGATTCGGGGGCGTGTTTTTTCACTTCTTTCTATTTTCTTTCTCTCCTCTTCCCATTGGCTGGAATTTTACCTTCCAACCAATGGGAAGAGGAGAGAACGAAAACCACGCCCGAATCCGAAAATATCGGGGCTTTTCGGAAGCCATTTCTGCTGGACTGCCGCCGGAAGAAGTAGAGAAGCTGCCGAGTCCTCAGGTGAGTGCTCGCTTTTCTTGCTTCTGTTCCCTCGTTGTGCGTCTGCCCCCTCGTTGTGAGTCTGCCCCCAAACACAAATAAACGATAATTTGAGAAAAATAGCCTCTCTGTTTACCTCCCCCCTTACTAAGGTTTTCCCCATTAGTTGTAACCTAGCAAATAAGCCACATGTATGCATAATATACTCACTTAGGTCTGATTTTCAGCCACAAATACATAGACAAAAACCACATTAATGCTTCATTCCATTATTTTAAAGCAGCATATTAATACAGAACACGACAAAATTACACAGTTAGTAAATTATGATTGCAACACAAGCAGAAATTAGTTCCCACATGTTGGTGTGTGCGCCAAGGTTGATTAGTTTCATGCACCACTCCATTAGTCCAGATTACACGTTATTGAAGTGTGACTTCACAAGGAGTACACAAAATTTTGTTTCTCGACCTTGCTCCATCACCTGCCGCCCAAGTCATTCTTATAGCTTTGGGAGGCCTGAAATAGTCTGAATTGTCAGATTTGAAGCAGTGTGATGGTTAGCAGTTGTGTTGATTCTGTGATGGGCAGTGCTGTCAGGGGTCAGTGCACGCTGTGGTGGTCTCCTAACAAGGGCCCGGCACTTATTGTTTTACAACTTAAGCAGTGCCAGCAGCAACAGACAGACGACCCACACAGGACCGACTGGAGAAGGGAAACATACAGCCGACACCATCACCACCGGACATAATGGATATGGGGTATCGCGGAGGTCCCCGCAGGCCTGCGGTGCCGTGGGGGGGCGCACGGTGTGGACGGAATTGTTTCTTGTTTTGGAAGGGTGGCATCATTCTTTAGGCCTGGCAGAAGTCGTGCAATGGCATGGAACAAGAAACATTTCAACGCCCGAAAAAGCCACGCTGCTTTCTCAAGCAGAACGAAACAGAAAAGCAACACAGTTTATTTGCTCTGACTGGCAGATATAGGAGCACCTGAAGGTAGCCCGTGGCTCATTGTCCATGACAGGGGCGTAATGCAAGCCCCTGCGGTGTAGGGGTGTGGGCACAAAATAAAAATAAACCCACCACTCTCCCTCCAGTGAACTAGGGCCACAGACCCGCAGAGGGCGCCCAGATTCTGAAGGCACTATGCAGCCAGACACTTGGTAGTAGGCGCTGTACAGAAGCAGTCCTTTACCAGAATATTGTACACAGAAACATCGCATGATGACAAACAAATTGTGTCCTAGATAACGTGTACAAAATATCTTCCCATTCAGTGTAGATTTTCAATTAATAATTTGTGACAAAATTGATCTCAGACAAGAGTCTGGAACACATCACTAACCCCCTGTAATTTACAGCGCCTAAAAAATGAAAGTGAGCTGTGAGGTCCTGTGTCAGAATCAAGTTATTGTCGTGAAGAAGCCGGTAGGGCACAAGATCTGACCCCAAAGCAGCCCCCGCCACGGTGCCCAGCCCCTCACCTTACCCGAAAGCGCCGAAGGGCAGCTGGAAATGGTGAGGCGCTATAAGAACACACCTCGTGACGTGAACAGAATGTGATCACCTGTGGTGCCGGCAGGTGTGTGGAGTGAGGGCTCCCTGCTGCGGGGGTGGGGGGGGGGTGTTGGCAGATGTGGGGTGCAACCGGTGCTAACATGGAAGAAATGCAAGTTCAAAGTAACAGAAAACATGGCCACTGTGTTTCGGGTTATTGAAACCCAGAGAGTGTGAGGCACTGCGGGGGGAGCCCTCTCCACTCGACCCCCCCCCCCTATCACAGTGGTTAACTGGACAGGGTTTAGCAAAACAGTTTAATGAAGCGCAATTTGGGCCAATTCCGCCGTTTCTTCTGGTTCACCCGAGGAGCGAAATTGGACTAAAATTTAACTTTAGTGGCAATGACGGGAAAGAAGCGGGTTTCTAGACCGAACCACTAGGACAAGACAGAATGGAAAGACAAGAACGACCGGCCCGTGCAGCAGTAAACTGGAGCCTACTGCCGGCGGAAATGAGGCTTGAGACAGCATGCTGAGAGGAGGAGCGCGCGAGACCTCCAGCAGCTGTCGTCCTCACGCCGTGAAGATAGGACAGGTCTCTGTGACGTTCTGTTTTCACGGTAAGCCCTGTCCTTTTCAGACTGGGGGGGCGTGTTTTTCTTTCTCCCCTCTTCTCCATTGGCTGGAGGGGAGGAGAGAAAGAAACGAAAAAAATACGCCCCTCAATCCGAAAAGGACGGGGCTTACAGTGAAAACAGAACGTCACAGAGACCTCTTCTCCAATGGCTGGCGCCGTTTAGGAGGCCAGCCAATGGAGAAGAGGGGCGGGCATTAACCTCGCTACTCTGAGACATAAAGTCTCGCTGGCGAGACTGCTCATGTGCGCAGCCTACGCCAGTCTCGACCTAAAAATGACAGAGGGGAGCTCTTATCGATGGATCTGCGCTGGCAGGCGGGGAAAGAACAAAACTGACGTCAGTGGCAGTTATATTGACAACGTGGATGTCACAACGACGAACACGCCGCCGATGTCACTCTGAGTCGACCCACGCCACCTACCGGCACGCAGTTGTACTGCTATCAAAAATATTCTGGATCCAGCCTGACGCCTGGGAGTTCAAAGGTAAGGAATCTGCAGCTCTATGTCTCCATCTGATTGCTGCAGCCAGTGCAGAGAAGGAAGAGTCTCCCCCTGTCTAGATTGGGGCTCTACTGCAAGCAGAGCATCAGCAGATTGCAGAGGACGGGCAGGGAGATAGTGCTGGAGAAGCTTGGTGAGGTAACTGGGCCCTAGACCCATAGTAGGCACAATCGACAAGCCCATGAATTTCACTCTCCAAGCCAAGTAACCAGTGGAGTTCCTTCAAGTAAGTCTGAACAGCGGGGTGTTGGGGGTTCTTAAGCCAGAACCACGCTGCAGTGTTCTGCACCAACTGGAGTTTCTCGAGTTGGTATAAAGGAAGACCCCAGTATAGTGCATTGGCATAATCCAGCCAAGATCTTATGAGTGTATAGATAACCATCTTCTGGCAAGAGTCTGGAAGCAGGGACCGAAATTTCCCTAGGATCCAAAGGAGCCAAAGCAAGTCCTGACAACACTGAGGATTGAAGGACATGTTATCGAACTTAATTCCTAGGTTCCACGCCACTTTGGTTAGAGTTGGGGGAGAAGGGGCAGAGCTAGGCCATACCCCACCATCCCAGAGAGAGGGAGGGAAAACAAAGACCATGTGAGGCAAGAGACTTTACACTAACGAACAACATACCCCATACATCTCCCGTCCCGCTGATTACCGAACCCGGCATCTTTAAAGGAGAGGAGCAGAAGGGGTTAGCTCTGATCGAAGCTTCTTGCACACAGGTAGAAGACCGTTCCTGAAGGTGTGAGCGCCAATGGGAAGGTCCGGCTTGGATGGAAGAGGTGGAGTATCTACCATGTAGAGAGGGAGAAACAGGAAGAGAGGCGGCAGGAAACCTGGAAGACTCAGACGACCTCGAAGGAGCAGAGGTCCCAGCTGAATCGAGGAGAGAGGATGACAAACCAAGAGCCCAGCCGTATCGCGAAGAGATGGCGCCAAGTCAGGAAAAGAGGAGAGTCCAGCGCAGACAGCACAAGGAGACGGCGCAGCTGATGGAACATCTGAGGTTTGGTGTGAGGACTGGTGGATCCCCCCCTGGGATCTTCTTCACGCCACCGCAATTCAGGAGAGTTGCGGCCATTGCAGTACGTAACCAGGACGGGGGAGGGGAGTGAGGGGTTTGTATTGGTATCGCGGGTGGTGCCATAGAAACAGGAGGAGGGTCACAAAGGTAATCACCAAAAGCTCCATGAGAAATCACATATGTTGTTCAATTTTTATGTGTCACCCCACCCTCTTGGGAAAAATTGAAGGAGATTCACTCTTACTAAATGGGAAAGAAGGGGTGGGGGGGACTCTCACAGCACCCGTTTATAGGGAGATCCACCTATGTGACTTTACGTACTCCTGTGTCCTGAAAATCCTACTAAACCTAACACTTATACTTACCTCTCACACCTTTTCTTCCTGAGACACCTGGGGGACGTCCTCCTGACGGAAGAACCACCTGGAAAAGAAGAAGACGTTGAATAAACCCTGTAAAGAGAAGAGGACCCTGCATATTTCTGTTTGTTAAGTTTACTTTTTGTGCTCCTGAAATGAAACTGCGCCAAGATTAGCACATATCGGGCCTCCAAGATTCTTTTTCCGCCCGTCCCTCCGACAGGTTGTGTCAGAAGCGGAATCAGAGGAAATGTAGGCCGTAGTGCACAAAATGGTGGAGAATCAAGAAAAACTAGGGTGCATTATGGAAAAATTCCTGGCAGAAGTGGAAGGAGGATAGGGAGAAGCTCCATAAGACACTAATGGAACAAAGCCAAACACAAGAGACAGTGATAGGTAAACTGGCAGATGCACTCAGACAACAAAGGAGTCTGACCTAGACCACTCTCCCCTCTGTGGTTTTACAGAAATATGTCAGCAGGGAGGACACCGATTTTTTTTTTTTCTTCAAACTATGAGAGAATGGCCAGAGCAGCGGGATGGCCTATGGACAAATGGGGCCAGTATTTAGGCCCACTTCTCTCCGGTGAACTACAGGCCGCTTATCAGCCAGCTAATCCACTAGCAACCACGCCATATGAAGAAGTAAAGAGGAATATTCTAGAAAGATTAGGGGTGGATGAGGAGACATACAGAATCCGTTTTAGGCAAATCAAAGACTGACCCCAAGAAACCCAAAAGGCACTTTACTACAGAGCCAGGGATATGGCAGATAGGTGACTAAAACCTCTAGTGTCAACCAAAGAAGAAATAATGGAAAAAGGTGTATTTGGAACAGTACTTGTTATCTTTACATCCTCACATTCAAAAATGGGTTTGTCAACACACCCAGCTAACTCTGGAGCGGGCTGTCGAGATAGCCAGCGCTTTCAGCAGGGCCCAGAATTACAAAGAGGGTGGGAAGAAACCCATTGGAAACAGCCAGAAGGGGTAGTAGCCAAGAGTTCAAGACCACCAACCCCAAGAAAACCAGAGACTGTCTTGTTGTTACCCGTTCCTTCGCCAGTGCCTGTTCGAGCTCCACCCTAACCTGGGCCCCAATGTTATAATTGTGGGGCGTTTGGACCTATCGCCGGTATGTGTCCCCAGAGAGAAGAAACCGATGGAGGTAGGGATAACATGTTCTTTCTATTGCACCCCAGCAGGACGAAACCCTCCTTATCACTAGTTGGTGATGGTCAATGGTGAAAGTAGACAAGCCTTAGAGGATACTGGCTGTTTACACAGCATGGTACAAACCCAAGCTGTCCCTTGATGGAACCCCATGCCACCGGATACATCAATATCCAATGCGTACATGGAGATAACCTGCAATATCCCACCACCGAAGTGAGGGTGCAACATAAACCTTCTACAAAACCAATTCCTTTACAAGTGGGTCTAATCCCTAAGTTACCAGAGCCCATGGTTCTGGGGACTGACTATCCTTATATGACTAGGTTAATACAAGACACATGGGAGGCAGGAGATGAGTGGAGGAAGACTGTTCTCTTTCCCCAAGGAAAACCGAAGAAAAGAAGGAAACAAAAGAAGTGTGAGAAACAGGACTGGAAATAAGTTGTTTTAACACAACCCAAGGATGATACAATATGGCACTATGATCAGGGTTTTCATGCAGTTCAACGGGAGGATATCTTTTCTTGCGGGAAGCCTGGATCAGAGCAATGGATATTGAAGACCCTGAGCAAGTAGGTCCCCAGTGCTTTGTCAAAAAGGGTTTAGTGTATCGAAAAGGAGGGAAGGCCCTCCGTCCCCAATTGCTGGTACATCAGCAGTATAGGGAGAAGGTATTGTTTCTTGCCCATAGTCATTTGCTGGAAGGGCACTTTGGGAGTGAGAAAACAGAACAAATGATCTTTGAGAGATTTTAATGGCCCGGTATATATCAACAGGTCCGCAGGTACTGTAAGGAATGCCCAATATGCCCGAAAAATAGTAGGACCCTACCTCTGAAAGTTCAGTTACGGCCCCTATCCATCATCGACAAGCCCTTCACCTGAATAGGGATTGATATAATCGGGCCCCTTCTTCCCTCTCACAGTGGGTGGAGGTATGTGCTAGTCCTGGTAGACTACGCCACCCGGTTTCCCAAAGCGGTAGCATTACGGCAACCCAATGCTCTTCAAATTTCAAACCCCATGATAAACATCTTCTCCTGAGTAGGGTTTCCCCGGAAAATCATAACCGATTAGGGAACCCCCTCTGTATCTAGATTACTAAACAGGTGTGTCAACAGTTGAACATCAAACAAATCCGTACAGTATCTTATCATCCTCAAACTGACGGATTAGTGGTAGGGTATAAAGCAACCCTTAAGGCCACCTCAAAAAAACTGTTCGACTTGGAGACCTGTAAATGGGAGGAGATGCTACCCCTGGCCCTTTTTGCCATTCGTTGTAAACAGAAAAGCACAGGATACTCCCCATTTGAGTTACTATATGGTGGCAACCCCGTACTTTGCTAGATATGATGAAGGAAGAATGGGAGGAGGAACCAGAAGGTGCAAACCCCCTCCCAGATTATGTACTTAACTTAAAAACACATGTATTGTGAAAACTTACTTGGAGCAAGCCCAAGCTTACCAAAAATCACATTACGATAAAAAAAAACCAAAGAGCGCATCCTAGAGGTAGGTGATTTTGCCTTATTGATGATGCCAACCTCTGACCATAAATTGTTAGGTCAGTGGAAGGGCCCCTTCAGAGTGATAGAAAAAGTAATCCCAGTAACATACTGCCTTGAGATGGATCCTGAAAAAACAGACTAACAGCCAAATATTTCATATTAATTTGTTTAAAAGATGGGAAGGGGCAATACCCACATTACTAGGCCTATCAGAATGTCCATTGCCTTTATACCATCAAAGTGTAGATGCCGAGGTACCTGAAGCACAAAAACCGGAATTGGAAAAACAATTACAGCCTCTTCAAGAGGTTTTCTCCCTAACTCCTGGTAAAACTACCCTAATAGAGCACACAATTACTACCCAACCAGGGAAAAGTATAAAACTGCATCCCTATCGTATTCCCGAATCCCTTAGGCAAGAAAGGTGCAACAAAGGCTCCACATGGGGATAATAGAACCATCCAACAGTGAATGGAACTCACCCATCGTCCTTGTGCCCAAACCTGATGGGTCCATCAGATTTTGCATTGACTTCAGGGAAGTTAACAAAATATCACAATTCGACTCCTATCTGCTACAGCGGGTCGATGAAATGATTGAGAGACTGGGGAAAGCCCGCTATATCAGCACCTTGGATCTATGTAAAGGCTATTGGCAGGTGCCCTTAAGACAACAAGATAGGGAGAAAACCGCCTTCTCTACTCCTGTGGGACTATCATTTTACTGTACTTCCCTTTGGGTTACACAGGGCTCGGCCTCTTTTCAAAGGTTGATGAATACAGAATTTAAACCATGTGCTTCTTTTGCCCTGGCTTATATAGATGATATAGTCATCCATAGCACTTCATGGGAACAACACCTATGTCATTAACGAAAGTCATTCGGACCCTAAAGGAAAGTGGTTTGACCATAAATTAATCCAAAAGCAGGTTAGCAGCCAAATCAATGAAATATCTTAGATACGTTTTAGGGGAGGGTTTCATCAAGCCCCAGGAGGAAATGGTAGCAGCCATCACTAATATTCCTTTTCCCCAAACAAAGAAAAATCTTAGAGCATTTTGGTTGTCTTGGGATGCTATACGAGGTTAATACCCTACTTCTCCGAGGTGGTGACCCCCCTGACAGACCTCCTTCAAAAAGAAGCGAAAATAGAGTAAGAGCTTAAGAAACCCTCCCCTGTACTCATGCAAGCCATTCACAAATTGAAACATGCTCTGACCTCAAAACCTGTACTCCTTAGCCCTGATTACTCTAAGCCTTTCGTTCTACAGACAGACACTTCAGAACATGGTTTGGGAAGCCATGTCTTATCACAAGTGGATCCCCAAGGATAAGAAAGACCCATTCTGTATATTAGTCGCAAGATATTCCTGTGTGAAAAACGATACGCGGTAATTGAGAAGGAAGCATTTGCCATAAAATGTGTCATTGAATCCCTCAGATACTATCTAGATGGTCGAGAATTTGCCCTGTATACAGATCATGCCCCTCTGGAGTGGCTTTCAAGGAATAAAGGACACAATGATAAGATCATGTGATGGTGTCTTGCTCTAGAACCCGTTCGGTTCACCACCTGTCACAGGAAAGGATAAGATCAAACAAACACAGACTTCCTGTCCACATATGCCCATGATTCATTTATTTATTTATATTATTATTTATAAAGTTCTTTTATAGCGTGAACTTGATCCCGAAGGATATCAGAGCGCTTTACAATACTTTTTATAACCGTTGAACCACATTGTAACAGTTAGGAACATAATTCAAAACAAAAAGTGAGACAACAAATCACCGTGGGCGCATGCATCAGGTGTCTAGGTTATCTTCCGGGCGAGGTAGCGGCCGGGCTGGTGTGTGTTTATGGTGTGGGGGCAAACCACATGCGAGAAAGGCACTAAGTTCGCTTGGTGAACACTTCTCCCTCATTGACATTGGTAGGAAGCTAAATCCTCTCCACACTGACTTCACACACTACACAAGCTGTCACAATACGTGGGCTAGACTAGACTATTGGTTAACTTCCCCTGATTTAATCTAATGGTGCCAAGCAGTTACGACGCTCCCGCGCAAATATTCAGACCACTCCCCAGTATTATTGACCTTGAAGATAGTGTATGTAGAAAGAGATCATCAGCACAATAGCGCATCAGAAGCGCTGTCAGAGAGTTGCAGAATAACAAACGCGTTACATGTACATAAAGTATTTTGGAAAGTTCTACTTAAAAGTACCAATATACGAATGGTTCCCTACACTAATGTATAGCATCTTCTTTTTTGACAGCTAGAGATGTAGCAAATTAATACCAATATATTCTGAAGTGCAGGGATTGTGGCTCACATCTTCCAGCCACACTCGGGCCAGATGTAGGTGTCCAAATACCGAGCAGCAACGCAGAAATTCACAGAACGTCTGCATTACTGACTGGTACTTGGCTGAGTGCAATGTAGGTGAGTTAAAACCTACGTGCAAAATAAGGAATCACAAAATAGAGATTCCTTACTTTGCTCTTACATTCAAGGAATCAGAAATACCGATTCCTTAAATGCAATGTACGTAGCACTAAAAATAGTGTACTTCAGCCTTAAGTAATTGCTAATTACCATGAACTTCAAGTTAGTGGTAAGTAGCGATTTCCTTTAAAAAATAAAACCACTTTTGTTTTATTAAATGTGCGATGTGGCACACATCCATGCCCTTAGGGCATGTATGTGCGCCACATGTGCACACATGCACATTTCAGGGGTGCAACAGGGTGTACTTTGGACACCCTGGCAGCCTTGAAATAGCTCCCGCTATTTTCGATTCGGTAATACCGAATTGCTAATAGTGAATCTCTTCCCATTCATTCCTATGGGCCTCCTAGCCCATAGGAATGAATGGCTAGGTATTCCTTAATAACGAATCTCAATTACAGATTCGTTATTAAGGAATGTTAAGGAATCGCTAATATTTTAGCGATTCCTACCTACATTCCATTTAGCAAGTCCTTAATAGCGATTCAGTAAAAATCGCTATTAAGGACTTGCCAAATGGACGTTACCTACATCTGGCCCACAGTGTGCACACTTGGTTTCCTTTTGTACACAGCAGCAGAAACTAAATCACCCTCAGGTTGCAAGAGTGTAGTGAAGAAAAAAAAAAAGGTAGGTCCATTTCAGCAGAAACACATGGGAGCAAATGTAGGTTTACAGGCATTCGTTTCCAGTGGAGGTCATAAATGAAGTACAGAAAAAGGAATGGATTCCGAATGGAGTTCAGAAGATATCCTTACCCCAAGCGTTGTACTCTTGAGTTGTGGCCATCCTGTATATATTTCTGAAGGCACAACCTTTGAAAATAAGACCCTACATAAACATGGATTCCTGATCTGAGCAGAGCACTTTGTATTTGGCTGCCTAAATGAGGTAATACTGTAGAGAAACACCCCAGGACCGAACACAATGAGATAGATGAATGCTGCTGACCAAGTAGTCACTTCTGTGAGACTGGTCAGGTTGGTCAGTGGACTAATACATCCATGAAAGATTCTGTTTGACTTTATGCTCACATGCTTGAATCCTGATCGGTTTGCACTGCCTTTCATACTGCTGTCTATAAAAGTACAAATACTAAGTTAAGTAATAAACACCCGTTATTCAGTGCCAACATGCCCGCTGCAGTAAATGTGCACTTTACAAATGCATGTTATGTTATAGAGAAAAACATTTACTGTCACTTTTGCCCTGAAATGTGAAGGGTCTCAGTACAACTCGGCCTGATCACTGGAAAAGCACTGGACCTTCTGGTGTATTTTTCCAAGTCTGGTTTGCCTCGAGATAACTTGATCTAGGCTGTGTCTCAGTAGTGATAGATCATGTGTGCGACAGCAGGAACCTGCTGAGACCATATACAACAATATTACAACATTAAATCAGAGGTGCAGGCAATTGTCGGTGTGGGGCTTAAGAACATTTTAGAGTAAATAACCCATATTGCAACTGTACCACTGACCAGTGTAAGACTGTGTCCACCCCACAACACCAGGAGAAGGCATTAGTAGTGTGCCTACAGCCACAGTTGGGGGTTCTCCACCCATTATACAGAGATGATTAGCTACCCAGCAACTGTAAGGGTTCTTACTCTTCAAATGCAGAACTAAACAAATTATTATGGGGTCTAACCTGATTGTGACCTCTTTGCATATGAATGACAGTGTTTTGCAGGCAAGGAAGAATCTTGACCCCTGTTATCCTTGAGAAGACCAATTTCTGAAGGGATGGCTATTCATGTAGTCTACAGGTTCAAAGTGCTGTCTGTACTGAGGAACCGCCAGGCTATTCAATAGTACTGGAACTGTTCAGTCATAACTACTGGCTCCCCCTAATATACTTATAATTAACCAACCTTAAGTGATAGATCCTGAAATAATGGTCCCAACAACAATTTAGATAATAGTCAAATGCAGGTCTTTATTGCGTCTGTCACATAATCAATAAAGGTAAACTGTATGGAGGTAACCCTGACGTCGGGGCCGGACTGGGAACCACAACCGGCCCTGGCAAAGTGCTGCGGCACTAAGGTTGCGTCCAGAACAGACAGAAATGAAGCAGCACATCGGACTTAATGACCTAGTTTTTCCATCAGTTCTGGTCGCAAATGGAACTGACAATTGATATTTCTTTATAGGGGAAGGATCATGATACGACAGACAAACGGGAATTAGTACAATAGGACAGCGGCTGGACCCACGTCTGACCAACTGGATTTGGCTTATAATCCTGGCCCTTATTTTATCGCCTGTGAAAGATCCAGGAAAAGTTTCGGCATTAGCCATGAAATGCAAAAACATAAATGCATGGATGTGGCCAGCTGGGTGGGAATAGGCAAGAGGCGAGTCTTAGGTGGGAGCAAACCAGGTTTTATTAACTGAAAAAGTCTGTCAGTACAGGTAGGGCGACTCGGCACAGGCCGCGGTGAGCGACTTCTTTCCGTCCTGCTTTTCTGGATAACGCCCTCCTCTCGGCACCGGGTCGGGCTCCGCCGTCCTTTCCCGTTGTGGTCCGTCTTGGCCCGTCTTGGCCCAGGTTCCGCCGAAGGGGGAGACAGAAACAGAGGGAGTATAAGTACAAGGGTCAACTCCCAAGTTGCGTTCGGGAAAAGGAGTGAGGGGATGATTAGTGCTTCAGTTAGGTCTCGGGTTGTGAGGGAAGTGCACGGGGGACTTAATCTACGGGCTTTTGGGTACTCCCTTCTTTAACCGCAACCACCCAGTAACCTTACCACGTACCTCTGTTAGCCACGCCCCTCCAGGGGAGTGGCTGGGCGAATCATGTGTCCGTTGCCCTCCTGGGACCGTCTCTCCCGGTGATCTGCGTAGGACTCCGGTTCTTCTTCCGCCCTTCTCCTCCTCTCGTCGTGGGTCTCCGTCTCCTGAAGCGCCGTCCCCCTCCTTCTCCGCACTCTCCTCGTCTACGTCCTCTGTTCCGGCTCTGTCAGGACCGTCCTCGGCTCCTCGGCTCCAAGCCACTTCTCTCGACGCCTCGCCTCGGCTCCACGCTCTTCCTCCGCTCCACGCCTCTTCTTCTCTCCCCGCTGCTCCTCCCCTTCGTTCGACTCCGCTGCTCCACGCCACACCTCCGCTCTGCTCCGTTCTGACCGCTCCTCCGGTGTATAGACACACCTGTTCTGTCAGCTGGGCGTCCTTTATGCAGAGGGTGTGCTCCTCCTCTTCCTCACTTGGTCCGGGCCAGTTAAAGGGGCCGTGTCCCATATCCTCCTCGTCACAGCTGTACTGGTCCATCCCCTGGTTCCAGCTTGCTCCCTCGGCCACCTGTTGAAAGAAGAGGGGGGGGGGTCATAGTTTATACTCGCCTTCCGGGATACAGGGGGGGCGTCCCCCGCCTCCCGGTTACAATGGAGTTTCACGGTTTCTCCACAATGCCATTATGCTATCACCCTTAAGAGAAATTCTTCCCACTTGACTGGTCTAATGTAAATCTGATTAAACCACAGACTGCTGCTCTCAAATGTCACATACATTTGAAGTCTTTAAAGAAGAGGACTTGGCCTAAAGGCTAGGGCGGTCGACTTCTAATCAACTGCTTAATTTGTAAAATATGAAGTGCAGGTGCTCAAATGTTTGTCGGAGGCCACACCCATTTTTTCTAGCCACACCCACTCCCTCCACTGGCTCCACCCACTTACTCTATTAGTTCCACACACATCTTCAACTGGCACTGCTAAAAGTCAGATGGCATCTATGTAAAAACTGAGCCCTGTTAGCTGATTTTCTTTTTTAGGACTAGAGCCCTTGGGAGTACCTCACCAGCCCCATAGGCAAGCTTGAGTCTATAAAGCCTTCTCTGACAACCTTGCAGTTGCATTTAGGGGGGTCAGGCATTTGTATGCCCCACCCCTGCCCCCCGTGGCTACAGCGACCCTGTACACACATAGTGGTCGCAATAAAGACACCGGTCAGCCTGGACATAAAGCAGATGGCAAAGCGAAAAGGTTGCCAGTGGGGTGTGGTTCCCAGCCATAGGCCTGCTGCCTTGCAAGGTCGCCGACGTCAGAAAGCTGCCTGCAGTGCTGGAAAACTCAAGACCTATAAGTAGGTACCAGCCACTGCCACCCACCCGAGTGTGTGTTCTGTCTGTGTGTTAATAATAACATACATTATTTCTCTCCAATAGTGGGAAACAAACTATTTACATCGGATTCCCTTTCTTTTAGGCCTCATTACGAACGTACTAGAAACAAAAAAAAAATTCCGACTACAACAAGCACAAACTTTTTTTTGCAAGCACTCAGGTCAGTCATTTTTTGTTGATTCACCTCACTCATGTACTTTAGCCATTAACCCTTCGAAATAATCTGCTTGCTTCTTAAAGGCACCACGCAGATAACATCACTTTCTGCATTATCATTACACCCATGTCTTCCACTGCATGAAGTAGTATGACTGTTCTCCTCAGTTTTTCGCTGCCTCCCGTTAGCGCACTTTTAGTCCAGTGACTTCTTACACTTCTCGTTGCTCAATGAAGTGTTATTTCGAATATTTATGTTTCACTTGTCTTTATTGCTTGATTTAGCTCACAAAAGAGTGTCACTTAAAGCACGATCGCACCATGGTGGCTCTGCGCAGTGCACTAAGCGGAGCCGTGTAAGCACAGACAAGAGTGACTTCCAATAACCCGTTACAATGGGCGTTAATTGTGCGCACATGAGTGTCACTCCTAGTAGTTGAAATGTCACTCTAACTTCAGTTATGAAAATGTCACACAGCATTCTGAAACCTTGGCAGCTGTGTCAGTCCTCCGGTTCAGTAAGGGAAAGTTCCCCACCCAGAGGGGTGCGGGGTGTAGCCACTGTTTTCTAGCTCTGTAAGGGAGAGCACAGCGGATGTATCGGCTCTTTTCTCCAGTTACACCCAGATTGTTATTTTGGAAGAAAGAACCCATCTACTGGACAGGGTAGAGCATGGCACGTGCTCCGGAGAGTGATGCCGGTGTTTTAATACTATAGGAGGAAAGCTTGAAATTGGACGCTTAGTCAGTCATTGGGCACTTGTGCTGTGCAGCATCCAGGAGTCCAGCACTCGGCACCACCGCCCATCTATAGATCCAATCCCTCTATGAGAGCCAATGCACCCGAGGCCTGCTGATTACTATCTTAAAAGATAGAAAACTGTCCAATGAAAATGAGCCCCCCCGTGCATGACATCTGGCTCCTCTTTTTAGGTCGAAGCACGACCTGCATTCAATGCGTGAGCATTGATTGCAGTCAGGTTCGACAACTATTGTGACCCGTATTTGGGAATGTGGACAGCAGTGTGCCACGCGCTTTCCCATTGTCAGTTTTTACCGCGGGAGCGAGCGCGCTTGCGCAGACGCACACACAGCCCCTGCTTTTGCCTGGCTTGCATGCAAACACGGCGCGCACACAGCCAGGTCCCATCCCCTGCACGCACAGGCACGTGTATATATATATATATATATATATATATATATATATATATATATATATACATATATATACACACACGCATACACGTGTTACCATCCTTGTGGGGACTATGTGTGAATACCTGCCTTGTGGGGACTTACCTTTCCCAATGTTTTTAAAACACACAACAAACAGAAAAATGTTAAGAAAAAATTCATGATACAGGATCCTGCTTCAAATTTGCAAATATAATGTTATTTAATTGTGCGCACAGCACCATCCTTGTGGGGACTTGAACATGTGCTACCATCCTTGTGGGGACCTAGTCCATAACACTATTTGTGATTGAATACAGTCGAAGGCACATGGCTAAATGTTTATTTTAGCAACAATATACACAAACAACATTATAATATGTTCATATATGAATTGCTGCATATATAATAGGGGTATACATTAAAGGTAGATTATCTTAATTTGCCAGAAAATACCATATGATGCTTAACGAAAGACACTTAAAGCTGCATTTAACCTATTTATTAGTGCTTAAAATCTTAGGAGATAAGGGAACTAACACATAAAGAAATTAACATATAGAACAAAGGAATATGGTCAAGTGGAATCCAGAGCTTGAGTAGCTGCTTACATTTTTACCAAAATAGATGTTTAAGTTCCAAAAGAGATACTGAAATAGTGTGTACATTCAAAGCTTGAATCCCATTATAAAGGGTGTGAAGCTAATGATGTTCAAGTCCACACAGAGGTTGTGTGTAATTATAGAAATGCTCAAGTCCCCACAGAGATAGTGTGTTATCATAGAGATGTTCAAGTCCCCACAGAGATAGTGTGTTATCATAGAGATGTTCAAGTCCCCACAGAGATGGTGTGTAATTATAGTGATGTTCAAGTCCCCACAAAGATAGTGTTTTATTACAGTGTTGTTCAAGTCCCCACAAAGATAGTGTGTTATTATAGCGATGTTTAAGTCCCCACAGAGATAGTGCATGAAGGTGATTGTGTTTAAGTCCTCATTAAAATAGGGCCCGATTCACAAAGGTACACTTAGACCAAACGTCTAACTTTACTACTTTTCAGTATTCAAAAAGCTCCATACAGAGAATGTGAAGCTGGTGATGCTCAAGCCAAAACAGAGCTTGTGTGTAATTAAATGAATGTTCAAATCCCCACAGAGATGGTATGGGACTATAGTATTACCACGGTCAGCAAATAGAATGTGTGTGATTATAGACATGCCCAGGTCCCCACAGATATAGTGTGTGATTATAGACATGCCCAGGTCCCCATAGAGATAGTGTGTGATTATAGACATGCCCAGGTCCCCACAGAGATAGTGTGTGATTAGAGATGTTTAGGTCCCCACAGAGATAGTGTGTGATTATACACATTCCCAGGTCCCCACAGAGATGGTGTGTGATTATAGACATGCCCAGGTCCCCACAGAGATAGTGTGTGATTAGAGATGTTTAGGTCCCCACAGAGATAGTGTGTGATTATACACATGCCCAGGTCCCCACAGAGATGTTGTGTGACTATAGTATTACCACGGTTGCCAAAGAGAATGTGTGTGATTACAGACATGCCCAGGTCCCCACAGAGATAGCGTGTGATTTTTTTTTTTTTAACTTTTTTTATTTTATAAAGCAAAGGAAAACAACACAACAAATATACAATCAAGGCAATACAGCAATAGTACATCCATCAGGTCTGTGCTCAAGGAGGACGGGAGATACAAGACAACAGGATAGAAGATTCTTTGAATACAGATGAGGGGAGGGGGCCAAAGGCGGAATTACATATGAACATCACAATGTACCACAGCTAGAAGGAATGCAGGTCAGGGCGATTGGGCAGGACTAGGAATCTCAGCGAGTGGGGGCGTACAGATATCTCCACGGTATGAGTTCCACTGGTCCCAAATTTTCCCCCATTTTTTGGGTCTGCCTCCTGCCATATACACTGTCTTTTCTCTGAACATGCACCAGTCTATACCCTCTTTCCAAGCAGTCACTGTAGGTGGTCTCGGTGACCCCCACAATTGTGCAATATCCCTCTTAGCAACCATATTGGCAAGAGTCACCCACCGAAGCTGCGACACGTCATAATCATTCGGACCCCACACATTCAATAAACATTGTCGGGCTTCTGGTATCATCACAACACCCGTTACTTCATCCATCACCTCATGTATACGTTTCCAAAATCGCACCACCTCAGGGCATTCCCATATGATATGGAGATAGGTGCCAAGGAGACCACACCCACGCCTACACATGCCATCCGTGGAGTAGCCCATATGGATCAGACGGGGACCGGTGACATAGATTCTGTGGAGGATCTTGAGTTGGATCAGACGGAGGCGGGCCGGAATCGCCACCTCCCTGGGAGAGGAGATCGCGGACTGCCAGTCCTCATCATCTAGTTCAATAGCATCAGCAATCCATGCTTCACGAAGGCGATCAAGCAAACTCGATCGATCATTAATCATTTTCTTATAGATCAATGAGATAGTACTGTCTGGCACATGACCGTCTAGTATACGATCTTCGAGGGGGGAGGATTCCGGAATATCACTACCCACTGGCAACACAGAGTTCAGAGCATGGCGAACCTGGACATAACAGAATTTTTCCCTGTCACTCAGCTTATACTCGACTTGCAGAGCCAAGAAGGTCTTCACTCCTCCTTTAACCCAGAGGTCACGCACTTTACTAATACCGATCGTGTCCCATTTATCAAATCCCTTCGTCTTCCATAGGCAACCCAATTTCGCAGAGGCATAGAGCGGAGTTGCGCCAGTCAGTTTATCACTCCAGCCCGTAGCCGCCGTTGCGCTATGCCATACCCGCACGGCTATAGCGGTAGGTCCCGAGAGATGCGAACGGGAGGGTCCCGAATAAAGCGCCCTATAGTAGTTACCACCCGGGAGCAGCAACTTATCCATTTCAAAAGCCGGATTCAATGCCGGGCCATACATCCCGTGGTTGATGGCAGAAAGGTGGGAGGCCCAATAATACATACGAATATCCGGGAGCGCTATACTGCCATCATACCAGGGAAGTGTCAATTTTGGAAGAGCGATGCGTGAACGTCCGTCCCATATTATTTGCCTCTGCAACGATTCTACCTCCCGAAAATATTTTGACGGGATGACATCAAAACTGTTCTGAAGTGCATATAGGAACCGTGGCAAGGACATCATTTCAAAAAGGGCTGCACGCCCCAGGGGAGACAACGGCAATTTACGCCAACGCGCTACATCGGAGTGCAACCTTTGGAGTGGGGGGAGTAAATTGCGTTCATAGCGAACCGCCGGATCCAGCGAGATAAACACACCCAAGTATTTAAAGCCAGACTGCGACAACTGGATGGGACAGTCTCGCGGCAAACGATGGACATCACCCGCAAGTACATAAATGTAGGATTTCGACCAATTAATAATAAGGCCCGAGTTCTTCCCGAAGGAGTTAAGTACGTCAAACAATACGTTGAGCGATTTTTGGGGAGATGTAAGGTACAATAAAATATCATCCGCGTATAAGGAGATACGATCTTCAAATTCTGGCGTCCAGCGTATGCCCTTCATCGAAGGTTCCCACCGTAGCCAAGCGGCGAGTGGCTCCAACGCCAGAGCAAAGAGGAGTGGGGACAACGAACAACCCTGCCGCGTGCCCCTCCCAAGAGTAAAAGGCATGGAGACACGGCCATTAACCACCACCTGTGCCAGGGGCTTTTCATACAGGAGTTTGACCCAACCAATAAAGCCAGCGCCGAATCCAAACTTGGCGAGTACTGCCCAGAGATAAGACCATTCGATTGTGTCAAAGGCCATCGTGGCGTCTAAGGACGCCAAGATGGCCGGTCCACGCAACGTCGGGGCCCTTGCGAGAACACCATGCAAGCGTCGCAAATTTAATGCCGTGTTACGGTGCGGGATAAAACCTGACTGATCCGGATGAATCAGGTCGCCAATAACCGTAATCAGACGATTAGCAAGCAGTTTGGCGAGGATCTTAGGCTCCGCATTTAAGAGCGAGATGGGTCTGTAAGACGAGCAGCGATCCCGTGGTTTACCCTCCATATGGATCACCACAATGGTCGCAAGACGCTGATCTCTGGGGAGGGAGCCACTGTCTTGCGCAGCCAAAAACATATCACGGAGATAAGGAGCTAGAGTATCAGGGCGTAATTTATACAATTGAACAGGAAGGCCATTGGGACTCAAAGCCTTGCCGGAACGAATGGAGCGCAGCGTGAGAGCCACCGCATCCACCGAGGGCGTGGCATCCAAACAGTCCCGATCTGATTCCGACAGACACGGAAGTGCTATATCTCGAAGCAACAACTGCGAATCCTCCTCGGGCCTGTCGGATACCGAGGTATAGACCTCTCGAAAATAGGCAGCAAAGCATTCAACAATTTCAACGGGGTCCGTTACACGCACACCATCACATGTCTCAATCACCGGAACCACACGACTCGCTCTCTCCCTTCTGTCCAGCCAGGCAATCAATTTTCCTGCTTTATCACCCACATCATATAGCCGTCCTTGCTGTTCCCTACTCATCATATTTGCTGCATCAGTAACCAAAGTTTTATATTCTAATTGTTTAAGGCGGAGAACATGTAATGCTTCTCGAGACACCTCTCGTTCCAATGCAGTCTCCAGGTCTGTGATTTCATTCTCGAGCTGAACAATTGCCTCATTTTTACATTTCTTGGCATACCCCACCAAAGACAATGCCTTTCCCCTGATCACCGTCTTGAAGGCTTCCCACAGCGGAACAGGCGAGGATACAGAACCAGCATTCTCAGTAAAATATAAATCAAATGATTTAATCAATTCAGTGCGAGTCTTAGGGTTAAGAAGATACCAGGGGTTGATCGGGGCCACCCTCCCTTCTGCGCCTATGTTAAGATGAAAATGAAACCAAATAGGGGAATGGTCCGATATACCCCGGGCCAAGTGTCTAATCTCTCCAATCGAAGGGGACAGGGCAGCCGGTATCAGAATATAATCCAATCTAGAAAGACTACCATGAGCTCCCGAATGGAAATTAAACTGTGTTTGCTCTGGATGCATTAGTCTCCAACAATTAATAAGTCCCAATGTTTCCAGAAAGTCGCCCAACCAGGATTGCGCAGCAGGAAGGTCTTGGGGCGGATAGCGATCTGCTCTGCCAGAAATGACGGAGTTAAAATCACCACCCAGTATCAAAACACCCTCCGGGAGACCCAAAACCATCCGCCCCAGGTCCGTGATTGTCGTGGATTGTAAGCCCGGAGGGACATACACTGAAACCAACGAAATTGTTTTCCCCTCCCACCGCCCAACAAGTGCAACATATCTACCCCTGGCATCAAGGATCACATCGTCAACCTCGAGGGGGAGGGAAGCCCTGAGCAAAATACCCACTCCTCTAGAACTAGATGTAAACCCAGAATGGGCAGCAAGACGATAACCCCGTCTATTAAGAGCGTGATACGTATTTCCTATCAAATGTGTTTCTTGTAACAAAACGACGTCGGGCGAAAGGCGCCGCAACAGCTGCATAACTACCCCTCGCTTTATCCGATCACCCAACCCATTCACATTCCAGCATAATACCCTCAACCCTCTACCCCCATCCAGATCAATAATGAAGTCCCATCGCAAAACGAGCATCACACCAATGTCAAAAATAGTGAAAGTACCTTGCCTTGAAAAAGAAAAAACAAACAATCCCAAGAACATGTCCCTCCCTCCCCCCAAAGTTCCCAACACAACTCCCCCCCACCCTGCACCCCTGCACCGACTCAAAGCCACCCCAATTTGCAGTGTGCCTGTCGCCCTAACAATTACAAGCAAAGAACTAGTCTACACAAAGAAAACCCCAGAGGAGGAAAGGGTCCCGCCATCCCATCTACCTCCCAAGATACGAAGGGAATGATCAAAGAAGTCAGTGAGCCTCAGTTGTTCACATTGAGTGAGTGTTCCGGACACAGGCGCCACAGTCATTCTTGGTCCATCAGTCCCCCCTCAGCACCACCAGCATGTTACTGGCCAGCACGGCGAGTCGGCAAAGTGTCCAACCAATCACTCGCTTCCTCAGGCCTGACAAAGAAGAATGTTCGATTGTCATATTCAACACGCAGTCGGACCGGGAATAACATCGCGTATTTCAATTCCATGTCTCTTAGCCGCAGTTTCACCCCTTGAAATCCCATTCGTTGTTTCTGGACCGATTGGGAAAAGTCCGGATAAAAGTTCACAGCAGCGTTCTCGAACTGCGTAGGGCCGCTTGTCCGTGCCGCCTGCAGGATGGCGTTGCGATCTCTGAAGTTGAAGATCCGTGCAATAATCGGACGGGGGGGGGGAAACCGGGCTTCGCCTGTCCCCCTGGCACTCTGTGTGCACGTTCGATGGCAAAGAATTTACTCAGGCCCTTGGGTGCAAGATGATTAAGAATGAGGTCCTCCACTCGAAGATCAGTGGCGAGTGAACTAGAATCTTCCGGGACCCCAATAATACGCACGTTGTTGCGCCGCGCACGGCCTTCAAAATCCTCCAGGCGACGAGCGAAAAAGTCATTAGCAGTTCTAAGGTTGCGCACTTCTGTTTGCAAGTCGGACACATCCGTAGTAAGGCTGGATGTCTTTAGGTCCAATGACTTCACCTTCTCGTTCGTCTTGGCCAAATCAGTTCAAATGAGGTTGATATCAATGGCCACCGTGTCCAGCTTCAGAGCCAGGGCTTCATATTGTTGGCCAATAGAAGACTGAATACCAGCAATGGCGCCCATCACGTCCTGTAGCGTTAATTCCGCCAATGCAGCAGGATCGTCGACAGCTCCCTCCCGGGCCTTAGGCGCCCCACCAGGGGATCCTTTAGAAAGTGTGTAGCGATCCATGACGTTCGTCTGGGTTGATCCTCCGCGGATAGTGGTCTTGACTTTCCGTTTTTCACACTCGGGCTTGCCCGTCATGGCGAGCCGGGTGCCCCGGAGGGAGGCTTGGGATCTGGTCCAAATGGCTCCTTAAAAGTCACACACAAGAATACCGGAGGCGAAGTTGGGTCAATTTGAGTCCACAGCCAAACTGTCGCTAGCTCGAAGCTCAATGAGCTAGCATCGGAGCCCGCCTGATCAACAGGCACACCGCAGATAAGAGACAGTGCGCTGGAGAAACGAAACCGAAAGTGAAGTGAGGCTGTGGTCTGATCCCCTCAAGCCGCTGTTGTTGAATTACGACCTGGGTACAGCCACGACTCAAGGTCCAGGCTGTTCCTCGGAGAAGGCCACAAATTTCAGGACGGCATAACTCGGGGACCCCGCGTCCGATTCCGACCCAGAAACCTGCTAGTACATCAGCCGGGTTGTGTCTTTAATGACCTTCCATCAAATCAGGATATTGTCCAGGATAAATGCGGGAGGCAGCGAGGGTCCTCGGGAGCCCTGTGCTCACGCGGCCATCTCGGATGCGCGCGAAGCTCCTCAGCTGATAGCGTGTGATTAATGGGATGCACAGGGATAGCACACAGAGATAGTGCATGATTGTAGTCATGTACAAGTCCTGACAAATATATTACAGTGACGTTTAAGTCCCCACAGTGATAATGTGTGATTACCATCATATTCAAGTCTCCACAGTGATGTGTGTGATGATAGGTATGTTGAAAAATCGATACCGATCGTATTAATATAGATCGCATTATTCAGTGCCAAAAAGGTGTTTCTTGGGTGGAGTTTGGGTGTTCCCATGCATCCACCCATATATTCTGGCACATTCCCAGATTTACCACGACAAGTAAACCTGGGGATGCATTAACATTGTAGGCCTTCCTGATAGAGGCGTAACAAGGAAAAATATCTTTGTTCCTTCTTGTTTGTTCAGAATACAGCACACTTAGAAAGCGGAAAATGCATCTAATGAATGCCTTTGTGCGGGAAGGTGTCCCTTGCTCAATAAAAAGAATCTTTCCTGCAACACAGGCACCCTTTTACTACAGCACAAAAGGTGCCTGCATTGGCGCAAGGTAGCACATAACATATTCCCGGTTTTATGGTATTTATTTTTTGACATTTCCGTCAGTATTTATCCATATTTATAAATATGCACTCATGCTTGAATGTCTACTAGATTTCAGTGCTGTAAACACCCACAGAAGAGAAATTAATGCACTTTCAAGAAAATATGCACTTTTCAGTATCAACCTTGTGCATATCTACTGCTGTTAAAGCCTCTTTACTAAAATTCCTTTGTTTTTTAGCTCCCTTACCTATCAATCTACACAGCTATGCGCCTGGCAGTCATGGCAGACAGTATTTAGATTTACTCAAAAAGTAACACAATGTCTGTTTTTATCCACATTTAAAAATAAATATAGACAAGAAAATAAATGTTTTCAGTCTGTATATATCTGTTAAAATCAGTAAAAACGGAAAACAGGTAGCCTTACACAAAAAGCACCAGCACAGTGAGAAAGCAGCAATGCGCAAAGTATTTATTAATATGGCTCATTCCTGACTTCTCCGTTTGATGCAGTGCAGCATGTTGTCTTGCTGCTTTGCGCTACGTCAAATCTTGGTAAATTTAACCCTAAGTCTGAAAGTAGGAATCTTCACCGTTACTTCGTCCAAGGGCTCAACAAAAACGATGCCTCCTCTTTGGACACCCTTGGCTGCCTTGCCCAGCTGAGCTTTAACTTCAAAATTTCATCTAAATCTGAAGGTAAATGGAGACGCAGCCCAATCAACTTCTTGTATCCAAACTGTGGTCCACGATGAGATGCCCACAGTTGTTGCTTTGAACATTTAGGCACTCTTTTTCTCATTCTACTGATAAAACATAAATATAAACTTAAGATAATATTTGTCCCATTTCAGAAATTTCTCCATTACCTGGTGACCATTTTTAATGTGTTTTGACATGATTCTTGAACAGCCAACCTGTCAATGATCTTTCTCCTCATGCATCAAACCATTTGGAGATACTTTGACAGACTGCATACAAGTGGCTTCCCTGGTGTGTTTTCTCAATAGCCTTAATGCCTCTGTTTGTTGTGTTACCCCATGAAATGGCAAATCCATATTATCCCCTTCCTCCTGGGATTTTTTATATGCTGCACAGAAGAATAGAAGATGAGCCATTCTTTCATCTGGCAAATTACATGCCGGCATAGCGCTGAATAGGCGGTATATGTTCTACCGTTTGGAACAAAAGCCACAGAGTTAAAGAGATCCGTCTGGATTTTACACATAACTAACTAGCCACTAGGAGAGTAATAAAGTCAAAATAGCGTTAATGAGAACCAGTACATTTAAAATCCAGAAAGGCTACAGTTAGGAACTTCTGAGTCAGGAATTAGTCATTTGTTTCTTTCGCACAGTATTCCAATGTATTTTTGGATAGTGTTCTTTAGATAGTGGTTGGAAGTTCATCCTGTCTTTGTATTTCACTTCAAAGTCAAGTAATGTTAGCATTGACCACACACTTCTAAAGCACAGGATTTTACTTTGCCTATCATAATAAGAAATACCAAATTGTTACACCACCTTACCACCTTTTGATTTGAAATCTAGCCACAAACAGAACATGATCACCTGTTTAAAAAAAGACCTACAGAACTTCCATGACCCTATTCCATTAACTCTGCAAATTAGGTTGTCTATAGACTTTTATTTTGCGATAAACACTCCCATCATTGATAATAAAACCTAACTTAGATCTAAAAGTCCCCAGTAATTATCGGCTCATACCATGTTATCCCAAACTGAGCTAGATCATTGAGAACCCAGTAGGATCACCAATGCAAGTGTACTGCAACAAATACCAGTTATAAAATACCTCTCAGTGTGGATTCCACCCAACGCTTGGACAGTATTACTGACTATTAGTGAATTTTCAGAATGATAACAGACAGAGGGGCATATGTACAAGCCCCTATCGCTACCACAATATCACTTGTTCTGACGTTGTGGTGGCGTTAGGGGCTTACCCTTATTTACCAGGCAGCATTAAGCCATTTACCGTGGCTTAACGCTGCCTGGTAAATAAGGACCCCTTTCATGCTATTTGTAGTGTGAAAGGGTTGGGCAGTGGATGTTGGGGGGCGTTCCACCGCAACACTCATTGATTTTGATGCTGCCCCCTATGTACAAGGGCAGCGTACATAGGAGACAGCGCCAAAATTAATACTAGGGAAAACCTGGTCTTAACTTGGCAAAATGAGGAGAAATGCCTTATTTTCCCTCGTTTTTGCATTTTCCATGTGTGCTGCCTTGTGCAGCACACATGGAAAAAGCAAACAGCCATGGATTGTTATGTACAGGAAGGTCGCCCTTCCTGTACATGAACAATCTGTAAAAAATTGTCATTGTGTGACTTTTATGTGGGCTACATTCATACCCCCAACCTGAAAAATAGAACTGAAGTACAAGAAAGAAGTATACTTTTGCATGAGTATGTGGGAGGAAGACCTGTTTAACAGACTGACCATAACAATAAGGGGTACTATCTTAATATGTAAAATGGAGAAGTGTGATTGCTATGCACTATGACTTTAATATGCAACAGCATTTCCTTGAACAATTCTATGTTCATATCTCAATGTGTACCTGTAATTACAGTTTATATGTAAAATGAGTGCAGTGTGAATTCCTTCTCTATGTAAGGGTATGCATTCTCTTCAAGTTGCATAGCTTCCACTGCTTTTGAGATGTCACTTTGGTGCATGTTGGAAAGCAGAGTCTCATGTGAAGCATTGTTAGAGCTTAGGAGATGCACAGGGTATTTTAGCTAGATATCAGGGCACACAGGAAAGAGGTGTGCATGGAGGAATGCACACTGATGGTAGGCTGACTTAAATTCATTGGTAGAGCTTTTGGTGAGACTCGGTGACGGGTTATCGGTGTCTTGGGGCTCTGTAACAAGTTGAGACTGGACTAGAGAGATGTCATGCAGTTTTCTTTCTACAATAGAAGGATGCAATGAAGGGCCACACTGATATGTGCTGACAGACCAGCTTGTGTGTTTCGAAGATGAAATAGAGTCTTCCACAAATCAGGCTTGAAGGTTAATCATAAAGCAGAGGGTTGATCTCAATGCTGGAGCAGCAAACAATTGTGCAATTGGTTAGGATTGATGACTATTCGCAGTACTTTCAGAGCTGATTTTGTATGTGGTGCATATATTCCCAGTAGTGGATATATTCGTCATGACAGAAGATTGAGTTCCTGAGGCCACATGTAGGTTTGCAGTTTTGAATATGCTTGCCCGTCACTTGTGAATCGTCTTGGTGGTTGGTTTCGGATCAGGATTCAGTAGAGTTTCAGAATAGCTTTGTGTAGCGTGGAGGCTGCATGACTACTTAGGCAGGTTTAAGTTATAAAGAGTAGGTCTCAGCAGGAGTCACAGATCTGATGGTAAATGCTTAGGTGATTCTTCTTCATCGATGTGGTATCATGTCATGACCATACATCTCCACTCTCTGTTCCCCCTCTGATTACTACATTATATTTGTGTATCATTGTCATAGTGATCTTCATAATCGAGCAAGCCTTGAAATTTAATACTAACCCTTGAAGATGATGCATGCCCAATATTCCTAAATGAATTCATTTGGATGTGCCCATGAGATGATGTGAGGATTTGGGGAGCCTGTATGGGAGTAAGGATAGGCCTTACCTTGTGTTCTAAGTTCATGAAGGTGTTCAAAGAACACATTGCGAAAAAAACAAAGACAGGTCTCTCTTATAAAGAAAGTGAAGTAAGTTCATCCAGAAAGCTAATTCCTAACTGCTGTTTCAGGCCTCATGCATCTAGCTAGGGCTAATGGCATATACATGGCCTCCCAGACTCCATAATGGAAAGTCTTAAGGGCATTCTACAAACCACAGCACACCTCATCCAGTGCCTGAAGAATGATGGTAAATTATCCCCACCATGGTAGAACTTGATCGGCTCCCCTTGCCAGCCCGCCCCATTTTTAGAACCAGCTTCATATTTTATAAAGCCATCTCAGTCAGCTCAAGCAATAAATGCAGAACACTCTAGGACCATAATCCTTGTGCTAAAAAGTCTTACTATGGGTACATTCCTCCCTTGATTAAAAGCCTCCACTGCCAGTACAGAAATGTACCGGGTGCAACTACAAGAGGTAAAGTGGTTGCAAGAAATAGAAACTGTAAACAGAGAGGCAGCTGCTGAAATAGAATATACTAGAGGTCCACGATATAGTGCCGACCTGGATGCGGAGATCAAGGTGGCGCGTTACACAAAGCGTTGTAAAAGTTGTGAAAGTGCTGCCTGTGAAGGGAGGGGTCCAGATGACAGATTGCAGTAGTGATGGTTACAGGTGAGAGTGTGTGTGTGTGTGTGGGGGCTGTAATGTAGACAGTACTAGAAAAAACACTGTGCTGTTCGAATGTTGTATCCTACATACTCCAGTCACAATTGCACGTGATAATGGTTTTGTTTTCGGGTACGGGGGGGGGGTGGTGATTTGCCACAAATCACACAACGTTTTTGGCTAAGAGTTGGAATGCCGGGACTCGAATGACAGAATCTTCAACACTAAACGACACTGATGAATGTATCAAGAAAGAGCGCCTCTATGCGGCGCATATTTATACTTTAAAAACGAACGTCAGGGCTAATTCTTATAAAAGTTACTGCCCTCTGTGTTCGTGTGAATTTAGTTCAAACTGCGGCCACGGCCAGTTTGCATCGGCGGTGTTGGACCCGGCCTAATGGCGTGGTCCTACCTCTCCCACGCGGCGGGCCCCAGACGACATCAGCCCTCCACTCAGCCTCGGGCAGCCCCTCCAGCCCGACCCTGCACGACCACCATTGCCGGTCCGGTTACCATCCCGGATCAACCCTACCGGCCTAGCTCCATCCCAGGCCCATCATGCCCGAACACGAGGCCTTCCCCGACGCCATCTTGGAACCTCCACGTCAGGGGCACGTGGCCTCTGCCTAGCCCCGGCTCCAGCGAAGCCCCGACATCGAGGCGCCAGGATCCACCCAGGTGGTCGAGTGGCCACTCGACGGTTCCCGGAGGAGAGGGGAGTTTCGTTGGCCCCCAGCCGTCCCCGGACGCCTGGTATCGATCGCCCTCCGGCCTCCCTGGGCGCTGGCTCCACCCCCCTGCTGGGTGTCTGGACACCATCATCCCGGCCCCTCCGGCCCCCAGGCGCGAGGGTCCGGACATCAAAGGACTCCAGCCCTATATCTGGGCCAGCCCCGGAGCAGGACCCCAGTTGTATCCTGGACTGGAAGCCCTGCTGACGCTGTCACGGCCGACACCAGACGAACTCATCCTTCCTGTAACCCGAGACCATCTTGAGAGCCTGCTAGTGCTGCCGCGGCCTACCTCGCTGAGACCATCAGGAGAGCCTGCTGGCGCTGCCGCGGCCTACCTCGCTGAGACCATCTTGAGAGCCTGCTGGCGCTGCCGCGGCCTACCTCGCTGAGACCATCTTGAGAGCCTGCTGGTGCTGCCGCGGCCTACCTCGCTGAACCCATCTTGAGAGCCTGCTGGCGCTGCCGCGGCCTACCTCTCTGAGACCATCTTGAGAGCCTGCTGGCGCTGCCGCGGCCTACCTCGCTGAAACCATCTTGAGAGCCTGCTGGCGCTGCCGCGGCCTACCTCGCTGAAACCATCTTGAGAGCCTGCTGGCGCTGCCGCGGCCCGACCTCTCGGAACCCCCCAGCTCGAGGAATGAGAGCTGTGCGTAGGGTATCCCTTCTTCCACCCCTGTTGACTGTCCCGCTACCTTACCCCCCTTTACGAGACTTTACGGATCCCTCGATCTGCCTGTATATACTGCCAAGAACCAGCAACCTTTATTATCTATAAAAGCTTAAGAATTTGATCTCCTGTGTGGTGTCCGTTTGTAGTGTTGTGATTACTCTGCTGTACGATCGTAGGAGAGGACCCTCACCCAGGAGGCCTCTCGGTAACGCTCGGCTACTTCTCGAAGGAGAGGTGGACCTAGGGGTGGTCAGTCAGACATCTTCTGCCTCCCCCGGGGTCGCCTTTCTAACATTGGTGGCAAGCGCCGGGATCCGAGCCCTCGCAGATCGTACAGAGAGTGATTCACTCACTACCAAGAAAAACCCACTACGACCATGAGCACAGAATTCCAGAAAGAGAAAATGGAAGACTACAGTCACAAGGAGCTAAAGCAGTTCTGCAAAGACCTAGGCATCGCTACCACTGGCTTAAGCACCAAAGAAGACTTTAAATCGGCCCTGCAGGCCTGGGTGGACGCCGGCGACGCGCCACCCCTGAGTGAAGATAACCCGGGCCCGAACGGAGGCCCGGAGGCTGAGACAAACCCAGCGGGAGGGAGACCCGCAAACCCAGACACGGGCCTCTCCCACAAAGACGCCCGAGAACGAGAGAGGAACCGGCTCCACGAGTTGGAGCTCGCTCGACTCAGACAAGAAGGAGAGATCCAGCTGGCGGAAAGGAAGTTAGCCCTCGAGCAGCTACGGCTAGAAGGAGACCTAGAAGAAAGGCGGAGACAAAGAGACCTCGAGGAGAAAAAACTCATGTTCGAGCATGAGCGCGGCCTCAAAGAACTGGAAATTAAGGCCAAGACAAACGAGACCGGCACCTCCGGAGGCAAGACCTCACCTCCCCCGGTGGACACGAAGGTGCACATACCCAAGGATGTCGTCAAAGAGTACTATAAGAACGACGACATCCAACAGTGGTTCAAAGCCTATGAGGTCGCCATGACCGCCCATCGAGTACCCCTCAAGGACTGGGGCGCCGGCCTGTGGGGGAAGTTTATCAACGAAGGGAGAGCCGCCCTGCTGGAGCTCCCTGATACCGAGATGACCTTGTACGAGCACATGAAGACCGCCCTCCGCACTCGCTACGGACTCACCCCCGAGATGTACCGGCAGCGATTCCGAGACTGCAAAAAAATCCCCGGTACCACGTGGGTGGAGTACGTAAACTTTTACAGCAGAGCCTTCGAGGGGTGGATCAGAGGCTGCCAGGCCACCACCTACCAGCAATTGGTCGACCTCATTCTATGGGAACATCTGGCCAATAACTGCTTCATTGCACTCCGGCAGCACCTCCTTGACAGCAAACTAACTGAGCCACGAAAGCTCGCTGTCGAGGCGGATAGATGGGTGAGCACCCGAGTTCCCCGGAGTCCGATGGGAGACTACGGCCGGGGATCCCCGGGGAACCACCGACCACGAGACGGCGGAGGAGGCCAGAGCCGGGGACGGGACGCCCCCCAGGGGTCCTCCCCTACCTCCACGTCACCATCCCTGGGCCGAAGAGGGGGCCCACCAGCCAGACCCGGGCCCCGCCCGAATGTTACGTGCCACAGATGCCAGCGACAGGGCCATTACGCGAATGACCCCCTCTGCCCAATGAACCAGCGACCCGGCACCACTGGTCCCCCAAACCGCCAGATCGCGGCCGCCGCTCTGGGTGAAGAAAGAAGCGAGGAAGAGGACGACAACCACGAGCAGGCCGAATGGGAGCCCGCCGCTATGACCTTAGCATGCCTGGGTACTTACGACCTGATCCCCCGAGACCCGATCCCAGGCAACACCCAGAAATACCGCCAGTGGGTCACCATCAATGGACGCCGGGCCGAAGCCCTCCGGGACACTGGAGCCAGCGTGACGGCGGTTCGCTGCCATCTGGTGACCCCCGAACAGATCCTTCCTAACGTCCTGTGCCCAGTCCGGTCGGCGGACAACTCAGAGACTTTGTGCCAGATGGCCCGCATCCCCTTCGAGTGGGGAGGAGTGTCGGGCATGCTGAAAGTGACCGTCCGGGACGATGCCCCCGTGGACTGCCTCCTTGGGAACGACCTGGAAAGTTCCCCCTGGGCCGGCGTCGAACGGAGAGAGCACCTGGGGATGCTAGGCCTTCCCGAGTGGGTCTGTGCGACCACCCGCTCCATGTCCGCCCGAGCCTCCACCCCAACGGAGGAAGCCCCGACCGAGGAGCCGGAGTGGCCCGCACCTCCGCCGCCCGCCGTCCCCGAGGACGCCGACCCCGAACCCGGCCCCCAGGGGCCCGGCCAAGAAGATCTCACCGAGCTCGGCCACCTTCCAGATTTAGCTCAATGGCGCCAAGAAGGTGGCCCCACCCGCGAACAATTCCGGCAGGAACAGAAAACCTGCCCCTCCCTCGAGGGAATCCGACAGCAAGCCGCTACTCAAGCCGCTGGAGACCCCGCGGGGTCCCACTGGGTCTATTGGGACAACGACCTTCTCTACAGTGAGCAAAAGATTGCCGAACTAGGGGCCAGCCGGGTAATGGTCGTGCCCCTCCGATTCAGAGACTTTCTCCTAAACTTAGCACATGATGTGCCCCTCGCCGGGCACCTGGGGCAGGACAAGACTTACAGCCGCCTGGTGACCCATTTTTATTGGCCGAAAATGCGCAACCATGTGCATAACCACTGCAGAACCTGCCCGACCTGTCAAGCCAGCGGGAAGAGCGGGGGGAAAGTCAAAGCCCCGCTCCAGCCGTTTCCCGTGGTGACTACCCCCTTCGAGCGAGTGGGAATCGACATCGTAGGGCCCCTGGACCCTCGCACCTCGCAGGGACACCGTTTCATCCTCGTCCTGGTGGACCATGCCACCCGCTATCCCGAGGCCATCCCCCTCCGAACCATCACGGCCCCCGTGGTGGGCCGAGCCCTCATGAGCATCTTCTCCCGAGTCGGCTTCCCCCGGGAAGTCGTGAGTGATCGGGGCTCCAACTTTATATCGAAGCATATGCGGTCCCTATGGCAACAGTGCGGGGTCACCTATAAGTTCACCACCCCGTATCACCCCCAAGGAAATGGACTAGTGGAACGGTTTAACAGAACCCTGAAGGGGATGATCAAGGGCCTAGAGGAGCCGCTCCGACGCAAATGGGATGTCCTGCTGCCCTGCCTCCTCTTCGCCTACCGAGAGGTACCCCAGAAGTCCCTAGGGTTCAGCCCTTTTGAACTATTGTACGGGCACCCGGTCCGAGGCCCCCTCAGCCTGGTCAAGGAGGGCTGGGAGACAGCCGTTCGAGATGCCCCACTGGATGTCTACCGATACCTCCTGACGCTTCGCAACCAGACTCGGAAGTTCAGGGAACTTGCCGAGGCCACCCTAGAGGCCAGCCAGGAGGAAATGAAGCGCTGGTATGACCAGAACGCCTCGTCCATCGAGTTCGAGCCAGGCCAGCAGGTCTGGGTCATGTCCCCGGTTGAACCTTGTGCCCTCCAGGACAAATGGACGGGGCCCTTCAAAGTGGTGGAGCGCAAGAGCCCCGTCACCTATCTGGTGGACATGGAGTCCCCCAGGAACCCCCTCCGGGTTCTGCACGCTAACCGGCTCAAGCCGCACTTTGCCCGCACTGAACTAAGTCTGCTGTTACCGACCGATGACGGAGCTGAAGACGACTCCGAACCTCTGCCAGATCTCATGAGCACCTCCGAGAAAGACGGCTCCATCGAAGGGGTCAGGCTCTCCTCTACCCTGACCCCAGAGCAGCAACAAGACTGCCGGAAGCTGCTGGGACAATTTGCGGATCTGTTTTCCCTCACTCCGGGGGTCACCCGGTGGTGTGTCCATGATGTAGACAGTGGAGACAGCCCGCCGGTAAGACACCGGGCTTTCCGAGTGCCCTACCGGGTTCGGGCCTGCATCCAATCAGAAGTGGCCAAGATGTTAGCTCTGGGGGTAGTCGAACCCTCCGACAGTCCATGGGCCAGTCCCGTTGTCCTGCCGCCACCCCCGGAACAGCTCCGGAACTCCGGTTCTGTGTTGACTACCGGGGACTGAATGCAGTCACCAGGACCGACGCCCATCCCATCCCCAGGGCGGATGAACTGATCGATCGCCTGGGGGCCGCCAAATACCTCAGCACCTTCGATCTCATGGCTGGGTATTGGCAGATCGGCCTTACCCCTGGTGCACAAGAGCGATCGGCCTTCTCGACCCCTGATGGCCACTATCACTTCAAGGTGATGCCCTTCGGCATGAAAAACGCCCCGGCCACCTTCCAGAGACTAGTGAAGCAGGTGCTGGCCGGACTAGAGGAATACAGCGCCGCCTATCTAGATGACATTGCTGTGTACAGCCTTCACTGGGATGAGCACCTGACCCACCTCTGGGAGGTCCTGACGGCCCTCCGCCGGGCCGGACTCACCATCAAAGCCAGCAAGTGCCAGATAGGCCAAGGGTCCGTGACCTATCTGGGCCACCAAGTGGGGAGCGGCCAAGTGGCTCCCCTCCAACCAAAGATAGACGCCATCTGGGCCTGGGAGCCCCCGGTCACCCAGACCGCCGTCCGAGCCTTCCTGGGGCTCACTGGATATTATCGGCGATTTATAAAGGACTACGGGAGCATTGTGGGGCCCCTCACAGAACTGACCTCAAAGAAACTACCACAGAAGGTGCACTGGACCCCTGCGTGCCAAACAGCCTTCGAGACTCTAAAGACTGCCATGTGCACCGCCCCTGTGCTCCAAGCCCCCGACTACAGCCGAGAGTTTGTGGTCCAAACTGACGCCTCGGAGCACGGCATCGGGTGGTCCTGTCACAAAGTAACCCCGAAGGGGTCGACCGGCCTGTGGCCTTCATCAGCCGACGCCTGCTGGCAAGAGAACAACGGTGGAGCACCATCGAGAGGGAGGCCTTCGCCGTGGTGTGGGCCCTCAAGAAGCTCCGGCCCTACCTCTTCGGCACCCACTTCCGAGTCCAGACCGACCACCGGCCCCTGCGGTGTTTGATGCAGATGCGGGGGGGAAACCCGAAACTGCTGCGCTGGTCCATTTCGCTGCAGGGGATGGACTTCACTGTAGAACATCGCCCTGCCAACGACCACGCCAATGCTGATGGCCTGTCCAGATCCTTCCGCCTCGGCGAGGAGAACCCCCAAGAAGATGGGTGACTCTCCCCTGCCTTCAGCTGGGGGGGACGCGTGTTGGACCCGGCCTCATGGCGTGGTCCTACCTCTCCCGCGCGGCGGGCCCCAGACGACATCAGCCCTCCACTCAGCCTCGGGCAGCCCCTCCAGCCCGACCCTGCACGACCACCATTGCCGGTCCGGTTACCATCCCGGATCAACCCTACTGGCCTAGCTCCATCCCAGGCCCATCACGCCCGAACACGAGGCCTTCCCCGACGCCATCTTGGAACCTCCACGTCAGGGGCACGTGGCCTCTGCCTAGCCCCGGCTCCAGCGAAGCCCCGACATCGAGGCGCCAGGATCCACCCAGGTGGTCGAGTGGCCACTCGACGGATCCCGGAGGAGAGGGGAGTTTCGTTGGCCCCCAGCCATCCCCGGACGCCTGGTATCAATCGCCCTCCGGCCTCCCTGGGCGCTGGCTCCACCCCCCTGCTGGGTGTCTGGACACCATCATCCCGGCCCCTCCGGCCCCCAGGCGCGAGGGTCCGGACATCAAAGGACTCCAGCCGTATATCTGGGCCAGCCCCGGAGCAGGACCCCAGTTGTATCCTAGACTGGAAGCCCTGCTGACGCTGTCACGGCCGACACCAGACGAACTCATCCTTCCTGTAACCCGAGACCATCTTGAGAGCCTGCTGGCGCTGCCGCGGCCTACCTCGCTGAGACCATCTGGAGAGCCTGCTGGCGCTGCCGCGGCCTACCTCGCTGAGACCATCTTGAGAGCCTGCTGGCGCTGCCGCGGCCTACCTCGCTGAGACCATCTTGAGAGCCTGCTGGCGCTGCCGCGGCCTACCTCGCTGAACCCATCTTGAGAGCCTGCTGGCGCTGCCGCGGCCTACCTCGCTGAGACCATCTTGAGAGCCTGCTGGCGCTGCCGCGGCCTACCTCGCTGAAACCATCTTGAGAGCCTGCTGGCGCTGCCGCGGCCTATCTCGCTGAAACCATCTTGAGAGCCTGCTGGCGCTGCCGCGGCCCGACCTCTCGGAACCCCCCAGCTCGAGGATTGAGAGCTGTGCGTAGGGTATCCCTTCTTCCACCCCTGTTGAGACTGTCCCGCTACCTTACCCCCCTTTACAAGACTTTACGGATCCCTCGATCTGCCTGTATATACTGCCAAGAACCAGCAACCTTTATTATCTATAGCGGGGTGCCGCTCGAGTAGAGGAGTCTCTTGCCAAATCTCTGACCGTGCTACAGGAGTAGCTATCAACTGTTCCAGGCCATTATCTTGCCAGCGTGAGGAGGTGTCAGCCGCGAGGCCGCAGAGGAGGCGAGAGGCGCGGCCCCGGGACTGCGAGGACCAGCCTACAACATCCACAGCTGTGTCCTCTTCCCGGGTGAGCCGCGCCCCCTCCCAGTGCCACGCCCCCTCTTCACCCTAGACTATATCAAAAAGCCCAGTGACGCGCACCGCGGGACACGCGCGGGGCACATCCCGGGGCTAAGACCGGGCAAAGAGCAGGCCGTTTTAGGCCGTTAGAGACCGGACAGAGCCGGACCGGGCTACCCCCCTAACCCCCAGCTTCAAAAATCTTTTCTAAATATCCCCACTTGTACAAACATGTCTCCAAGGGGAAGCAGAAGTAAGACTGCAGCAAAAAAAGGACAACTAACTGGCCCCATAGATAGTTTTTTAACAAAGGCTAACACCTTCATAGATCAGAGTATTTTACTCATAGAACGGAGAGTATCCCAAGACCTCCTGGAGGCCCGGCGATCCTCACTGGGTCATCTAGCAACCGCTAGAACGCCAGTTCCAACCAAAGGTCAAAGACACAGTGAGGGCGGGACTAACAACAGGCAGAGCCTCCCAAATATAGTTGATCTATCGGTGTCACAACTCTCAGAATCTCAACTTATAGCTGACTCTGACCTAGAAAAAACTCCTGACTTAAATCTACACCCTACACCAGAAGAGGTAAGACAGGCAAGAGGGAGGAGGGAGGGAGCTATAAAAAAGAGAAAGAATCAAGTAGCGACAAATGAAACACTAACGAGAAAACAAACTCCATCCGCTACGGAGGAAATACGAAATACACTTAGTCCCCCCTGCTGGGAAACCAGAGTAGGCATACTGTGAGTATACATTATGACGCCTCACCTACCACGAACCTAGCGATAGCATCTGAGGGCTCCCCATCAAACGAAATTGATTGTAATTACAATCCAGACCTGCTGGAAGAAATTGGAAATCTCCTACATAAATCCCTTTCACCCATTCAAGAGACCCTGGCAAAACTAGAAAAAGCCGTAGTCGAACTCACAGAGTCGTTGAAAGCTAATTCTGCCTTAAATCATGTACAAGATCTACAAAAAGTACAAAAACCCGGGGCACCGAAACCGGTAAATATAATCCCCGTGGCCCAAGGAGAAAACTCGCTACCTGTACCCACCACAGCCCCGAAACCCTCAGCTATAATACCAACTAAGAACAAAGCACCAGACACCTTAGTCTCAACAATCCCACCAGGAAAAAACAGCACTCCCGGTAATGGCACTATCATAGCCACAAAAATAAACAACCATCAACCAAGCAATCCCAAACATACCGACCGAGGGTAAGACAACAACAGGGCGAAACACGACCAGTAACACGACCAGTAACACTTCCACCAGAAGCGAGTCCCTTTGTTGCTATACTGACTGGTGTACCAGAGTTGACGGACCAAAACTGGTCATTAAAAAACAAGATACAACACTGGCTCACCATAAATCGTCCATCACCACCCCCCTACTGCTCCACTAGAATTCTGATGATTAGAAGAGCCCCTTGGGTCGGCCATGGCAAAAAAACAATACAGGGGGACTGTGTCCTAATTACTTTTGAGGACCCAAGAATAGTGGAACACATCTGCTCAGGAGAGGATCAAACTCCAAATGGGGGGGTAGGAATAAAACGTCTCTCCTTCTTTTATCCACCCACATTTCAAGACGGTCCCTCGCAAATGGAGGGACCCTGGTACACAGTAGGTCCTCCTTATCGAGGCAGAGATAGGGACGAATGGAGAGGGCAAGAACAGTGGAGAAAATATAGAGAACCCCCACGCTGGGACGGCTGGAATGGATTACCACTAACAAATATGTATAGTGGCCTAGAGTGTGTCGACTTACCACTACAGCCAGAAGAACAGACCTCTAAAACTCCAGCTATCCCGCCAATCCCAGATAACCTATTAATCCCTGAAGATCTAGCCATTCCCAATAATCCACAAACAGACAATGCCCTCAAAAATAATCCTCCAACTCTGAGCGTGATCTCCTGGAACATCGCGGGATTACGACCAAAGCTGGAGGATGGGACCCTCATGCACCATGTACACAGACACCAAATAGTCTGCTTACAGGAGACATGGTCACAATCAGAACTTCATCTGCAGGGGTATAAGACATATTTTTCCGCTGCACTGGGGGGACAAAAGGGTAGACCAAAGGGAGGTCTAAATATTTTCATAGCTAACATCATCCAAAACATAAAAATAAATATCATTGAACTGGAGCCTAACTTCCAGATCATTGGTCTCTCTTTATCAAAAAATGAGTTTGTAGTCCTCATCAATTTTCATAACAACCTCGAGGATATACAGCTCCAGAGAGTCTTGGCTCATCTTCATGAAAAATTAACTACCCTTAGACAGAAGCAAGGAGCAAGGGGTGTATTGTCTATAATATGGGTAGGAGATTTCAATCTACATCATTGCACCCAACCAGAGCAAAAATGTCCTGGTATGGTGACAGAGGAAGGTGATTCTCTTATCCATTTTTCTCACAATAATGCGGGTGGAATAATGAACGATCTCCTATCAGATCTGGACCTTCAAATAGCAAACATCCCGGATCACAGAACTAGTTCATTAGAACCGACCTATATAGGCAGAGGTTTTAGCACTACGGTTGATTACATTATAATATCAGCTAGCCTACAACCCAGAGTAAACGCCTTTGAAGTCATACCCAACACTCATAGTGATCATGCTATTCTTACAATGGAAATGATTACAAACCATCAACAATCTCTCCCTATGACGATAGCTAGTGCACTGACCCAGGACAATATAACCCTAGGCCAATTGAATGGGTACTCAATAAAGTGGGGGAAGATAAACCCAGAGAAAATTACCAAAGACTTGATAAAATCAGTATACCCCCAAATCAAGAAATGTTTGGATACACTGGTAGAAGATGAGGAACTTCTTAACAGCTTTGCTCAAATCTTGGAAAAAACAAAGTCCCTACTCACAGCAAAACAGAAAGCTGGCCCACGTCGTTTAAAAGGATGGTTTAATCAAGAATGTACTCAGGCTCATACAAAACTTAAAGTAGCACTAAACAAAGATGAAAGGGATCCTCATACCATATCCGCTTTAAGAAAGGAATACCTTACAATCAGGAAAAAGAGAAAAGCGGAATTAAAGCAAGCTTTATGGGATGAACTCCACGTTAGTGCACAGGAAAGAAATAGCCAGGCCTTCTGGAGAGTAATAAGAACCCCTTTTTTGGCTGACGACACAAATCCAAAAATTGAAGTTGCGATAGATGAGACAGAATGGGTATCACACTTCTCAAAAATCTTCCAAAAACCATCCTTGGATCAAGAAACTGAAGATGAGAATTTAAAAGCTTCGCTCTACCCCATTCAAATAGACTTTGAAATTTCCGAGATCCTTTTGGCCTTGAACTCAAGCAAAAACGGAAAAGCGCCAGGCCCGGACGGAGTCCCGGCTGACTTCTTCAAGTACAATAGAGATCTCTGGGCCCCGATCATTACCAGGGTGTGCACGGCAGCGGCAAAGAAAGGAATTCTGGAGTCCTGGACAAGGTCCGTTATGGTACCGATATTCAAGAAGGGTAATCGCCAGGACCCTGCTTGTTACCGTCCAATATCCTTGTTGGATTCATTGGGAAAGTTGGCAGGTAGGGTGATTTTGGAGCGACTTCAGGACTGGGTGGGGGAGAGAGGCATACTGTCTGACCTACAATTTGGTTTTAGAGAGGGTTTTGGAACGGTGGAACAAGCCCTAAACCTCTCCGTGATCATTGGAAAACATATACATGCCAAAAAAGATAAACTTTATATGATCTACGTGGACTTGTCCGCGGCGTTTGACTGTGTCTCTCACACCAAATTGTGGTCCCTCTTAGCTCAAATGGGGGTAGATCCGCCACTCCTGAATTTCTTAAGGGAAATGTACTCCAACCCCTCCGCTAGAGTCCGTTTTGGCACCAAGGGAGAGCTGACAACGTCCTTCAGAGTGGAGCGTGGAGTCAGACAAGGATGTGTCCTGGCGCCTTTCCTTTTCTCCCTCTACACTAACAACTTGGAGGTTGAGCTTTTGAAGGGTGCCCGGGACCTCCCACAGGCAAAACAATGCCCGATTCCCGCTCTGCTCTACGCGGACGACGCTGTCCTCCTGGCACGGACTCCCCGCGAACTCCAAAAGACCCTTAACAGGTATTCTCAGTTTATGGCTACTCTAGATCTTCACATAAACGTGAAAAAGACTTTTGTGATGACGGCAGGTGCTGGGAGAAAACATCTGAAAAACATTACCCTCAACAAACAAAAAATAGACTCTGCAACTGAATACTGCTATCTGGGAATTACAATAAACAATAAATTGTCCTGGAAAAAGGCAGTGGAAGCGAGGAAACACTGCTTTAAAAGAGCGCTAGCGGCATTGGTGACTTTTTCACAAAAACTGGGAAAACGACCGCCTGTGGAATTGTTAGCGATATATAGGGCCAAATGCATACCGACAGCCCTGTATGGAGCAAGTTTATGGGGTCACACGGACGTCACCTCCTTGCAAATAGCAGAAAATAATTTTCTAAGGTTCCTTCTGATGGCCCCAAAGCGATCCTCAACTTATGCTTGCCACGCTGAACTAGGCGTCCCACACATCGAGGACCTTGCAAAAATCCAACCGCTACTTTTATGGCGTCGTATCTGGACTTCGGAAAAAAATGACCTAACCAAGATGATAGTGGCAGACGCTATGACATTAGATCACGCTTTAAAAATCAAATGGTTAGCCTATATCAGGAATTTTTGCATTGACCTTGGGGCAGAGCAATATTACACAAATCCTGAAAAAATCAGAGAACTTACAAAGAAACAACTAAAAGCATTAGCCCTGGGACACTTGGAAAATCTGAGATTACAATCTGAAGCAGGCAAACCGTCTGTTCAACACGCGATAATGGTCCAATCCACTCTTTTAATTCAGCCCTATCTAAATCTAAATATTGGTATTTTTGACCGTTTCCTACTGACCAGATTCAGACTAAACATGTTTCACAGACTGGTAGCTTTTCCAACAGCAAACGTTTGGGATCCGAATCCACCCTTATGCCCCTGTGACGAAAAGTCAACACAAACTACCCTGCACACTGTCTTGTTTTGCAAGTTTTATCATGAACACCGCAAGGTTTGGCTATTGACTTTATTAAAATCCTGGGGTCTCAGACAATGTCACCCTGCCATGCTGTGTTTACAGCTTTTGGACACTGAAGCTACCTGTTACCATGTGCTGAATTTTCTGAAGTGTATACACAGACACAGAAAAAATCTTTAAAGTGATTTCCTTAAACAAATTAATGTTTTTATAAGTCAGATGTGGAACTTACCTGTTACATGTAATCATTTTGCACTTTTTTTATACATAATTGTTTTAATATGTGTTACCATGCTTTTATGGATTTCTAATTTTTGAAATTCCGAATAAAGATTATTATTATTATTATAAAAGCTTAAGAATTTGACCTCCTGTGTGGTGTCCGTTTGTAGTGTTGTGATTACTCTGCTGTACGATCGTAGGAGAGGACCCTCACCCAGGAGGCCTCTCGGTAACGCTCGGCTACTTCTCGAAGGAGAGGTGGACCTAGGGGTGGTCAGTCAGACATCTTCTGCCTCCCCCGGGGTCGCCTTTCTAACAGGCGGGATTTGTTTTCAAGACTTCGAAAAATTGTGTCGGAACATGCGCGTTTTCGGTAAACAGTTCAACTCTTATCTGTCAGGCTTGGAGCGAGATGACTGCCAGCTTACTGTAACACAAGGCTCATCACAATATTTCGAGTTTTCACCAATGACTCACGCCCGTTTATCCTGTTATTTAAAGAACTGCGCCTGACGTCAGCAGAAAACGTCACACAGAACTTTATTTTAGTTCACATTGTTATTTCACTCAAGCTCCTAGTAAAACAAGACAAAAAGCGCTTGCGCTGTAGCAGGGGGGAGAGATTCACTCGCAGGAGCGATAATTGCGACCACAAGGGCCGCGCGCTCCCGCAAGTGGATCTCCTGACGTGCACGTGTTGCCATTGAAGGCAATGGCAACGCGTGCACGTGCTTGGCTGAAAAGCCTACGCGCTAGGAAAAGGTTGTTTTCCTTTGCAGCGCATGCGCTTCGAAGGCTCGACCTAAAAAGGAAGGCCAAGAAACACCTACCTGCCTTGAGGCTTACTGCAAATAGATGGGTTACACCCGGAGTCAGATAGAAAAATAGCCCACAACAGAGATTGCTCGAGATTCCTGGTTAATGGCCTTTACCGAGTTAGTAAGTACACTACAGAGCACCACTCAGGCAGCTGGATCATGAATGTTTTTAATCATTTTGAGTAGCAAAATAAATAGAAATTAGAGCTAACACAGAGTCAGTGTTGTACGTTTTTAGAATGGAGGAATATAAAATAAGTCCTTAATGAGGGAATAAGTTTGAACTGCTGGCTAAACCCATAGAAAGAATGAGGCTCACTTAAGAGGTATTTTCTTGAGGTGTCTGTGTGCCCATTCCTTTTGAACTCAAGGTTGATGGTCATGTGATACAAAGAGCTTGTTAAACAGAATGAACAAAAGCACACAGCAGCTGACCAGGGTTTCGCACATCAACTTTGTCTGTTTCAGAGATATTTGGTGGTGCGGCTACTCTCACCATCCGCTGCCGAGGATGTGTATCTGGGCAATAGTATATAAGAGTAGAGAGGCGCACACAATGAAGTCAGTGGTACAAGAGAGTCCATGAAATGCGTAGATCTTCTGTTCTTTTTTAAAAAATATTCTTTATTTTCACATACAACGGCACAGCCAACGCGTTTCATTCCCATTCGTGCCTTGGGAATTTCATCAGGGCATATACTCGACAATCAAGTCCGTGCGAAGATTCTAGATGTGGTTCCTCTTAGGAAACTGATGTAGAAGAATGATCACAATAGATCACAGTGTATTCCTGAAAGGTGCTTCACACTCAATTCCAAGTGGAATGGTGGTTCGAGTCCCCCGGATTGGCTGGAAAATATCACTATGGAGAGTCAAGAAGTATATTGGTTCCGGACTGCTTAGGGGGGCTCCAAGGCGGAGGGGGGATCGGTAAGCTTGGGAAGATAACCGGCTTCGGTGAGGGTGATGTTCGCGTTAGTACGCGACGGTACCTGTGATATGGTCTCCGTTCTCCGCCGCTCCTCCTCATGGAATGTTGGATGCTTGTTTAACAGTACAAAAATTCAAAATTTGCTCAAATGATAGAATGTTTCTGTACTGCTGGGGTTACCAATCACCCTCAGTGCGCTCTTTAACATGATAAGCGCAAAATTGGGTAATTTAAAATTCCATGTTCTCCCCTTTTTGCCCATATATGCCTTAGTCTCCAGGATTGTCATTTTTCAATTCCCCGAATCTCTCTATGTGTAGTGTGCATTGCCTTCAATCTGAGGACTTAAGAAAGTGCTCCAAAATAATGCCCAGACTTTATCTTGTGAAGGGATCTGGGAGTTGGTTGTCACTATTACCTAGTGCAAATTCCTGAGACAGCTGCCGACACAGACAGGAGGATTTTTGTGAATTACAACATTTACTATAAACACACTGAAGCATTTATTTTTACTATACACTTTAAAATCACACACTTGGCTTTATTGTTTTAACGCTAGATAGCGCCAAGCTGTAATCAGAGTCTGCCCAGTTGGACACCTGAGTCTCAGGAGTTCAGGAGCCCCCGATGTTCCTTCTTTCTCAAAGGTGTGCTGTCTTCACAGCAGGGCTATTCCCTAGTGTGGAAAGTCAACTGACTTCAGGAGGTTCCAGCACACAGCCTGTTGAGGTGCTAATGGTTCCTTTGTTTTGCACAAAGGTGTATTTATTTGTATACAACTACTTAGTCCTAAATCCTGCCTTATATTTCATTTTGAAGCAGGTGATAGTAACATCCAAGCTGCGGGACTGCGGGAAAGGTTTTGTCTACAGGGTGGAGCAAAAACTGTCTTAAATACTTTTGTTCATCAAATTCAGTGTGAAAAATGACTCTTTATGACTCATGACATTGTTTTGTTTCATGTTGATGTGCATTCATGTTTATTCCACGTGCTATTTTTAATTCCGAAAATCTTCATAGACACTTATGAAATTGATAGTTATTTCAAGAGGACTTTCAGATTATAATAAGGAATTATAATACAAAACGAGGACACTTCATATTTAAAATAATACATAAAATATCGCATTTCATTTTTTTAAGAAGAAGGTTGACGGCTTCTCTGATAATGTGGCTCAGAGCGAAGCGCATTTACAATATTTAGAAGTGCACCTTGAGGCTCTATTGTGAGGAATCAAGTGTGTCTAGATTGCTCCAGCCCTGACGAGTGGAGTTCCCAGTCTGGGAGACTGCGAGCAGGGAACCACAGTGTTCTGGGGGTAGGCTATTGTGGACACTTAAATATTGCGCCCCAAGGATGGGGTCCCCATGGTGATCACTGGGCACAGATCTGTAGCCTAAGACTGGCACAAACTTGCAGTCTCAATGTGGTACATAACACAGTATGGGTTTTTAGTGATTTTGTATTTAACAAAAGAATTGAGTAGCATAGTATGATTATTCTTTGCTGTGAAATAAGAACAATGAATAACCAGTTTTATTTCAAATGCAGTGTCCATGAAGGATAAACACAACATAAACACATATGTGTTTATAGCCCCAAAGACAGTGATATTACATTTTCAATATATAATGATAGTGATAGTTACGGTAGGGCAAACGTGAACACACATTTATAATTAATAAGTAGTGGCGTATATCTAATCATGCACATAGACATGGTTTAGTGAGTAATGATTCAAAGCTGGGCATGTAGTGAAGATTTCTAGGTAGTGGTGCAAATCTGACCATATACTAAGAATTAATTATCATATATGCAAACCCAAACAGGCACTGTTGATTACTGAGTCATGATGGACATCTCAGCATGAGTTTATGATTATAGAGAGAGAGTGCAAATTCCAATACTTACTAAGGATTACTAATGGCCGGTATAACTATGAAGAAGAAGGTCTGTATAAACAAATTAAAAGCCAGACCTATTGGCAGGTCAATTAATTATATCCCCTGCAATTCATACTTTCTAATTAAATTTAAAAAATATTTAATTATTTATAGCCCTACTTTGACAGGTATGGGACAAGTAGCTATTACACTTTTGGAGTTGGCAGTACCAATGTTCAAAATTATAATATTATATAGATCAAAAGCTATAAGCTTGGCACCCCACTACTCAGAAGCTTACAAAGTCATCTCTAGGGTGCCCTAAGGTACATGACCCCTCTAACCACAATCAGCACATACCTCAGCATGCTTTCCTACCCCAAAGTCAAACAATTCATACTCTCCCTCTCAGACATGAACCCCAACACAAGAAATAAGTTCATCACGTGCATGACAAAACCGCTAACTGGATGAAAGCTGACTTTCTCAAACTCAACACCAACAAGACAAATGTAGTGATCTTCACCACACCATGGGACTCCACCTGTTGGGTTGCTGCACTCATACCCACAGCCACACCTAGCACCAGAACCTTGGAATCATCACTGACACCAAACTGGCAGTGGCAGCACAAGTAAGCACAGGCATCCTGCTTCCACACCCTAAAGATGTTGAGGAATATTCTATGGCTCCCAAGTAACACCAGAAAAGAATGTCACCCTCGCCACCAGCAAACTAGACTACTGAAACATTCTCTCTGGTCGTACCATCAAGCATTCATTCTGGTTGTATCACCAAGCATCTCACAAGAAGACAACAAACCATCCTCAACCCACCATGTATAACCCACATAACATCACATCACATCCCACGGAGCTCCACTGACTCCCAATGCACAAATGTGTAGATTTCAAACTTCCCACACACATGTTCAAGCCGCTACACAACTTAGGCTCCACTTACCAGGCCACCCACCTCTTCTTTCACCCACCACCTAGTCACCTACACTCTGCAGTAAGATTCACACACATTCCATGCATGCACAGAACCACAGCATTCTTTTACATAACACCTAAAGCATCAAATAATCGTCCACTTCACATCAGACAGATGCTTCTATCTTCTTGAATTCCAAAAGAACCTGAAGATCTATCTCGACTGGTTTCGATGCACATACACCTGGTCATCACTAGAATACCATCATGGATGAGAGTACCTTCTACAAATACACATACCATTATTGTATATGGCACATAATTATACTCTAGAAAACAATAAATAAATGAGATTACATTAAAAAAAAATTAAACTTTATTTTTGGTTATGCAAACAAACATAAACATTCCCCCCCCCAATTGTGGCATCGTACAGAACCGTTGCATACAGGACGACAACCTCATTAAGGCACATTAGGGACAAAAACATCGCTAATCGTCAGTCAGGCCTTGGGCTTGTAAAGCAACCTTACAGTACAATCAGTACATGGCAACCGTGAGTTGAGGCAGCGGTCGAGCGCACAAAGACAATCCAGATCTAACCATCCCCAATACCCTCCCCCTCCCCATCATTTCCCGATCCCTCAGAGGTGAACAGTTCTGCGCTATTCCCCTCAGAGTCACTCATGGTCAAACCAGCAGTACACATCATTCTCCATGCCAACAGGTCTTCCTGCAATCTCTCGTCTCTACGTGTACATTGCATATGAGTCTCTTCCGCCAATGACCACTCCCGGACATCCCTCAGCCATGCAGAAATCTCAGGGGCCCTCCGCCCCATCCAGGTAATGGCTACCCTACGCCGTGCCAGAACCAACATAAGCTGTAATAGTTTATAGGGGACTTTCCTCTTCCTAGGCCGGGGAACCAGAGCTAGCAGACAGTGGAGCGGTGTCAGGGTTATGCTAAGGCCGGTAACGGCGGCAATCCGTCCCACCACCTCTGTCCAAAAATCTCGCACCAGGGGACACTCCCAGGCCAAGTGGAGAGACCCCGCTCTCTCAGCACCGCACCTAGGGCAAGTGTCCTCCCTATCTGGCAAAATGCGCTGTAAAGAGACCGGTGTCAGGTATGTGCGATGCATAAAATTAAAGTGTGTGAGCTTAAACCGTGCATTACAAGAGACCTTACGTGTGAGACCCCCAATACGCCTACGCTGCCCGGCATCCAGTGTCTCCCCCAGATCTATCTCCCAGGCACTCCACGCAGGCTGGATAGGTGGCTCCGAGTCCTGACGGAGTGCGAAGTAAAGCAAGGAGATCAACCTGCGACCCCTACCACAGGTGAGGATGATGTTCAGAGTGTGAGAAGTCTTAGGCGCCTCTGGAAACTGGGGCCACATCTCCTTTACCACCTCCTGCATACCGCGGTAATGTAAATATTGTCCGACCCCTAGGCCCAAGGCCTCCGCAGCCTCCTCGTAGGAGACAAACGAGTCGCCCGGATACAGGTCCGCCAGAGTATCACAGCCTCCAGCCCTCCAATCCCGAAAAGACATGTGTTTCTCCATTGCTACAATAGGCGCCAAAATCCAAACTGGCAACTCCCTATGAAAGGGGGCCCGCCGCAGAACCTGCTCCGCATATCTCTGCCAGAGTGCAGACGCATGACGCACCAGATAAGGTAGAGTCGCTTCTGCTCCCCTCCCCTTCACCATCGCCACCTGCAGCATATGAGATTACATACATAACACAACCTGAAGAAAATTAGGAATATTGGATTGAAATGTCTTTCCCGTGCACACACAATTTGATGTAGCGAGTAAGTTAAGACCAGAGCCTAGACTTCTGTCACAAAACATTGAATTCAGTAATCAAATTATTTCCTCCTGTACTGGCAATTTATATAAAAAAATTCATTTATAGTATGGCATATGTAGCTGGTGAAGGGCCAAGATGCATTTATAAATGGGTATTGTGCTACTCTGTGGTAGTGCTAAGGATTGAAGAATGTGTGAAGATAAAGCAAAAAGTAGTGTGAGATAATGTGCTTAAACCTTCGTGTCAAGTCTATGGATGGGGGAAAAGTGAGTCGGTGCAATCTGGCCCATTTGGGAGGTGTTTCTGTTTTATTTTTTTGGTTTTTATTTTTTTTGCAGAGTTTTATATAGCGCGAACTAGACCCGAACCGAATCGGGTATCAGATTGCTTTACATAGCACCAGTTACGTTACATGAGGACACGCATTCATTTTTGTTAGGCACGGGGAGATTAAGTGATTTGCCCAGAATCACAGGACGTTTGGTGTCGTTACCGAGACTCAAACCCAGTTCCTCCAGGTCCGTAGTCAAGCGCCCTAGCCGTTAGGCCAACTCCCTCTCTTGTGTGTATATGACAGCGGCTTTTCAAAATTTGTCACAGCAGCAGTATAGCTGTGTATATGCCTAGGTAGGTGGGAAAAGTGTTAGAAAAGATGTTGCTGTTCATGCATGTGGACAGTAGGAGTGTGAGAAATTCATGTGATTTGTTTTTACGCACTTACACAACATTTTAGGAAAATTTTACGAAATGACATCTAATTGTGCAAAATGTGAATCTGGCTTTTAGTGCTATATTTTAGCACAAAATAACCAATAAGTCATTTTTTGACGCAAGCACACATTCTGCAGCATATTATAGCTCAAACAAGACAATTGGCATGAGCAATACCTGCTCACGTTCTGTTTGCCCGCATTCCTCCAGAGTGTTCAACATAAATGTTTGTAGCAAACGCCACATAATTAGGTGATGTGGCATCAGGGATTTTACATAACAAGTGCAACACGAAATTCCCCAAATTACTCAAACTATGCAAGGGTAATTTACATTTTTCTCAGGCCTAGTGGACATCTACTATTTGGATTAGACTATCAAACAGTTTAAAGAACACTGAATATTGGCATTGGAGTTGTCCAGATGTGAAAGAAGCTAAAATGCGAGGGAGCTGAGGTGGAGGTCAATCATGGATTAACTATAGTAAATACTCTTGCCTTCACAGAGGACCATTAAAAGAGATACCCATCAGAATGGCTATTTTTTAACCAGAAACAATATAAACTCTAATGAATCCACTGAGTAACAGCAGAGGAACAATCATTGTATGGTCAGCTATAGTCGGGGCCACTGAAATTATGCAATTGTGTGGCAAAAGCGATTTTAACATGAGTATAGATATGCCGCATTGGTCACAGAATCCACTCTCTACTGCATAATCTGCAGATTTTAACAAAAAAAATTGTTTCTTGTTTGAACGGTTCAAAAGTTACTAAAAAAGAAGCAACATCTATTGCCACACAATGGAAGGATCTTTGCAAAGGTTATCTAGTCGCCTTTCTGTTGTTATTACTATATTAGGGCGGTAAACTGGTTTCAAAGAGGCACAGCCAATGCACTGACAGTGTTACCAAGTTTAAAAATGAGAAAAGAATCAATAATACTATTAAAAAATCTGCCATATTTTAGTGCATAATTTCCCTTTTCTTGCTACATAATCTACTCAAGCCTGCTGCATAATTTGGTCCTCCCCTGCTGCATAATTCCAGTGCCCCTGGCTATAGCATATGCATGAAGCGATCACCCAGGTATTCCGGGTGCAACCTATAGAAATGGGTATTACACCAGTGGATCACTTGTCTCTCGATTGCTGAATCAGTGCACTGCATTTAAACAACAACAAAAAACAAAAACAATAGGAGACATAAGAGGCCGCAGTCACAACATGTCCAAGAAGACAAAATACAAATACTATTTGAATAGGTAGTGGAAATCAAATCAGTGAGCAACATGGAACGAAATGCATGTGCTTTGCTCTTTGTAGCACTAAATGAATGGCTTGGAATGCAGAGCGCCCTACATATATGATGGCCCTCCTCTAATTTAACAAATACAACTTTTTGCAAAGTATTGCAATGTCTCAAGAAAAAACAAACATGATTTAGAAGCCAGTGACTTTACAGAAGTTCACAAAAGCACTTTGACGCCTCGTCAGGGGTAGTAAACGCTATATAAATGCAATTAACTAAATAAATAAATAAATTACAAACTCAACTTGTTCAAATCCACAAAGGAAATTTAGTAGTCAATGCCTACAATTTTGCTCTGTGATGTTTTAAATACAATTTTAGTGAAGGAAGTAATACAAGTTTGAAATCTGATTTTGCAGGTAGTGCTTCACAGGGTAACACAAGAGTGCCTGTGTTACCAGGGGCGGCTGGTCCATAGGGGCGTTGGGGCAGCGCCCTACAAAAGAATCGGGCAACAGGTGAACAGAAATGTAAGCAGACGAATTGACAGTTTACAATTCGTCTGTTTACATTTCCGGCCCGCCTGTGTCTTCACTGGTGAAAGTGCACGTCACGCACAGTGCACGCAGGCAGAGACGAGCAGGAGTTTAGAAGATGGTCTGCGCATGTGAGAGAGGAGCGTTGCCCCTCACTCACATTCACAAACCATTGTATGCTGCGCATGCCCAGTGTGGTGCAGGAGGTTGTAGATAGGCTCCTGCTAGGGCGGCGATGCGTTTTGCGCAAAGTCGCCCCATGCCCTATCAAATCCCGGGACAGAGTAAACAAGGTTCAGAAAAACGAAAAAAACCTCCTTTGCACTACAAGATGGAAAATTTCAAAACGTATTTTGTTCAAACTGCATGTGCCTCTAAATATGTTTGTAAGGACGTGCTGGTGCAGATGATCTGTACCTGCTCAGAACGTTTGTCTAGATATTAAAATCAAGCAGAGGGAGGCAGCCTCCCATCTCAGGCCCATCCGCACAAATAAATGGCATCAATTAGTCACAATTCATTCAGGGTTTGATAAGCGGTTTGGTTCGGTGTGACTTTGTGACACTCAGACTTGGTTCGGTGTGACTTTGTGACACTCAGACAGAGTCGAAAGGAGAATGTGCTTAGAAAAGAATGGGACTGGAAAGGGGCACAAGTGATGTTTTCATATGTGTAATGTATGCTGAATAAACAGGCCCCTTCGACTGCGGGGTCCACAGAGTCACCGTTCTTCCTGAAAATATGAATATGCTCTTCCTACCGTGAGCGTTAGACGGACCAGCAATCGGGCTTTGTTTTCATTACACCAAGAAGTGTTTTTGTTTTTTATGTTAAATGCTGATCTTTTTTCTTCTTCACTGCTTTTTATGGTGACGGGAACCAAGCACCGGAAATATGTATTCTGAGTGTTTTGCATTCGTATTTCCAACGGAGGAAGCCTCATGTTGTCCTTTAGACACGACACATAGGAGGGTACATTTTATATTGTTGGAGAAGGTTACAGTTCGCACATTTTCTTATCATTTATGTTTTTGAAGCCACACAGCAAAGCTGGGAAAGTGGTCTACAGGTCCGGTTGTTGCCTTCAATCAAGACACCATTATTGTAGTCTAATTTTCCCCTTTTCGCTTTGTGTGACCTTGTGGAACTTACTTCAGCTAGGGGAGGAGGGGCAGTAGTGGGTGCACTGAGTACATAAGGCAACGGAGCCATTGAAAGAAATAATTTGGCCCAGGGTCAGCTCCCTTTCACAATTACGTCTCGGCTGAATCTACTGGAATATCTTTCATAAATTTCACTTTTGAGCATTGGATTGCAGTTTGTAGTAACACCTGCTTTGTTGTGTTAGCTTTCGTGTTCAGTGTTTGCCAGCTTTTGATGCCACATATCAAGGACTGGTAGGAAGTTTGAGAATGTACTGAGATGGGGATATTGGCTTGTGTGTGCCATTTTTCCTGATCCATTTCTTGTTGCAACCTGTGCTTGCTTAAATTTTGATCTGTGTACCAGTGAAATGCAGAGACACGGGATTTTGATCTGTGTACCAGTGAAATGCAGAGACACGGGGTACAGGGATATGGGGCTCTTCCCGTTAGCCCCGACAATTGCTGCTGCTGATTCGCCCACCACTTTCAAATGTCACCAGCCGCCCCTGTGTGTTACTCTACACCTGCTACATATGCTGTTGCCTTTTTGAACTGATCAGGGATGTGCATTGCCATCCACGGCTAGGAATCGTTTACAATTTGGCCACCACATAGCGCTTTGCTTTTTACCTTGTATGTCTGCGTCCACTCTGTTTGAGAACAGCCTAAGTGGGGGGAACCTCGAAGTGTTTGAATAGGGCTGTGCTCACCATTCTCTTTGATTATCTTATTCAGGCCTTAAATGAGGTGCCAAAGTGCGTTAAATAGGTTTCGGAATGTGCATAAACTCATGAAAAAGAAAACTGCAAAATTGCCTCATGCTACACCATGCAAAACCACGTTATAATTTTTTTTGACAGCAAGAGAACATGCTCATCATAATTCGGGCCCTACAAAACAGCTGTAAAGAAAATATCTCCCTTTTCTCAGGCGACAGGTGCAAGAGCAGGGGTTAGCAGTTCCTTCTGGGCAGAGCACTTCCTGGGCAGCCGTCAGTGTTAATGTATGCAGATCACAGCCTTTGTGTTTCGGCTGATCACAGAGGTGAGCCTCAAGTTAGGAATGAAAGGAACACCTCCCCTCCCCCAACCTCCAAACACAGGTTGGTTGCAACAACGAAAGCCACTCTTGAAAACATAATATGGACACTGAATTTAACAAGGCAACGGCGGAAGACCCATAGTTTGTTTTGCGTGTGACAATTTGTACCATTAATAGGTATTTGACAAAGGCCGATACATGAAACTGGCATTTCTTTGCAGTCTACCAATAACCACATGATTATGCACTCGAAATTCCAGGGTGACAACACAAAAACTAAAGTTTTAATAGTTTTTGATACATTTTATTTTTTGTTAGTGAAGCAAACCAGAGGGAGGACTTTGTGGCACTACATGCTGGCAAATAATTCAAGTCTAGTTATTCATCCTTCAATGTAAACATTGCAGGTCTAACCTTCCAGGACTGAAACCTTTGCAGGTTTATGTAGCAGAAACTCGACCCGAAGGCATTGGAGCGCTTTACACAGCACCAGGTACGTTACACAGGGACACATTAATGTTCCTAGCCACAGGGAGAATAAGTGACGCCCAGAATCACAGGGTGTTGAGCTGACACTGAGCGCCGAGAATCGAACCTGGATCCCCATTTATGGAGTCGGCATCCTCTTCCTTTCATTTAGCATAAGCACAGGAAAATAAAGCATTACCTCTAATGTACATTTCACCCATGACAGTAAGAACGGAGGAAAATTGGGAGGGAATGGGTAAAATAGTAGGAGGAGCTTAGGGAGAAATGGACAAAGTCAGAGAAAACAGAGAGAGATGGGGAGAGATACAAGTTGAGTCAAGATTTAGGGAGAGAACGACGTGGTAAAAGTCTTGGAGACAAACCAGGAAATAGGGGTAAACAGGAGAGAGAGATTTAGAGATAAGGAAAGTCAAACAAAACCAGTGAGAGGCAGATAAATGAAAGCTAGTGAGGGGCATCGAAAGATAGAGATACAGAGATAGACAGGGAACAAGAAAGAAAGACAGAAACAGAGAAAGACAAGAAGGGAGAGAGAAAAAATAGGGAAAGGCAGCCAAATATGAGACATATGTGAGAGTCAAGGAGAAACAGGATTAGAATTGGTGAGAGAGGAATAAAGCCAGATAGTGTCATAAGGAGAGAGAGATAGGTAGAGACAAAAACAGTGGGCGAAAGAGAGAATCAGAGATGGAAAAATAGGAAGAGAGAATAAAAGAAAGACAGGGAGAGATGTGAAATCGAAATGGAGTGAGGAAGTGGGAGAGACTGTAAAAGACAGGGAAAGAGTAGGACAAGGAGAGGGGTGGGTTTATGAAACATACTAGAAAGACAGGAAGGAGGACAGGAGGAAGAAAGGAAGGAAATACACACTGAACTGAATCTAAATGCATTTCTATATAAAGCTATTTGTCTGTCCATTAACCTCTATCCCACCCTCTCTTGATCCCTCTACCTGTAACAGACAACTTTATCTACATAGATCGGTCTTTGTCTATATTTGTTTCTCCTTCAATCTATCCTTAGTAGTCTATCTGTCCATCTATATATCCCTTTATTTGTATGTACATCTGTACATCTGTCTGCCCATCCCTCTATCTAGTTGTAAATCTGTCGATCAGTCTATCTATCTGATTTATCAAAATTGTATCCACCATACATCTGAATGCACTTTCAGAAATGAGATCCCTGGCCACACAACTGGGAATGGGTGAATTTCACCCAGCAACTGACGTAAGAAGAGGGCTAGCAACCTCCCTCGGGCATCAGGTGCACAGATTTTAGGAAGGTAGGAACAGCCATGGATTACAACCATGCCCAGACATCAGAGATAGACAACACCAGCTTAACACAAGCGGACCCATCATGCTTTGCAGTACAAGCAATGGATCCCACTATGCATCAATTTAGTACCCGCCATCCCACCCACATGAAGCCATGCACACCCCTGACCATCAAGTTGGCAAGACCTGTTGTGTCCAAAACATTACATGTACATAGAGTGGACTTTGGGACAGCCACTTGCTCGTGATTGGACAGCCATTGTTGTTTATATCAGATGTCTTGATTCAATGGCTTTTCTCCCTGTCCCTGTGTTTGTTCCACCCTGGGGCATTTTGATCTCACAGTGTTGTGAGTGAATGTTTTTAATCCTTCTTCTGCATACTTGTGGAGCTGTTTTTTTATTTTAGATTTAACATTCCATGGGAGTGCAGGTATTTTCTTCCTGTCTATATTTATTGGTTTACAATGGGTTGGCATCTGCTAAATGCTTCTGATCCATTTGCTTCCTTCTGTATATTGCACTTTTTTATTTTCACTTTATTTACATTTGAATTTACTAATCTAACATGGTTGTCCACCATGTTAGATTAGTACATTAAAAGCGGAGGCTTGTGTCGTGACACATTCTTGTGTCATGAAGCTCATTCACACATGCATTAGGACACACATCACAGCGAACACTTGTGCATGTGGCATATTGCCGGCCACCTTAAAATGAGGTTTCTTTAATAAAAACTCTATTGCAAGATTGTGAACCATACATCTGTTAGTATGTGGTGGCCATGATATTCAACTCCCCACAGAGGTAGTAGTTGTGATATTCATATCCAAGACATGCAGAAATAGTGTGTGATGAGAGTAATGGCCAGGTCCCCAGGGAGATAGTATGTTATAGTGTTCTTATTCAAGACATGCTGAGATAGAGTGTGCTGGTAGCTGTGCAAGTCCCCACACAGATAGTGTGATTACTGTAATGACCAGATTGTCTCAGTACATGATAAAAGTCATGTTCAAACCTTCACACAGATAGTATGTGATGATAGACAAGTTTAAGGTCACACATATATAGTGTGTTAATCAAGTTCATGTCTCTGAAGAGGTAATATGTGATTATAGTAATGCTACGGCCCCCACTGAGATAGAGTCTAATGATAGTCTAATGATTGTCCCGTCAGAGTTTATGCATCATGATAGTAATTGCCAAGTCACTTCCGAGACCATGACAGACAATGAGATGGAGGCCTTTCCTGTGTGGGGACATCAAGGAAGATGAACTAGCAATGCCCTGGACAGTATGAGTAAGGGGAACGATAAGTATGATGATTGCTTTCTAGTTCAATATTATAAATTGAATAAAGCAAAGTTGGTACCACTATTATACAGGTGTACAAGGATGCATTGGTGTTTTTTCTAGGCATATGAGCTGGCAATCACCTTAGAACCATTATACATCTACAGTGGCACGTAAAGAATGAAGCAAATGACAAATTAGCAATATTGCTGGTTGCAGAAAAGGCCTTTGACTATGTAGAGTGCAGGTATCTATTCATGGTAATAGGTAAATTGAGTCTGTGCAGGGATTTCATTGAAAAAGTGCAGAAGCTATATAAAGTGACTGACTCAGATAAACGTTTGGAGCTTTATCTCACAACCGTTCCTCAACTTAAGGGGCACTAGAATGGTCTGTCCTCTGTCCCCACTCTTGTTTTACTAACTCTGTTTTTATTTGAGATGGCAATCACACAAAGCAGAGACATATGGAGCATAGTGACACTTCTGTTTTATGCAGATGGTATTGTGGTTGCACTTGTAACAATCAAGGTTTCCTAACCAACATTAATGTCCTGATGATTTTTTTACAAAATTAACTGGTCTGTATGTAAAGCTCTGCCCATGACAAAAACCACAACAGCAGTGATAGGCTGTGTGATGCTGAGAGCGTCGATCCACTGGTTCTGAGTGACACTGGTCCAGCTGTGGAGTGGGGCACTGGGGCAGTTGGGGGTGGTATAGGGGCGTCCATCGAGGGTGAAGTGTACGATGGAGTGGTCTGACCAGGTGACTTCTGTGGTGTGGCTGTATCATATTCTGTTGATGGACGTGAAAATGGGGTCTAGCGTTTGTCCGGCTTTGTGTTTGGGGTATGTAACCAGTTGCTTGAGTCCAAAGTTGTCCAATCTTTCCAGTAGGTCAGTGGAGTCCAGGTGGAAGTTGAGGTCTCCCAGGAAGACATAGGGCCCGATTCACAAAATTAATCTGAGGCAAAATCCTAACTTTACGACTTTCGGTTTTCACAGAAGGCATTTAGGAGTAGTAAAGTTAGGATTCCTAACTTTACTACTACAAAACTGAGAAAAATCCTAACATTTTGACTTTTGGTATTCACAAAAGGCGTTTAGTTGTAGTACTACTACTAAATGCCTTTTGTGAATACAAAAAGTCGTAACCTTAGGATTTTGTCTCAGATTACTTTAGTGAATCGGGCCCAAAGTGTTCAGATTCTATGGTGAGTGTGCCGTGTGACCTTACAATAGAAATATGCATGGGCTTTTTTCTGACATAAGTGTCTCCAAGTTGTACTTCAGCATGTGTAGTGATACCGGGGCCCAAGCATGTAAGAGACTCACTCCCCTCAATTATGATAGTGTTTTACAGCATAACCTGTAAGCATTTAAAGTCTGACAACATTACCCACCCACACTTTGAGCTTTTTCGCAGATGTGCTTTGTGAGCCTGGGACTCTGACAAGTGTAAATAAACACTTGCGCTCTGGGCTTTTCTTCCCCTCTGCCCTCCAGTGGCTGCTAAATGCATGGGCTGATGGAGGCCGGGTCCCATTTGATGCTGTTGGTGTTTGCTGGGTTACATAATGAGAACCACGATTCCCAGATATGGGGGATACCGCCTCAATGATCCCGAGATAAGAACGGTTGTCAGCAGTCCTGTTGTGACTACCTCAGCAGTCGCAGGTAAAATGTGATGGATTGAAGCAGGACAGGGGCCTTTGCAGCAAATCACCAGCAGTCTAGAGCAATGGGCCATCTTCAGGTCTGTGGGGCTCACTCTAACCTGTACCGTCACTCAACAGGGGCGAACGGCGTGCCATATGTCACCCTCCCTGATACTCCAACTGCCTCTCATTCATCAATCCATCGATGAAAAGCCTGATGTCAGCAAGGCATCAGCATTCATGGAGCACCCTTTTTGATGCTGTCTTACTAGACTACATTTTGGAATAACGAAAGGTCGGAGCCCCTAGAAGCGGAAAGCAAATTATTCCTACTGCCAGTGCTTTAAATGGGCCGGTACTCACCGGTACTGAGTATCGGCACTTCTCAGATTTATCACTCTGAGCACCGGCACTTCTCTACTGCCGTTAAGAGTACCAATACTCACGAAAAAAAGTAAGGCTCATTGGCTGTGCTGGTGAGCCGGAGTGGAATGTGTATCTTGCAGCCAAGGCGCCACTTCTGCAGCCCCGATCTGAGCCCCAGCTGAGCTATTCAGCAGGGCTCATTTGAATAATGAATGAAAGGGAGGGAGGATGGATAGATGAAAGGGTGGATGATGGATGAGTGAAAGGAGGGGTTAAGTGAAAGGGTGGATGGAATGAAAGGTTGATGGAATAAAGGAGTGAAGGGGTTGATGGATAGATGAGCGAAAGAATTAATAAATGAGCGAAAGAGTGGATAAAAAGATGAATGGAAAGGTTTGGAGATGGATGGATGGATAGAATGGTATATGAAGGGTGGACAGACGGAATGGTGAAAACTGAATGATGGATGAAAGACTGAGCAGACGACACAATGTAAAGGTTAAATAGCGGACATCAGCAGGTAAATGGTAGGATGAAAGAATGAATGGATAGATCTATGGAAGAGACAAGTGCTATCTTCTGGGGAGGGTCATGATGATTTCCTTCATTTACATTGTGCTATAAAAGCTTTGGGTCGAAGGGGGGGTATTTTCAGTGGGTGAGTGTGTGGATGGATGAGTGAGCAAGGGTGGATGTATAGATGGAGGGATGAGTGAAAGCATGGATTGCTGGGTGAAAGAGGGTGGATGATTGGATAAAAGGGTGGATGATGGGTGTATAAGTGAAAGATTGGATGGATGGATGAATGAAAGGGAGGGAGGATGAATGAAAGGGATGGAGCATGGATGAGTGAAAGGAGAGATTGAGTGAAAGGGTGTTGGAATGAAAGGGTGGATGGAATAAAGGAGTGAAAGGTTTGATGAACAGATGAGAGAAAGGATTGATAAATGAGCGAAAGAGTGGATAAAGAGATGGATGAGGGAAAGGATGAATGGATAGGTTTTGAGTTGGATGGATGGATAGGTGTTTATATGAAGGGTGGACAGACAGAATGCTGAAAAACTGAATGATGGATGAAAGACAGAATAGACGACAGAATGTAAATGTTAAATGGTGGACATCAGCAGGTAAATGGTAGGCTGAAAGGATGAATGGATAGATCTATGGAAGAGACAAGAGATATCTTCTGAGGAGGGTCATGATGATTTGCTTCGTTTGCTTGGTGCCATAAGAGCTTTGGTGTGACGTGGGGGTATTTTCAGTTTCTTTCTACTCATGTGCTGAAAAATATATGGTTTTGTGCCAAACAACAGCAATTCACAGTATGGCATTGAGAAGGTGCATCTATTGCAAAAAAATGAAATGTTAACATATTATAGCATTTCTCTTTCATTTTTGTGTAATGAGTTAACTTGCTTTGTTTATATAAACACATGTCTCATGTGTTTTGATGTGTCCTGCAACTAATAATAGAAGTCATGAAGTATCATCAGGTCTTGCTTTTAGCCCCGCCCCCTCACTACACCTCTAGCTCATTTTAATGAGTACCTGCACTTATTTTCCCCATTTAAAGCACTGCCTACTGCCATATAGGGATGTATGTTGGGACGTTTTCTCAATGTGAAAAACTACTTATATGATTCTTCCCTGACTGTAAATGAAGAGGTAAGTTAAACAAGCATTTACAATGCAATGGTCTCGGCAATATTATTGGTAGAGCTATTGGTATTGCTCATTATTTTTTTTAATTTTTTGTATCCCTAAATAAATGGCATTATTATTTCTATTGGCATATACACAGCTTCCCGCGTGCGGCCATCTTCTGCGCACACTGGATGTATTCGAAGCCCTCACCGGTTGCCCCTACGGCCTGCCCTGCCCCCGCCACCATGGACCCCAGGGCCTGCCCTGCCCCCGGGCCCCCCCCCCCCCCCCCCCCCGCGGTCAGAGTCGTTGTCAGCCGATGGGCCTCTTCTGGCCACTGAAGCCGCTTCTCCTGCCCCATTATCAGCTCTTCACGCCGCACCCTCTGGCTGTGTGGGGACAAAAGGGACTGAAAGAGCCCCTGCCCGCCCCAGGGGGCAGCCGCTTACCCTGATAGCGGGGCACTTACTGAGCAATAGAATCTGCGTCCCCGCGAAGGGGAGGGGGCTCACCCGGATTTATGGCAGATACGCGCGTGCAGCCTGCCCATTTCCGGTCCAATGGGACATATTAGGACCCAAGCTTTTTTTTATATAACGCAAACTCGACCCGAAGGTATTGGACAGCTTTCCATGAGCACCGGGTTCGTTAAACATAGACACATTCTATTTTGGGATGCAGGAGGAGATAAGTGATTTGCCCAGAATCACAAGATGTTGAGACAACGAGACTTAAACCAAAGCTTTTCAAAGGTTTCCAAAGCTCCAAATGCTCCCCCCCCCCGAAATTTGGCTCTAGTTGCGCCTCTGGCTACAGCGGACAGATAAACCATGTGTGCAGGTCCGGTAAAGGGGCATTCTTTCATTTTGGGGCTGGGGGAGATGCTTGTGTTAATCTAGAGCCCGAGCTCGCTGTGGAATTAACAAGGGGTGCAACACTATTCACCGATCCCGCTGTCACGCCTAGTACTGAGGAGCGCATGGGCCGCGCACGCGACAGTCCTGTGGATTTTCTTTCAATGTTGACGCGACGAAGAAGAACGGAGCCCGCTGCCACCACGGAAGACACAAGAAACACTGCACCAGGCAACCTCTCTGAGGAAATATAATACATGCACAGCATGCACAGGGCTAAAACCCTTCTTTCATCGCAGCCAGTGTATGGGAAGCGTGTTACAGAAAGGACACTTGTGGCCGACTGAAATGCGTTTCTATTGGCAATTGCGTAACACAAAACGCTGTCCATTAACTGAGAACAGGTGGCACTGAGATTCCAGCACCTCGGGCGCCTGAAGAGGGCTGGGCTCCTCGGCACTGCTGGAGCTTCAGGAGCCTACCCCACTCCCACCAGGACCGGATGCCATCAGATTAATTATGCTAATCACACGGTGCCAACCAGGAGGGCAGGGCAACAGGGAAGCAATTAGAGATGTGGCATAACGGGCAGAGCTGCCGACTTTGAAGCCATGCTCGAGTGTCGGTGGCGGCTTAACAGCATATGCTTCTGGGCATATCAATTAAACTCCCCGAGCCTAAAAAAAAATATGTCCTTGTTTAATTTAACCTGATCCAATACCTTCGGATCGAGTTCATGCTACATACAACTGCAAACACCGAATTTCGTCGGAAAGCAGTGATTCTGACACGGGGACAGGCTACGGGCAGACCTACCCTCCCCCGCTGCACAAATTACTTGGTTGTGCAATGTCTCCAAAAACTGACACACCAAACGGAGCGGTGAAGGCCGCTCACACCCGGGCCAGAGCAAGGGACGTTCCCATCTCATGAATCCCCTTCCTTGCGGCCGGCTGCGAGGAACACCAGACAGATGCTGTGCTTAGCATGCTAACACGCTTGGCGCGTCAATCACATGTGGGGCGCCAACCGAGGTCCTCACAGTGAATGGGGCGGGGCCCGATGGGGCGAGCGGGGATGGAGCACAGACAACTAGAAAGTTAGGTCCAAGAGCGAGACGATCTTGGTTCGTGGCAGCCTGGGCACGAGGGATCCGACAGAGCAGCCGGCTTCCCCACGCCTCAATGGCATTATCTGACCCACAGAAGTTAAACCTTAAGATTGTAATTTCCTAACAAAATGCGTCTTCTCGGTCCCACATCAAGAGCAAATACGAAGATCAGAACTGGCACAACGCAGAACGTCCAAGCATTTGACACAGACTTACGGCCCCACATCAACCCGTACCCAAACTCCACATCTGTCCGAAGTAGCATGCATCAAACTCTCACTCACTTCTTCTTCAGAGCACCCCAAGCTGACATCTGCAACGAAGGCCCCCCAAGTTCAGTTCAAAAATAAGTTTAAGATAAAGAATTACATTAATAAAGGCCCCCCCAGTTCATACCTTCCACAAATTCAAATCCACACTTGTGTATCTACTCCTAAAATAGAAAAGAAGAAACTGACAACTGCCACAAAGAGGACTCAAAACTCCTGATGCGTGCTGAAGCACCAAATCCAAAGCAAAACGTCCCAAACTCAAGTCTGTATCTAAAATTGCAAAGCACAAATGCACATCTTTGCCTAAACGACGCATCCCATTTTCACATCCTCACTAAAGCCGCAATGCTTTGCCAACATGTGGACCTAGAGCAGCACATTCTATTCGCATACAACACCTGAAGAAACATTCAAACTCAACCCTGCCCCAAAGAATGCCGAAAGGTCACATCGGCCCAAATCAAAACATATCAATCTCGCATCTGCCCTAGGAAACTGCTTATCACAGCACAACCATAGCTCGCATTTGCGTCTAAAGCTGTACATACAGAGCAGGGCTGATTTACAGTAGCACATTCAAGCACACATCTGCGCTTAAAGCAGCATGTCCCTATTTCACATCTTCCCCAATTAAGCGCGGGACAACCTACAATCTCCCCATAAAAGCATTGTCCAATCTCACGAGTACACTGAAGCGGCACATGCCATAGTAATATATCGAAGAAAAACACCCCAAGATGACACCTGCCTGAGGACGCAGTACAACCAAAGCACGCGGAATGCATCTACAGCAGCACATTCCAATCTCACCACTGAATAATGCAGCACATCTGCACCTCAAGCACTACACCCGAAGATCACATCTGCACCTAAAGCAATACACCAGAAACTCACATCGCATCTCAAGCAACAAAACCCAAGCTCACATCTACAACTTAAACAATACACCCTAAAGTCGCAACTGTGCCTCTAGGAACAGACCGCAGGCTCATCCCTGCAATTAAGTATCACATCCAACACTCATATCTGCTCACGAAACAACACACCCCAAACTAAAATCTGCAAGAAAGCCCATACTTAACAAATGTATAGGTGTAGTATAGTAGCACATTTCGAGTCCGCGTCTGCATCTAAGCTCACGTCTCCCACAGCAAAACAACTGTTGTTTCAAATACGCCCAATCTGTCAGCCATAAAACAATATTGCCCCCAAAGCATGCCCCGTTATAGTCCCCTTTTAACAAACATTTCTTCGAGCATGAGTAACTGCCCCACAGTGCTAGAGCGTAGCAGGAGAGCTGCAGACGGAGGGAGGGGGGGAGCGGGACCTGGACGAAGAAGGGCTGCGGGCGGAGGGAAGGGGGGCAGAGCAGGACGAAGGAGCTGCGGGTGGAGAGAGGGGGGAGCGGGACCGGGACGAAGAAGGGCTGTGGGCGGAGGGAAGGGGGGCAGAGCAGGACGAAGGAGCTGCGGGCGGAGAGAAGGGGGGGCAGAGCTGGACGAAGGAGCTGCGTTATGGAGGGAAGGGCAGAGCTGGACGAAGGAAAGCGGAGGGAAGGGGGGACGAGCAGAGCAGCTCAGAGCAGCTCTGGAAACCACCACCGTCTTTCTCCGAGGCAAAGCAGAAATGCCTCGGAGAAAGCATGGTAATTTTCGCATTCGGGGGCGTGTGTTTTGTTGTTCTGAGTGACGGGTGACGTCACTGGCGAAAGAACAGCAAAATGTACGCCCCCAAATCCGAAAAAGACGGAGCTTCTTTGGAGGGACGGCTCTCTCCTCCAATGGCTGGCCTCCATTTAGGAAGCCAGCCAATGGAGGAGAGACTAAAAGGGAGGCGGGATGTTGCTGCACTCTAAGTAACAATAAATCTCTGGACTTCCGGTCATGGCCTACGTCCAAGCCTACGGTCCCGAGACCTAAAAAGGGTGCATTGGAATGTGACCATTGTAATTACGAGTGAATGAGATTCACTCAAGCATCCCATGTATCACTTTTTGTGCTGTTCAACTTGGAGGTTAGACTACTTCTCAAAAGTATAAAATTATATTATACCCCTTGGTACGATATGGCCTTGCGATACTTATATGGATTTGTGAAGAAGACGAAGGATAGCAACTATTGCTTTTGGAGAAAGTGGCTTGTATCCGCTTGAGTTACAGAAAACAAAATTGGAGCAGGAATACAAATGCTTGTTTTTAAGGCTTCTGTATAGTAGGGATCTGGTTGGTCCTGTGAGAGCGCAGGAAAGCGCGGGGAAGTAATTGGTCCAGTCTGTAAGCTTGGATAGCCTCTGCAACCATGCTGGTCCATTAGTTCTTGATCTGCTGAATGCCTCACCTGGTTTTAAACGTGGCTGAAGGTGGCTGACGGTGGCATTCAGCTCTACGCCAGTGGCACATTTGCCCACTGAGCTATCTTTCTAGTTTGTGAGCATTAGCATTTTTAATGCAGTTCTAAGCCATGCTGCAAGGTTTACGCTGCCTAAGCCATATGTTGTGGAAATATGGGGATATAATTCACATCTATGGGCTACAGCATTTAGTTTCCATATGTATCGCCTCATCAGGGGTTCCTAAGTGCTATATAAATAAAAAGCAGACAATAAGGACTCCAGAACGGACCAGCTGACCACTTATACTTAGTGAACAGTTATAGTTTACTCTACCCATCAAGTCATAACCATAGCTTCAGGCGGAGAGATTAAAGAAAATCTATTTACAACTAATCAATTGGGACTTGTACAGCGGCTAATAGACCTCAAGGGTATCCAGGCGCTAAAGATGCCTTTAGAATTAAAGGAGTGTGCCCTTTAATTCAGGAACGCGTTTGGTGTGCTGATAGCCGAAAAGCTGAATATGGCACTTTCAGTCAGACATTTAAGATTTTAGCGAACTGTATATGTTAAAAGTGAAACTGCAAGTCACACAACACAATTTGCTGCTGGGTAAAAGCCAGGCTGACGTTGTCACTCATTACTAGTTAGCCCTATAGTCAGACTTCTACAACTGTTCCAATTGTAAGGCACACTCCCTTTCCTCTTATTCTCTTGCTCTCTTTCTTGTGCGCTCCTTCTGTCAGTCTCTTTAACTTTAAATCTCAATCTCATTTTCTTCCTCGCTCGCTCCTATCCTCTCTTGAGACCTCCCATTTCTTTCTCCTTCTTTGTCTTTGCATCTTTCTCCTCCTCCTTTCTCTTTTTGGCTATTACTCCACCCTCTTCCCTTCATATTCCACTACCTCTATTTCTCATTTCTCCCCTCTTCCTGTCTCACAATTTCTATTTTGATCCCTATATTTCTTTTTTCACTCGTGTTTGTTGTCCTTTTCTTTTTTGATGTTTCATTTGTCCTCCTCCTTTCATTTTACTTTCTCTCATTCTGTTGTATTTCACTTTCTCTCATTTTGTTATTTATGCTCCACTTTCAATACTCTATTCCCCTGAGCCACAGGTGTTGCGTGTTAGACCTTTAAACCACGCATAAAGAGCAACATTATTTTAAGTGCTGCAGTAAACTTACCAAAGTAAAGACGTGTTCACTAAATTACTTAATAAGACAACTAGAAAAAAAGTAAATTGTGTTTACACCACAAATGCCTTTATGATTGGCTGCTGTTACTGCTTATTATGGGTAATTTTTAATTGTGTGCACGATTTAGAAATTGGATGTGATGCAATAGTTGTTGTTGTTAAACTTCTATTATGAAGGGCAATATAGATTGGTTCCAATGACTTAATAAATCCCAAACGTTTTTAAGATGGCATTCACGCACCCCACCTGTTGACTTTTGAAGTTTTATCAAAAATCGCATTTTGTGCAGAGATTTCTAACACCACAGTGCTGGGGTTTAGTTACCACTACTCATTTGCCCAGGTCCCATCACTATGTACTCCTGGCCACAGAAAGGTGATGTAATACTCAAGCAAGATGGAAGCTGGACTGACTAAACTGACAGTCATACCATATGCATACTGATCCTCCCCGTGACTCCATGTATGGTCAAGAGAGGTAGGTACACCAATATGCATTCTTTCCAGTAAAATGTCTAGAAGTGGCCGTGAGGTGACAGTTAACTATAGAACAGGCCTCTGATAAGAAAACCTGCTTTCTATGTAATCTCTGTTAACAGCACACAACACTGGCCTCACAATATTGTAGGCAGCTTTATTTAATAAAAGACAAATTGGTCTTAATTGTTCCCTTCGTTTCTAGCATTCAGTATACACACATTCTTGTTGTACATAGCCTCCCTACATCCTTATTGGCACATGAAATCACAGTAGATGTTGGAAAACCCAGGATAAAGTGCTGCATCACTAAACTCTTATAAGGAGACAAAGGCAGGATCTATTGGCTATGACAATGCTTGTTTTGTAGGCACTGGGAGAGTATGTGAATTGCCCAGAATCACAGAATGTTGAGCTGACATGCCACATACTCTCACAATTAATTTTAGTGACAAATAAACCTCTTTATGACTTCATGCCTGCATTTCTAAATTACACAAATTGTTTTATTAATGTTTACAAACTCGCTAAGAGTTAGACTGGGTTCAGTCTCTGGATGCTTAAACCTCGGTCTGCTCTCAGTGTCCCAGTCAGTCACATCTCATGTTGCCTTTCCCTGCAAAGGTGCCGTCTTTTCAGCAGGGCCCATCCCCTAGTCTGGGAGAGTTTCCTGTTCAGGTGATTCGAGCACCGCGCTGGCCTCTTGAGGGCTAATGTCCCTTTTGTTATGCGCGAAGGTGAATCTGCATATCTGTTCCCGGCCATCCTGAAGCCTTACAGGTTTTGTTTTCTTCAAGGCCGCCAGGATTATCATTCCGAGGGGCAGAGGAAATGCTATTCAAACTGGGTAAAGTGATTCTTCACTGAGCAGACTTGTAAAAGTGGCATGGTCAGCGACTGGCTGCCGTCCCCCCCCAGCTTACCACACCAAACCCCTGATACAGGATCATGAAACATGGTTAACTTTTGGAAGGCTGGGGGTCGCGAATCCCCCCGGACGTATTTATTAAGATATAAGATCATAACATTTTTAATTGCATGATAAACATTTTATACAAAAATCAGCAGGACATTAGATACAATATTGTCAACAAATTTGAGAGCCTAACCTTAACAGAGACTCTAATACAGTTTGTTTCCTAACCGAATCTAACATCCTCATCTAGATTTTTGTATACTACATTTCTGGCCATATGGCAAGGTCGCTAACCGGTGTCAGGTCCTACGAGCTGCGCCTTACCTAGAGATGTGCGCATGCGCAGCCGGGCCCGGTAATTACCCGGTCCACGCCGTGAACTCCATTTACCCACTGAAGGAGGGCCCTTACTCTGCGCCATCCGGTGATGTCATAAGTATGCGCGCGCGGGGTGGCTACCAGCCTAAGGAAAGCGTGACTACTCCAACCCGCGCCCCTTTGAAGCACCAGTTACCTTGCCCCTGAAGTTCTAGGAGGGGCCAATGGCCCCTCCTCCTGGGCGGGAACCTCCATGGGATGATGCCCGCCCCCTCAGACCTTAAAATTAGCTGATCACCGGTCATGACCTTACCGCATGCCCCAAACCTAATAAATACGACGACCTATGGGAAAAAATTCTAATGGACAACTACTCTTAGCTAAATCACATCACGCATCGACGTATAGCTACAAAGGGAAAAAAGGCCTAAACACAATCGGAACAACAAACATATTTCAGCACATATCCATAAAAGGGGAAAATTCCTAAAAGAAAGCATCATCAGAAAATTATACAAACCACATACAGTTCGCTTATGCCTGAAAAACAACCTAGCAAATTTACACCTAAACAAACTAGTACAGCAGCGACCATTTTTTGTTCCAGGGATGGTGGGAGGGGAAACAAGAAGCCCCCGAGCGCGGGGCACAACACGCTGTGGGGGAGCGTCCAGGGAACAAGAGGGTCTCCCGGGCGCTCCCAGCTTCTTTATCCATGAGGGGCCCGGGGGGGGGGGGGGTGGCTACGCCCCCCACCCGGCCCCTCCTGCGGCCCGCCCCCCTGACCCGGAAGTCCTACAATGACATCCGGGCCAGGGAGGGCGCCACCCAATCGGTGGTGAGGTGCGCCCAGAAGGGCACGCCCCACCACCGAGAGGCACGGAGGGGGAGTCGGTCGCCGTGCCGCCATGCGGGCGGGGGGGCCAAGGTCCCCCCTTTTCACATGGTCAGCGACTGGCTGCCGTCCCCCCCCCAGCTTACCACACCAAACCCCGGATACAGGATCATGAAACATGGCTAACTTTTGGAAGGCGGGGGGTCGCGAAACCCCCCGGCCGTATTTATTAAGATATAAGATCATAAAATTTTTTATTGCATGATAAACATTTTATACAAAAATCAGCAGGACATTAGATACAATATTGTCAACAAATTTGAGAGCCTAACCTTAACAGAGACTCTAATACAGATTGTTTCCTAACCGAATCTAGCATCCTCATCTAGATTTTTGTATACTACATTTCTGGCCATATGGCAAGGTCGCTAACCGGTGTCAGGTCCTACGAGCTGCGCCTTACCTAGAGATGTGCGCATGCACAGCCGGGCCCGGTAATTACCCGGTCCACGCCGTGAACTCCATTTACCCACTGAAGGAGGGCCCTTACTCTGCGCCATCCGGTGACGTCATAAGTATGCGCGCGCGGGGTGGCTACCAGCCTAAGGAAAGCGTGACTACTCCAACCCGCGCCCCTTTGAAGCACCAGTTACCTTGCCCCTGAAGTTCTAGGAGGGGCCAATGGCTTCTCCCCCTGGGCGGGAACCTCCATGGGATAATGCCCGCCCCCTCAGACCTTAAAATTAGCTGCTCACCGTTCATGACCTTACCGCCACAGGCCAGCATTGTTAACCGACGATCTGGCATCCCCATTCTTGACGTAACCTAGGGGGTGCTCACCTAGCGAATCCCTCCAACCAGACCCAGACATTATTAGACCACAGGACGTTCCCAGCTTCCGTCAAGTGCACCCCATCCCCCAGATAGAATTGTTCGCCCCAGATACACCCATGAGGAATCGTCTGCAACCGGGGGGCTCGAAATAGTTTGTCCATCTGTGTGTTGATCCTCTTTACCGAGTGATTCAACGCCCTGACCGAGTCCCCCCCTCGCCACTGCCACCGAGGGATAAGTTGAGACCATACTACTGCGCAACCCGGGCAAGTCCTGGCCACCCACCCCGCAGTGGAGATGATCTCCTCAATGAGGATGCGCCTCCCCAGTTTGGCCAGGTCATTCTCCCCTAGGTGAAGTATCACCACTGACGGGGAGTCAGGCTGCTGAGCTAGGAGTCCCTGGAAGAAGTTCCTAAACTGGCCGAGGCACAGACCCCCCTCCCGAAGAATGAGATGTCAAACCCCTTCAGCGCCGCCCTCCTCTTACGGTCTCCTGAAAGAAAAACATGCTTAGCCCGCCTCACATAAGAGTGGCCCACAATCCAGATCCTCATTGTCCTGAGTCCTGCATGCTGCTTGTGCTGTGACGGTGTAGATCCTTGACGCCCGGCGGTGAGTTCCTCCCCTGCGTCACAGGTTTGAGAAACTGCAAGAACCAGAAAACATACCAAGCGTGAGAATCATCATGTCATAACATGTCAATCCGTACATATCGTTTATAACATTCAGATGACCATCTCCCAATTTTCTTCACACTCTCAGCCGAGAGACCCCCTAGTGCTGCTTCTGTTGCCGCCCCTATCCTAAAGGAGTGAGTGCTAAATTCCTTGGGATCTAAACCTGCCTGTCTCACCGTCAGCTCTAGGACCCGCCTAAACTGGTACCTAGTCAATGGTGTCCCATCGGCATGACACAACAGTGCACCCCCCGCCGTGCCCTCCCGTTGCCTGTGGAAAACTTCCACATGAGAAACCGGGCAGCAGGGGTTGGTCCGGGCCCGGTGGAGCACTATGGTGTGACCCCGAGATTCCTGGTCTGATTTTGACCTCTGAATTGTCACCCACATAGTATCCTCTCTGATCCTAACACCAGTCAGTTGTAGGCCGCCCAACTTATCCCCTTTCGACCCTGCCACCAATTCACCAATTCTTAGAGCCCCATAGAAAGCAAGGGAAAAGGCGGCTTTGAACAGATGTATCTCCCATTCTGAGCTACAAACCTCGTGCAATGCCAGCAATAAGGCTGCCAGCCGCGCCAATCCTATGGGCCTTCTCGTGTCCGCAGAGTGGCCCTGCAACCGGCGCCATCCCCTCATAGCCTTGCGCACCATAAAGTTATTGGTGGGGTCTCGCATGCCCTTAGCCTGCGCAAAGAAGGAGATCGCCACCCTATGTCTGCTTGCGGCTGCCACTGATCTCCCTTCCCTGTGCATCCATTCTAAATAATCCGCAAAGCTGTCCTCCTGCGCCCACCTAACCTCCCATTCTTGCCCCAAGAAAGCGCGGTAAGACAAAAACGCCCCTTCGTAAGCTGTCTTGGTCCTGGGGGCTAGGCTAGCAACCACGAGGTCCTGTAATCTGGGGCACCAATCTGCCAGAGTACTGCCGGGAAGTGCGCTGGCGAGGGGTCTGCTGCAGGAAGGTGTTCCCTGAAAACCTGCATTTTAAAACGAGAAAGGGAGTCAGCTGCATTGTTGAGGATGCCTGGGACATGTTTGGCTCTGAAAAGTACATTCCATTTTAAGCACTGCAGCACAATCTCTTTAATCAGGCGCAATATGAACGGACAGCGTGCCCCCTGTTGGTTTATGCATTCAACCACTGTCATGTTATCCGACCAGAACACCACTGATTGGTTACATAGATGTTCTGGCCAGACCTTCAATGCCACCCACACTGGGAAAAGTTCCAGGAAGCCGATGTTGGCGGTCAAACCCCATGTTCTCCATTCTTCCGGCCACCGTTGGGCGACCCACTTGGTCCCTAGAATGGCGCCAAAGCCCACACTACCAGCAGCGTCTGTCCATAAACCCAACTCTGCTGATGTAGTAGGAGGACCTGACCACACTACCCTGCCATTAAAGTCCTCCAGAAATGCCATCCATATATGCATATCCTGGCGAACCTCAGCTGACAGCCTAGTGCGGTGGTGCTTCTCCCGTAGTCCTTTCATAGCCTGGGCAATAGAGCGTGAGAATGGGCGCGCCATTGGGATGACCCGCAGTGCAAAGTTCAGTTGCCCCACCACTTCCTGCAGCTGCTGCAAGGAGACCTTGCTTTTACATAGGCATTGACGCAGACCTGCCCTAAACTTAGACACTTTGTCCCTGGGCAACCTGAAGCACCCCTGTACTGAGTCAATTTCAATACCAAGGAATTCCAAGCAAGTAGCCGGGCCAACCATCTTCCCCGGCGCCAGCGGAACCCCAAAAGCCCGCATGAGCACGCAAAATTCCTGCAGTGCCCAAGCACACTCCTGAGAGTCCGCCCCGCCTAAGAACAGGAAATCATCCAAGTAATGCATGACCTGTTGGTGGCCCGTCGCCTGTCTCATGACCCATTCTAAAAATGAGCTAAATGCCTCAAAATAGGCACATGATATGGAACAGCCCATGGGCATGCATTTGTCCATGTAAAACTTGCCCTCGAAAGTGAAACCTAAAAGGTGGTGATCCATCGGGTGCACCGGTAGGAGACGGAAAGCGGATTCTATGTCAGATTTAGCCATCAATGCCCCTGGTCCCAGGGCACGCAATAAGTCAACCGCCTGATCAAATGAGGCATACTTTACACTACAAATCCCTTCATCAATCGCATCGTTCAAGGATGCTCCTCTCGGCGCAGATAGGTTGTGGATCAGTCTAAATTCACCTTTCTCTTTTTTGGGTACTACTCCAAGCGGTGAACACACAAAATTGGGGACAGGCACCTCCTGAAAAGGGCCAGCTATCCTGCCTAGGGACAGTTCTTTGGTAATCTTAGCGGACACTACCGTTGGATTTTGTTTTACTGACAATTGGTTCCTGCAATTTGCGCTACCTATGTAACCCACTGCCGGGATCCTAAAACCTTGTGAAAAACCCTCCTGAAGTAGGGTGGCCGCTGCGTGGTCAGGGTATCTATTCAACCATGGGATCAATGCTAACACATCTATTGGTGTGGGGGGGCCCATCTCGTCTGACTTACTCTGGCTTCCCCCTTCCCCTATGACCATGGTTGCCTTGCTTGGACCTGCAAGTTGTCTCGGGGTGGGACGGGTGACCACAGACTGCACATGCATGTCTAAATCTACAGGTGCCCTGGGCCCTTGTGCAGGTGCGCTTATTAAAATCCCAGCAAACCCCTTTTCTTTCTGACCCCCCCCCCTATTCTTCCCCGGGACCTCATTCCCCTGGGTCGACCGAAAGGGCTGTTGGGGCCTGGCGGAGAACACCCTGACTGCACTGGTGGCCTGAGATGGGGCTGTGTCACCTGAGAACTGCTTGTGCCAGGACACAGAATCCAACTTGTCCCACGCCAGTGATGCGTCAAATTCCTTGGCCTTCCTGAAATTAACATCATACTCTTTCCACGCATCCCCAGTGTATTGGTCGCTCCACCCCACAATCCTGCTCTGGTAGCAAGCCATTGCTGCCTGCACATTTGGGGGGCGTTCTGCCGTGATAGCCAAAAGGACAGAAAAGGCCCTGATCCAATTCTTCAAAGTCTCATCTACCCTGAACCTGGAGCACTGTGCCCTCCATTCACTTGGATGCATCCATTCCTTCAGTACCTTGGCCTGCTCCATTTCCCTATTGTCTAGCAACAAAGAGAATATGTATACATATTTTCCCGCCCAAATCAACTCCTTCACTGTCTGGGACACATGCTGCCCCAAGTTTTCACTCCTGGATGGCACTACGCTGTCCCCCAAGAGAGGCAGCGACACTTCCTTACCATTTACGGGCACTTGGGCCGGTAGAACACTATCACCATTCGGCTGGGCGGGACTGGAACCTGGAAGGGAAGAAGTTGAGGGCACCGCACTACTATCCGCCGCCGTAGCAGCCTTAATCTTCTCTACCAACTTTTCCGCCTCTGCCACATGATCAGATGAGGCGAAACGCACCCCCCCCCCTTCTGCAGCCACGGCAGCAAGTCCGCTATCTGCGATACCAATTCTGGAGGGACTGAGTCTAGGTTACCTGCTGGGACTGCAGGCGCCACTGGGGGCATGACCGGCGGCACCGGTGTAATAGGCAAGGGAGCGGCCGGTGGCGGCAGGCCCGTGACTGGGATCGGTACCACGGAAGAGGGGGCAGGCCCCGCAGGTGGGAGCGCCGGTGGAATGGCTGGAGCCGGTGCCGCGGGATCTGGAACTACAGGCATAGGTGTAAGAGGGGCCGGGACCGCAGGTACAGGTGAAATAGGTACCGGGACTACCGGCTCAGGGGCGGAGGCAGTGTACCTGGGCTTCTTGGCCTTAGACCTCTTAGGCGGGGTAGCAAAATCCCCCCTTGGCAAGGGGGCCGCCCTCTGGCGAACAGGCCTGCCCGATGGGCCAGGAGAATCAGCAAACCTCTCATTGATCCCGGCTTCCAATTCATCAACCTTCCCCAATCGTTTGTTAATGTGGGTCATTTCCCGCATCATGGCCTGCATCATAACCACCATCCTGGACCCTCCTTTACCACCCCTTGGCCCTGGCATGTTAAACAAAAAACGCTGCCTACACTCCTAGTGTCACAATTGAGCGTACGTGTGCTTTTTTACCTTCACCAGATGGAGGATGTCCAGGGGGCTGTAAGCACCATGCAACGGCAACCGCAACACCACCGGCTTATCCGGCTATGTCAGGGGTGAGTAAACCTAGTGTAGACCCACCCGGCGGCTACCAGGAGCGATGAAATGCTAGCCCCCCGCTCTCCTCTTACCGATCAAATTCTGCACGTTTCACAGCCGATATTGGGTTGGTTACGTCCGCCGTTCACCCCTCTGGGCTCACTGTGCACAAGATGGCAGAATACTGTATCGAATTGCCTGAAAATAGAAAAGGTATTATTCTCTGGGAATGGCACACTCACGCAGTTACGCAAAAAACCTGAACCATAAAATTACCCCTGAGGGTGTGCTCGCACCCCTGCTGGAAAAAGAAGACAGTCTCCAGAGGCAGGAGAGAGTTGTAATAGGCCAAAACAATTTATTTCCTACACGTCACAAATTAAGTTAAAGCAGTCTTTAACCCCCCACTGAATCACCTAAAGTTTAAAAGAGAAGCATCACCATGAATCAGCCCCAAAATTTTAAAATTATCTCTCAAATTCAGCAATTAAAGGCAACCTTTCCCCTGGTCTCCCATCCAAGTCCTGCCCTGGTCGACCCTGCTTCGCAACCTATTTCAATTCCTTCGAACAGCCGGCAAATCTCGTTGCGCACTGTACTGCGGGGAAAACGGAACAATAGTTTAAAATGCCTGTGGGCGAACAAGGCGGGAGTTCAGCGGGCCGATTCTATTATGCTCCTACATGTTTCTTCGTGGCACACTCACGCGGAGCTCCAGCAGCTGCAACCTCGGCTACTCCGGCAGCGCTGTTTCCCACCAACCCGCACCCGCCGAGAAATACCTCGATTCCTCGAAAAAGTTTCACCCACAGCCGAAAATTAACGTGATCAGCTCTCCATGTGGCTCCGATGCCGCTGCACACTACAGAGGAAGCCTGCACCGAGCTTGTGCGACCGCCGCTGCACACCGTAATGAAGCGCCTGAAAAATAAAATCGACAAGGTGAAACAAGAAACAAGAAGCCCCCGAGCGCGGGGCACAACACGCTGTGGGGGAGCGTCCAGGGAACAAGAGGGTCTCCCGGGCGCTCCCAGCTTCTTTATCCATGAGGGGCCCGGGGGGGGTGGCTACGCCCCCCACCCGGCCCCTCCTGCGGCCCGCCCCCCTGACCTGGAAGTCCTACAATGACATCCGGGCCAGGGAGGGCGCCACCCAATCGGTGGTGAGGTGCGCCCAGAAGGGCACGCCCCACCACCGAGAGGCACGGAGGGGGAGTCGGTCGCCGCGCCGCCATGCGGAGGGGGGGCCAAGGGCCCCCCCTTTTCATTTGCTTACATCCTTGCGCACCAACTTCACAGGTATTTTTTCCAAACCATTTATTTCACGGACTCTGCTTTCATAAAGAACGCATTTCAAGTAAGCGCTGAAAGTTCAGAACATTATGCAAGCTAATATCTAATAACTCGTATATTACTGTTCCTGAATTCTCGCTCGTAAGGGTTGAGAAAGCTTTAAAACATGTAATAATACCACTGCAATTTAAACTCAGTGCTAGTGCAAGTTTTGAAAAGTACCTGATATGCGCTTAGTAAAAAAGAAACACCTTTTATCACAGGTTTGTATTTAATTATAAATGCAAATGATAAATTATAACAAATTCTGTCCTTTTCTTGATTCCTTCAAACCCAATGTAAACTCTAACCCTTTTTTAAAGCAAACGATGTATTGGATTACAACTGGAGGACACATTTCTCACCCCAAGAATTTTTACAGATGGAATTTTCATCAGGAAAAATGTGTCACGAAACTTGCTGGCAAATGGTGCAGATTTTGTGTTTGTGTAGTAAAGTGGTAAACATACATTTTGTCTGTTATTTCCTCCCCTAGTTCTGAGTGCAAAACGGAGTACACTGTGCACATTACTCATCAGTAATTACGGTACCCCTTGCTTGATTTATTTATTACTTTTTTATGCAGCATGCCTCTTATCGAAGTGGCATGTTAGTGCACTGTGCAAACAAAACAAAGCAAAAGTATTTTCTCTCAGATTTGCATTCATAATAAAATAAGAGCAATAGGCAGGACTTTAAGTGGAACGGGTCTCAACGGTGCTCAGTTTTTTAAAGGAGGCCTCGAAATGGGTCTCTCTCGGGCTCTGTCTTGTGCCCTGGCACAGGCGGTTTGTTTTTTCCAACCACAGTGACAGCAGGCACATCGATGTGCGCGTGCTCACACTGCTCACTTCTCACTAGTGAATTAGTTACGGGATAACGTCTTGCCAGGTGTGTGTTGTAGGGGAAGGGAAATCCTTTAAAGAGCATTTTCTCTCTGGATTTCTCTTCTCATTTTGAAACTCAGGAGCAGCAACAATGTCGTGGTGTCACCAGGGCTTTAAGTGGAAACTTTTTGAATATTATATACAAGCTATAGTTGCTGCTTATTTATCTCATGCAACTAACAACCATTGACAAAGCCAATAGTCCTGACATGTTGTAGGCATGATGTTACTTGTTGTATCATATATCTGGATGCAATGACAGAAACAGCAAAATTCAAGTCGGGCGGCACACACAGATTGTTAGTTTACGTGTTTTAAGCCACACCCTTAATGACACTGACCACGCCCCTTTGAGAGAACCCCCATTTTTTCATCTCACTTAAAGCCCTGGCAATAGGTTAAACCATGGGTTAACTTGATATTATTTTAAAATGAGTGTGTTTCTGATTGTCCAAAGGGTGAAGGGTGTTTGTAAGTAATATACAGGGATGAGGGGACAAGGGGCCTCAAAGTATGCAACAGCTTTCCAGCCTGACATCCAGCACCGCAGCTCCATGGTGTCTGCTGTGTCTTACCAGGCACCACCAAGTATCCAAGTGGCAATGCTGAGTGCAACCCTAGAGCAATTGAGCTTTCAACAAGGGTGATGATCCTGGATCATTTACACTGAATCAGGAGGTTTGTAGATGGTGCATCCATCATGTGTAGAAGTGGTGTTCTCTGAAGAGATGTCAGAAGGCCACCAGTAACACCTTAAATACCCAGTGATTACTGTGTTTTCCAGTCAAAGCAGGCAATAGGAACAGTACTCTTAGGTGATTTTCCATTGTTGATGCCTTCAACATTAATGGATGCAGTGTGACACCTGGCTAGAAAATACAGATCAGTGTGCTTTAAGCGCTCCTGAAATTTCAAGAGTGGCTTGAAATGCAGAAAAAGAATGGTATGAAGTGATGTAAGTCAGAGGATGTGTTTGAGACACAGCACAGTTGGCCATGTACTTACAGTCTAGTGAACCCTAGGCTATTACGGAGACTGGATAATACCACTTGAACATGGAAGAAGCCCCATGCTGGGATGAAAAGCCTGAGGGTGGGATGCTATCTACAGGACGGCTTTAGAGCGGTGCTGCTGGTGAAGCCACACCTGGCGCTGAGCTCAGTGGTGGGCTGTGTTTAGAAGTAACGTATGAACTTAAAAGCACCTGCTGCAGAGTTCTTTGTGTGTACATCAGTTTTCAGACAACAATAAAAATGTCAAGATAACTCTGGTGATTAATATTCCTGCTGGAGAGAGTTCAGAGTTTTTGCTAGTGGTAGTTTTGATTCAACTTGAAAGTAGAGCAGAGGGTTAATAATGGGGGGGGGGGGGGCGTAACTCGCTTAATTAGTGTAGGGTAATCAAGTGGAATTATCTAAAAATTCTGTGAAATTATGCATAATTACGCAAAAAGAGTAATTCTAGGTTTAGTGCTATTTCATAATGCAAAAATACACCCTTGCTTCCAAAGATGAGCATAAGAAACTTTTTATGTTAAGAAATAGTGCTAAATGCAACAGAACACAAATATCAAGGACAAGGAGCCGATCATGCTTGCGAAATGTGCTCCTGGGGTAGGTTTTTCGAAAAATTTACCTCCCCCGTTTTTAGCACTATTGTCTTATTGCCAAATGCCCCCCAAACAGCCATAATGGCCTTGAGAAGGCATTTTGTGCTAAGCAGTAGCCCTAATGTGCTGTTGCAGTTGAGTTTTTCCTCCAACTTACTCCCAGCTTCTAGCGCTAAATTCCATTTTGGACGCAAGGATGCATTTTACATTGAGAAATAACACTAAATGCAGCAGAACACAAATAGCAAGCTCAAGCAGCCACATACACTCACTAAGTTTGTCTCCTGGTAGGGTTGTTTTTCCCAAAATTACTCTTAGTTACGCGAGAAGGTGTAATGCGTTCTTATCGGTATTTCTACGTCAAAGAGTACCTACCGAAAAGGAATTAAAAAAATTACTCTGATTAGCGTGATCAAAATCATGCCCAGGTTGTTTATATGCCTACTGCAAAGAAAGTGCACCATGCAGACAAAAGGACTGTATTTTATGTGAGTTGCTCAGTGGATAACTGCTCTTGTTGCAGAGATCTTTCCCTTACTTGCAGTTCATAAATTACAATCTTAAATAGAACAGTGACCAAACAACTTTCATCAGAGCTGCATGCAAACTGTATGGTATAGGTTAGAATATTATGTTTTTCTCCCAGACTTTCATTATCCTAATATTGCTAAAAACTGTTTATTTGGATAGTAGTACATTTGGATTAGAAAATCGTATCCCAACCACTGTGGTATGTTTTAAATCCTGAGTTTGTGCGTCTCCAGAAAAAAACATTCAGTGGATGACATGCGATTCCTACACCTCGTAATCCTTAGTGTCTTTTGTAGCATTACCTACAGACTAATTTAGAGTTGTATGATTCATTGTCTCTGTGTAATTTGTGTGATGTATAATGCTCTGACAACCTACACTGGTGTGATTAGCGCAATAAAACAAATGCATGTGAGAGAGGGGCTATGAAGAGATGAGGGGCACATTTGAAGGGTTGTAGTGAGGTCATCCATGCAGATGGAGGTCATGGTGTGCACCAAAAAAGACTGTTGCACTAGGCACCACCAGCACTGAAGTCGACACTGGCTGGCTAGTCCACCAAAGGATTGTCAGAGTCTTGGAATGAATTGACTTTGCAATAGCGAAAAAAGACAAGGGCTCTGAACACTGGGCCTGAATAGTCCTCTAATTTATTTGCAAAACATGTTCAGAATAATTTACTTTATATCACAGTGCAGTGCACCATCATTCTTGAATTGAAGATAAAGTTCACATGGCAATAGTGAAGTGTTCCAACTCAAATAGATTTTAAAAATGCTCATAAAACCACACTTTTCGGACACAAAAAGACTAAATTCAATAGCAGCATCATGTAAATAAGTTTTTTATGTAGAGAAAAGGTTAATTTACATTCAAAATATTTGGATAAATAAAGGAATATGGAGCTTTCCCTTTGAAATGTGCATCCTTTCTGCTGCTAGTATTTGTTTCTGTGAGCAAAGTGTGTTTAAATGCAAAGTGTGTTTATTCCACACACACCACATTCCACATACATCCCACACACATTCCACACACCACATTCCACACACATTTCACGCACATTCCACGCACATTCCACACACAATCCATGCACATTCCACACACATTCCATGAACATTCCATGCACATTCCACACACATTCCATACACATTCCACACACATTCCACACACATTCCACACACCACATTCCACACACCACATTCCACACACCACATTCCGCACACCACATTCCACACACATTCCACACACCCCATTCCACACACCCCATTCCACACACCCCATTCCACACACCCCATTCCACACACATAACACACACATTCCACACCACATTCCACACACCACATTCCACACACATTCCACACACCACATTCCACACACATTCCACATTCCACACACACACAAACTCCACATTCCACACACACACTCCACATTCCACACATTCCAAATTCCACACACATTCCACACACCCCATTCCACACACCACATTCCACACACATTCCACACACATTCCACACACCCTTTTCCAAACACCCCATTCCACACACACCACATTCCACACACATCCCACACACATTCCACACACCACATTCCACACACCACATTCCACACACATTCCAAACAGATTCCATGCACATTCCACGCACATTCCACACACATTCCATGCACATTCCACACACATTCCACGCACATTCCACACACATTCCACACACATTCCACACACATTCCTTACACATTCCACACACATTCCACACACATTTCACGCACATTCCACGCACATTCCACACACATTCCATGCACATTCCATGCACATTCCACGCACATTCCATGCACATTCCACACTCCACACACCACATTCTACACACCACATTCCACACACCACATTCCACACACCACATTCCACACACCACATTCCACACACACCACATTCCACACACCACATTCCACACACACCACTTTCCACACACATTCCACACACATTCCACACACCACATTCCACACACATTCCACACACATTCCACACACCACATTCCACACACACCACATTCCACGCACATTCCACGCACATTCTACACACATTCCATGCACATTCACACACATTCCACGCACATTCCACACACATTCCACACACATTCCACACACATTCCTTACAAATTCCACACACATTCCACACACATTTCACGCACATTCCACGCACTTTCCACACACATTCCATGCACATTCCACACATATTCCACGCACATTCCATGCACATTCCACACACATTCCATACACATTCCACACACATTCCACACACATTCCACACACCACATTCCACGCACATTCCACACACCACATTCCACACACATTCCACACACCACATTCCACACACCACATTCCACACACAACATTCCACACACCACATTCCACACACATTCCACACACATTCCACACACCCCATTCCACACACCCCATTCCACACACCCCATTCCACACACCCCATTCCACACACATTCCACACACATTCCACACCACATTCCACACACCACATTCCACACACCACATTCCACACACATTCCACATTCCACACACACACACTCCACATTCCACACACACTCTCCAAATTCCACACATTCCAAATTCCACACACGTTCCACACACCCCATTCCACACACCACATTCCACACACATTCCACACACATTCCACACACATTCCAAACACCCCATTCCACACACCCCATTCCACACACCCCATTCCACACACCACATTCCACACACCACATTCCACACACATTCCACACATTCCACACCACATTCCACACACCACATTCCACACACATTCCACACACCACATTCCACACACATTCCACATTCCACACACACACACTCCACATTCCACACACACTCAACATTCCACACATTCCACATTCCACACACATTCCACACACCCCATTCCACACACCCCAGTCCACACACCACATTCCACACACATTCCACACACCACATTCCACACACATTCCACACACACCACACACACCACATTCCACACACCACATTCCACACACACCACATTCCACACACATTCCACACCACATTCCACATACCATATTCCACACACATTCCACACACCACATTCCACACACATTCCACATTCCACATTCCACACACACACACACTCCACATTCCACACACACACTCCACATTCCACAAATTCCACATTCCACACACACCACACACACCACATTCCACACACCACATTCCACACACATCACATTCCACACACATTCCAGACACATTCCACACCACATTCCACACACATTCCACACACCACATTCCACACACATTCCACATTCCACACACACACACTCCACATTCCACACACACTCCACATTCCACACATTCCACACACATTCTACACACCCCATTCCACACACCCCAGTCCACACACCAAATTCCACACACATTCCACACACCACATTTCACACACATTCCACACACACCACACACACCACATTCCACACACATTCCACACACATTCCACACACCACATTCCACACACATTCCACACACCAAATTCCACACCCATTCCACACACCACATTCCACACCACATTCCACACACATTCCACACACCACATTCCACACACATTCCACATTCCACACACCACATTCTACTCACATTCCACACACCACATTCCACAAACATTCCACACACACACACCACATTCCACACACCACATTCCACACACACCACATTCCACACACACCACATTCCACACAAATTCCACACACATTCCACACACTACATTCCACACACATTCCACACACATTCCACACACCACATTCCACACACACCACATTCCACACACATCCCACACACATCCCACACACATTCCACACACCACATTCCACACACCACATTCCACACACATTCCACGCACATTCCACGCACATTGCACACACATTCCACGCACATTCCACACACATTCCACGCACATTCCACACACATTCTACACACATTCCACACACATTCCACACACATTCCTTACACATTCCACACACATTCCGCACACCACATTCCACACACCACATTCCACACACATTCCACACACCACATTCCACACACATTCCACACACACACACCACATTCCACACACCACATTCCTCACACACTACATTCCACACACATTCCACACACATTCCACACACCACATTCCACACACACCACATTCCACACACATCCCACACACATTCCACACACACCACATTCCACACCACACATTCCACACACATTCCAAACACATTCCACACACACTACATTCCACACACACCACATTCCACACACATTCCACACACATTCCACAAACATTCCACATTCCACACACATTCCACACACATTCCACACACCACATTCCACACACATTCCACACACCGCATTCCACACACACCACATTCCACACACCACATTCCACACACACCACATTCCACACACATTCCACACACATTCCACATTCCACACACATTCCACACACATTCCACACACATTCCACACACATTCCACACACCACATTCCACACACACCACATTCCACACACCACATTCCACACACACCACATTCCACACACATTCCACACACATTCCACACACTCCACATTCCACTCGCACTCCACATTCCACACACTCCACATTCCACACACCACATTCCACACACCATGTTGGACCCGGCCTCGTGGCGTGGTCCCGCTCCTCCCACATGGCGGGCCCTGGACAGCATCGACCCCTGTCCTCCCCGCCGAAACTACCTCTCCAACCTTCAACGAGAGCCGCCACTCCTGGCGACCCCCGGCTCTCCCCCTCAGGAACACGGCGACCCCCATTCGCCCCACTCTGCTGGTCCGACCCCTATCCCGGGCCGCCATCTCAGGCCCCGACTCCATCTTGGACCCTCCACGCCCGGACCACGTGGCCTCGGCCCGACCTCAGCCGCGGCCCCAGCAAAGCCCCGACATCGAGGCACCAAGATCCGACCAGGTGGTAAAGCGGCCACTTACCGGATCAAGGAGGGGGAGAGTGTCTATAGCCCTCCAGCCGTCCCCGGACGCCTGGTTTCGATCGCCCTCCAGCCTCCCTGGGCCCTGGCTCCACCCCCCTGCTGGGTGTCTGGACACTCTCATCCCGGCCCCTCTGACCCCCAGGCGCGAGGGTCCGGACATCAAAGGACTCCAGACCTATATCTGAGGCAGCTCTGGAATGGGTCAGCAGTTGTATCCTGGAGTCGAGAGCCCTGCAGACTGAATCGCGGCTGACCCTGAGAAGAACTCGCTACTCTGAACCCTGGAACTTCGGAGCCCTGCTGACGCTGACACGGCCCGACCTCGCTGAAACCATCTTCGGAGCCCTGCTGGCGCTGCCGCGGCCCGACCTCGCTGAAACCATCTTCGGAGCCCTGCTGGCGCTGCCGCGGCCCGACCTCGCTGAAACCCTCTTCGGAGCCCTGCTGGCGCTGCCGCGGCCCAACCTCGCTGAAACCATCTTCGGAGCCCTGCTGACGACGCCGCGGCTCGACCTTGCGGAACCCCCCAGCTCGAGGATTGAGAGCTGAGCGTAGGGTATCCCTGTGCCAGGCTGGTACTAAGACTGTCCCGCTACCCCATTCCCACAGTTACCGAGACATTAAGGATCCCTCGATCTGTGTGTATATATATTGCTGAGAGAGCCTGCCTTGATTGTTGATAAAGACTCTAAGAATCAACCCTCTGGTGTGGTGTCCATTTGTAGTGGTGTGAGTGCTCGGCTGTTACGATTCTAGGAGAGAAACCCCACCCCGGAGGCCTCTCGACGGCGCTCGGCTAACTCCAGAAGGAGAGGTGGGTCTCGGGAGGGTCAGTTAGACAGCTTCTGCCTCCCCCCTGGGATCGCCTTTATAACATTCGTGGCAGGCGGTGCGATCCGAGCCGACGCAAATCGTACAGAGAGTGACTCACCCACTACTGACAGAAACACACCACAACCATGACTACCAAAGAAACCAGACCGACCGCGGAGTTCCAGAAGGAACGGTTGGAAGAATATAACCACAAAGAATTGAAACAATTCTGCAAGGACCTGGGCATCGCTACCACTGGACTAAGCACCAAGGACGATTTCAAGCAGGCCCTACAAACATGGGTGGAGGCAGGAGCGACGCCACCCCAGACCGAAGATGACACGGTCCCGGACATGCATCCGGAAACCCTCACAACCCCAGCGGAGGAAAGACATACACACGTAGACACGGGCCTCTCCCACGAAGACGCTCGAGAGCGAGAAAAGAGCCGGCTCCACTAAGTGGAGCTCGCCCGACTCCATCTGGACGGAGAACTACAGCTGGCTGAGAAAAAGATAGCCCTTGAGCAACTACGGCTGCAAGGAGACCTGGAGGAGAAACGAAGGCAGAGGGACTTAGAGGAGAAGAAGCTCACGTTCGAGCACGAGCGTGACTTAAAAGAACTTGAGATCAAGGCCAAAAATGGTGAGGCCAGCGCCTCCGGGAACCGGAGCCCACCCCCTCCTGCGGACAGGAAGGTCCACATCCCCAAAGATGTCGTCAAAGAATACTATAAAAACGACGACATCCAACAATGGTTTAAGGCCTACGAGGTGGCCATGGCCTCTCAACGAGTACCCCAAAAAGACTGGGGTGCCGGCTTGTGGGGGAAGTTCATCAACGAAGGGAGAGACGCCCTGCTAGAACTTCCAGACGCCGAGATGACCTCTTACGAACATATGAAAGCCACCCTCCTTACTCGCTATGGACTCACCCCCGAGATGTACCGGCAGCGATTCCGAGACTGTAAGAAAATCCCCGGTACTACATGGGTGGAGTACGTGAACTTCAATAGTAGAGCCCTAGAGGGGTGGATCAAAGGCAGCCAGGTCACCACCTACAAGCAGCTGTTCAACCTCATTGTATGGGAGCACCTCTCCAACAACTGTTTTGTCGAACTCAGGCAGCATCTCCTCGACAGCAAGCTGACAGAGCCACGTAAACTCGCCTTCGAGGCCGATCGATGGGTGAGCACCCGGGTCCCCCGGAACTCGATGGGCGACTACGGCCGAGCTCCCCCGGGGCCCCACCGGCCGCGAGGCGGCGGAGGAGGCCAGAATAGGAACAGAGACTCCCCCACGGTGCCGCCCCCGACCCACACTTCGCCATCCCTGGCCAGAAGAGGGCCCCCCCCAGCACGGCCGGGGCCCCGCTCGAACGTTATCTGCCACAAATGCCAGCAGCCCGGTCACTATGCCAGTGACCCCCACTGCCCGATGAACCAACGGCCCGGCACCACTGGTCCTCCAAACCGCCAGATCGCGGCCGCCTCCCTGGGAGAAGAAAGGGGCGAAGAAGAGAACTATGACGAACACCAGACCGAGTGGGAGCCCGCCGCCATGTCCCTGGTATGTGTAGGCGAAAGAGACATGGTCCCCCGGGCCCCGATTCCGGGCAACACCCAGAAGTACCGCCAGTGGGTCACCATTAATGGGCACAGGGCCGAAGCCCTCCGCGACATCGGAGCCAGCGTGACGGCCGTCCGTTGCCACTTGGTGACCCCTGACCAGATCCTGCCCAAAGTGCTGTGCCCAGTACGGTCGGCAGACAATTCAGAGAGCCTGTGCCAGATGGCCCGAATCCCCTTCGAATGGAGGGAGTGTCGGGCATGCTGAAAGTGACCGTCCAGGACGATGCCCCCGCGGACTGCCTCTTCGGGAACGACCTAGAAAGTTCCCCCTGGGCCGACGTCGAGCGGAGAGAGCATCTGGGGATGCTAGGCCTTCCCGAAAGGGTCTGTGCGACCACTCGATCCATGACCGCTCAGGCCACCATCCCGACTGAATCCACCCCGACCGAAGAACCGGAGTGGCCCGCGCCGCCGCCGCCCTCCGACCCCGAGCCCGGTCCACTGGGGCCCAACCGTGAAGCAATTGCCGAGCTCGGCGCCCAATGGCGCCAAGAAGGTGGCCCCACACGAGAGCAGTTCCATCAAGAACAGAAAGCGTGTCCCTCCCTCGAGGGGACCCGACAGCAAGCCGCCGCTCAAGCCGCCGGAGACCCATCGGGGTCCCACTGGGTCTATTGGGACAACGATCTCCTCTACAGCGAACAGAAGATTGTCGAACTGGGGGCCAGCCGGGTGCTGGTGGTCCCCCTCCGGTTCAGAGACTTCCTCCTGAACCTGGCACACGATGTGCCCCTCGCCGGGCACCTGGGGCAGGACAAAACCTACAGCCGCCTGGTGACCCATTTCTACTGGGCAAGAAAAAAGGAATGATGTGCACAATCACTGCCGGACTTGCCCAACGTGCCAAGCCAGCGGGAAGAGCGGAGGGAAGCACAAGGCCCCCCTTAAACCCTTCCCAGTCGTCAACACCCCATTCGAGCGGGTAGGGATCGACATTGTGGGGCCTCTGGAGCCCCGAACCTCTCAAGGGCACCGTTTTATTCTCGTCCTGGTGGACCTTGCCACCCGCTATCCCGAAGCCATCCCTCTCCGGACCGTGACGGCCCCTGTGGTGGGCCGGGCACTGATGGGGATCTTCTCCCGGGTGGGCTTCCCCCAAGAGGTCGTCAGTGACCGGGGTACGAACTTCATTTCCCGATACATGAAGTCCCTGTGGCAACAGTGCGGGGTCACATACAAGTTTACGACCCCCTACCACCCCCAAGGGAATGGACTGGTGGAACGTTTTAATCGAACACTCAAGGGGATGATCATGGGCCTGGAAGAGCCCTTGCGACGCCAATGGGACGTGTTGCTGCCCTGCCTCCTCTTCGCCTATCGGGAGGTCCCTCAGAAGTCTCTGGGGTTCAGCCCCTTCGAACTATTGTACGGACACCCCGTCCGGGGTCCCCTCAGCCTGGTCAAAGAAGGCTGGGAGGCTGCAGTCCAAGATGCTCCCCCCGACGTCTACCGGTACCTCCTGACGCTCCGAAACCAGACCCGGCGGTTCCGGGAACTTGCCAAAGACAACCTCGAGGCCAGCCAAGAGGAGATGAAACGCTGGTATGACCAAAACGCCTCTTCCACTGAGTTCGAGCTGGGCCAACAGGTCTGGGTCATGTCCCCGGTCTAACCAGGTGCCCTCCAGGACAAGTGGACTGGGCCCTTCAAAGTGGTGGAGCGCAAGAGCCCTGTCACCTACCTGGTGGACATGGAGTCCCCCAGGAACCCCCTCCGGGTCCTCCACACCAACCGACTCAAGCCTCACTTTGTCCGAACGGAACTTAGCCTGCTGATGGCTACTGATGGCGTGGCCGAAGACGACTCCGAGCCCCTACCGGACCTCCTGAGCACCTCCGAGAAAGACGGCTCCGTAGAGGGGGTCACCCTCTCCTCCGCCATGACCCCAGAACAACGGCAAGACTGCCAAAAGCTGTTGGGTCAATTCACAGACTTGTTTTCTCTCACCCCCGGAGTCACCCCGTGGTGCGTCCACGATGTCGACACCGGGGACAGCCCACCTGTGCGACACCGGGCCTACCGAGTTCCCGACCAAGTTCGGACCTGCATTCAATCGGAGGTCTCCAAGATGCTGGCCCTGGGGGTGGTCGAACCCTCTGACAGTCCATGGGCCAGTCCCGTCGTCCTGGTCCCAAAAGCCGCCGCCCCTGGCGCCACTCCCGAACTGCGATTTTGTGTAGACTACCGGGGGTTGAACACCGTCACCCGGACCGATGCCCACCCCATTCCCCGGGCCGATGAACTGATCGACCGCCTGGGGGCGGCCCGCTACCTGACCACATTCGACCTAACCTCCGGCTACTGGCAGATCGGACTCACCCCGGGCGCCCAAGAGCGCTCCGCTTTCTCCACCCCCGATGGCCACTACCACTTCAGGGTGATGCCCGTCGGGATGAAGAACGCCCCCGCAACGTTCCAGAGGCTGGTGAATAAGGTGCTGGCGGGGCTAGAAGAGTTCAGCGCCGCCTATCTGGACAATATTGCGGTGTACAGCCTCCACTGGGCCGAGCACCTCAAGCACCTCTGGGAGGTCCTGGCGGCCCTCCGACGGGCCGGACTGACCATCAAAGCAAGCAAATGCCAGATAGGCCAAGGTTCCGTGACCTATCTGGGACACCAAGTGGGGAGCGGCCATGTGGCTCCCCTCCAACCCAAGATCGACGCCATCATGGCCTGGGAGCCCCCGGTCACCCAGACCGCAGTCAGAGCCTTCCTGGGGCTCACTGGGTATTACCGGCGCTCCGTGAAGAATTATGGGAGCATTGTGGGCCCCCTCACCGAACTCACTTCCAGGAAGCAGCCACAGAAGGTGCACTGGACATCCGAGTGTCAGGCCGCCTTTGAGACTCTGAAGACAGCGATGTGTACCGCCCCCGTGCTCCAAGCCCCCGACTACAGCCGGGAATTCGTAGTCCAAACCGATGCCTCGGAGCACGGTGTCAGGGCGGTCCTTTCCCAAATCAACGCCGAAGGAGTTGATCAACCTGTGGCCTTCATCAGCCGACGTCTGCTGGCCCGAGAGCAACGCTGGAGCACCATTGAGCGAGAGGCCTTCGTCGTGGTGTGGGCCCTCAAGAAACTCCAACCCTATCTCTTCGGCACCCACTTCCGGGTGCAAACTGACCACAGGCCATTGCGGTGGTTGATGCAGATGCGAGGAGAAAACCCAAAGTTGTTACGATGGTCCATCTCCCTCCAAGGGATGGAATTCACTGTGGAACATCGCCCCGGCAACGACCACGCCAATGCCGACGGCCTGTCCCGCTTCTTCCGCCTCGGCGAGGAGAACCCCCAAGAAGATGGGTGACTCTTTCTGCCTTCAGCTGGGGGGGACGTGTGTTGGACCCGGCCTCGTGGCGTGGTCCCACTCCTCCCACATAGCGGGCCCTGGACAGCATCGACCCCTGTCCTCCCTGCCGAAACTACCTCTCCAACCTTCAACGAGAGCCGCCACTCCTGGCGACCCCCGGCTCTCCCCCTCGGGAACACGGCGACCCCTACTCGCCCCACTCTGCTGGTCCGACCCCTATCCCGGGCCGCCATCTCAGGCCCCGACTCCATCTTGGACCCTCCACGCCCGGACCACGTGGCCTCGGCCCGACCTCGGCCGCGGCCCCAGCGAAGCCCCGACATCGAGGCACCAAGATCTGGGGAAGAGTTTTGATAGCCCTCCAGCCGTCCCCGGACGCCTGGTTTCGATCGCCCTCCGGCCTCCCTGGGCGCTGGCTCCACCCCCCTGCTGGGTGTCTGGACACTCTCATCCTGGCCCCTCTGACCCCCAGGCGCGAGGGTGCAGACATCAAAGGACTCCAGACCTATATCTGGGGCAGCGCTGGAATGGGTCAGCAGTTGTATCCTGGAGTCGAGAGCCCTGCAGACTGAATCGCGGCTCACCCTGAGAAGAACTCGCTACTCTGAACCCTGGAACTTCGGAGCCCTGCTGGCGCTGCCGCGGCTCGACCTCGCTGAAACCATCTATGGAGCCCTGCTGGCGTGCCGCGGCCCGACCTCGCTGAAACCATCTTCGGAGCCCTGCTGGCGCTGCCGCGGCCCGACCTCGCTGAAACCATCTTAGGAGCCCTACTGGCGCTGCCGCGGCCCGACCTCGCTGAAACCCTCTTCGGAGCCCTGCTGGCGCTGCCGCGGCCCGACCTCGCTGAAACCATCTTCGGAGCCCTGCTGACAACGCCGCAGCTCGACCTTGCGGAACCCCCAGCTCGAGGATTGAGAGCTGAGCGTAGCGTATCCCTGTGCCAGGCTGGTACTAAGACTGTCCCGCTACCCCATTCCCACAGTTACCGAGACATTAAGGATACCTCGATCTGTGTGTATATATTGCTGAGAGAACCTGCCTTGATTGTTGATAAAGACTCTAAGAATCTACCCTCTGGTATGGTGTCCATTTGTAGTGGTGTGAGTGCTCGGCTGTTACGATTCTAGGAGAGGAACCCCACCCCGGAGGCCTCTCGATGGCGCTCGGCCAACTCCAGAAGGAGAGGTGGGTCTCGGGAGGGTCAGTCAGACAGCTTCTGCCTCCCCCCTGGGATCGCCTTTCTAACACACCACATTCCACACACATTCCACACACATTCCACACACATTCCACACACCACATTCCACACACCACATTCCACACACATTCCACACACATTCCACACACCACATTCCACAGACATTCCACACACCACACACATTCCACACACAACACACCACACACACCATATTCCACACACATTCCACACACCATATTCCACACACCACATTCCACACACATTCCACACACCACATTCCACACACATTCCACACACATTCCACACACCACATTCCACATACATTCCACACACATTCCACTCACCACATTCCACACACATTCCACACACCACATTCCACACACATTCCACACACCACATTCCACACAAATTCCACACACATTCCACACACCACATTCCACACACCACATTCAACACACCACATTCCACACACATTCCACACACATTCCACACACATTCCACACACATTCCACACACCACATTCCACACATCACATTCCACACACCACATTCCACACACATTCCACACACATTCCACACACACACACTCCACATTCCACATACATTCCACACACACACACTCCACATTCCACATTCCACATTCACACACTCCACATTCCACACACATTCCACACACCACATTCCTCACACCACATTCCACACACCACATTCCACACACAACATTCCACACACCACATTCCACACACATTCCACACACATTCCACACACCACATTCCATGCACATTCCACACACATTCCACACACATTTCACACACATTCCACACACATTCCACACACATTCCACACACACACACTCCACATTCCACACACATTACACACACATTCCACACACATTCCAAACACATTCCACACACATTCCACATTCCACACACATTACACACACCACATTCCACACACCACATTCCACACACATTCCACAAACCACATTCGAAACCAGTACCACGGGGCTGTCCCATGGGCTGTCGGAGGCTTCGACCACCTCAGGGCTAGCATCCTAGAGACCTCGGCCTTGATGTAGGCTCGAACTCGGTCAGGAACGCGGTAGGCTCTGTGCCGTATCCGGGGGGGCTGTCCCCGGTGTCCACATCGTGAACGCACCAATTGGTGAAGCCGGGGACGAGGGAGAAAAGGTCAGAGAACTGTCCCAGTAACTGGCGACAGTCCTCGCGCTGCTCGGGGTGAGGGAGGAGGAGAGACTCACTCCCTCTACGGAGTCATCTTTCTCTTTCACACAGAGGAGGTCGGGGAGAGGCTCCGTGTCCTCTTCGGTTCCGTCGTCGGTGGCGAGGAGCAAGCTCAACTCGGACCGTATGAAGTGGGGTTTCAGACGGTTTACGTGGAGGACCCTCAGGGGGTTCCTGGGGGACTGTACATCGCAAGGTAGGTTACCTGGCTCTTTCGTTCCACCACCTTGAAGGGCCCGGTCCATTTGTCCTGCAGGGCACAAGGTTCCACAGGGGCCATCACCCAGACCTGTTGTCCGGCTGGAACTTGACCAGAGTGGCATTCTGATCATACCACCTTTTCATCTCTTCTTGGCTGGCTTCGAGGTTTGCTTCGGCCAGTTCTCGAAACTTCCGAGTCTGGTTTCGGAGGGCAGGAATGTATCGAAACACATCTGGGGGGGGTTCTAGGGATGCCGTCTCCCACCCTTCCTTGACCAGGCTGAGGGGTCCCCGGACGGGGTGCCCGTAGAGCACTTCGAAGGGGCTAAACTCCAAGGACTTCTGGGGAATTTCGCGGTACGCGAACAGGAGGCAGGGGAGGAGGACGTCCCACTTGCGCCTCAGGGACTCCTCGAGACCCATGATCATCCCCTTGAGGGTGAGGTTGATCCGCTCGACCAGGCCGTTACCTTGGGGGTGGTAGTGGGTGGTGAACTTGTACGTCACCCCACACTGCTGCCAGAGAGACTTCATGTATCTCGAGATGAAGTTCGTTCCTCTGTCGCTCACTACTTCTCGTGGGAATCCCACCCGGGAGAAGATCCCCATGAGGGCCCGCCCCACTAGGACAAGAATGAACCGGTGTCCTAGGGACGTTCGGGGGTCAAGAGGCCCCACGATATCGATTCCCACCTGTTTTAAGGGGGTACTGACCACTGGGAAGGGTTGGAGGGGAGCCTTGCGCCGCCCTCCGCTCTTGCCGCTGGCCTGACACGTGGGGCAGGATCTGCAGTGGGCCTCCACATCAGCTCGCGTGTGGGGCCAGTAGAAATGGGTGACCAAACGGTGGTACGTTTTGTCTTGGCCCAAGTGTCCCGCCAAGGGCACATCATGGGCCAGGTTCAAGAGGAAGCTGCGGAAATGTAGGGGGACCACCAGCACTCGGACTGACCCTAGTTCGGGGGACTTTTGCTCGCTATATAGCAGCCCGTTTTCCCAATAGACATGGTGGGAGCCTGACTGGTCACCGGCGGCCATGGCCGACGGCCTGCTGCCGCGGCCTCACTAGAGAGGGACAGGAGGTCTGTTCCAGGCAGAACTCCTCTCGGGAGGGCCCCCCTTCCTGGCGCCGCGGGCTAACTCGGGGAGATCGTCCGTGCTCGGGGCAGGTTCACCAGCGGGGTCCAGGGGACCCGGGTCGGGGTCACTGCTTTCGCCGGGAAAAAGGTCGAGGCCTTCTGTCTGCCCGCTGTCCTCCGGCTTGGCGGGGACGGGGCGAGGGTTTTCGGGTTCCACCACCTCGGGGGTGGACGCCCGGGCTGCCATGGATCGGGTGGTCACGCAGGCCCACTCGGGTAGGCCCATCATCTCGAGGTGAGTCCTTCGCTCTACTTGCTTCCACAGGGAGCTCTCTAGGTCGTTACCGAGGAGACAGTCCACGGGCATGTCGGTGCGGACTGCTACTCGTAACTCCCCGGAGACGCCCTCCCATTCGAATGGGACCTGAGCTATTCTGCAAGTGCGGAGGGAGTTGTCCGCGGAGATCACTCTGCAGGAGGCGTTGGGTACTATCTGGTTCTTCGTGACTAGGTGCTTCTTTACAGCAGTGATACTGGCCCCTGTAACTCGGAGAGCCCCTATGCGGTGCCCGTTGACGGTCACCTGCTGTCGGTATTTCTCGGTGTTATCTGGCAAGAAGGTTCCGGGAACCATCTCCCTATTCCCCAGGGAGACTAAGATCATGGCGGCTGGTTCCCCCCCATCCGGGTCCTCTATCTCTTCCTCTTCTAGGGCTACATTGGCGAGGTGGCGCGCAGGGGGACTCACAGCAGTGGGCTTCTTGAGCATGGGGCAGTTGGGGTCACTGGCATAATGCCCTGTCTGTTGACATCGGTAGCAGGTGCTGCTTATTCTGGGTCCTTGCCAAACTGGAGGGAATCCGGCCCTTGAGGCTGGCAGGGATGTCCCGGTCTGGTTTCTAGGGGGGCTGCGGGAAGGCCCTTTCTGGGGACCCCTTTGTCTACTCTGACCCCCTGCGCGCCTTTGACGTGGAGATCCTTGTTCGTTTCGGCCATAGTCTCCCCCGGGACCCCGTGGGACTCTTGTGCTCACCCAACGATTAGCCTCGACTGCCAGCTTCCGGGGGTCTGCTGTCCAGAAGGTGCTGTCTTAGTTCCACAAGCAGTTGTTCGATAGGTGCTCATAGGCTATGAGGTCAATGAGTCCTTCAAAGATGATCACCTTGCTGCCCTTGATCCACCCTCCCAAGGCCCGGCTGTAGAAATTCACGTACTCTACCCATGTGGTGCCGGGGATCTTTTTGCAGTCTCTAAATCGTTGCCGGTACATTTCCGGGGTGAGCCCATATCGAGCCATGAGGGCGTCCTTCATATGGGGGTAGGAGGTCATGACGGAGGAGGGCAGATCCAGCATGGTGTCTCTCCCCTCGCTGAGGAAGCGGCCCCATAATCCGGCCCCCCAATCCTTCTCAGGTACTCAGTGGGCGGCCATGGCGACCTCGTACGCTTTGAACCATTGCTGGATGTCGTCATTTTTATAGTATTCCTTCACCACGTCCTTGGGGATGTGGACTTTCGGTTCTACCGGGGGACCCGTGTCTCGGTGCCCCGGGGGTCGGGTTTCTTCGTTTCGGGCTTTAATCTCTAGTTCTTTCAAGCTGCGCTCGTGTTCGAGTTGGAGTTTTTTCCCTTCATGCTCCCGCTGGAGCTTCTTCTCTTCTTGTTCCCCTTGCAGCCGTAATTGTTCTACGGCCAGTTTCTTTTCAGCCAGCTTTATCTCTCCTTCGATTTTAAGTCGTGCCAGTTCTAGCTCGTGGTTTCGGTTGCGTTCTCGGGCTGTCATTTCTTCGATCGACAGACCTCTCTCCGTGCCGGTATTCCGTGGTAGGGTGTCGGGTCCCTCTTCTCTTTGGCCGTCAGTTTCGGTCGGCGGCTCCTCCTCCCCATCATTCCTTTCTGTCGTGGGGAGGTGGGCCCCGGCCTCTACCCAGGCCGTCAGGACTTTCTGGAAGTCGTCTTTGGTACTTAACCCAGTGGTAGCGATGTGGAAATCTTTGCAGGATTGTTTTAATTCTTTGTGGGTATATTCTTCCTGGCGGTCTTTCTGAAATGCGGTCTTTTCGCTTGCTCCGATGAGACTCATGGTTGTTCTTGTTCAGGTGGTGTGCCAGTCGCATTACTGTACGATTCCCAGACGTAGGCTCTTATCCCGTCGCTTGCCACCAATGTTAGAAGGGGCGATCCCAGAGGCCAGGTTATGTCTACCCGACTGCTCCGTGACCCACCTCTCCCACCAATAATGCCGAGCCTCAACTAGGGATCCCCTCCGGGGAGGACCTCAAGTATTGAATCCTACACACGAGGACCACACCACCCTTAGGAACAGACACTACAACGTAGGTTTTCGATATCAAGTTCTTTATAAACAGGTAAAGGAATTAGCACTCATATGTACACAGGATCGAGAGATTGCCAAAGTCTCAAGGCCCCCGGAAGTGGGAAGCGGGACAGTCTCAGTCTTTAGACCAGTATGTAGCGTACCCTGCGCACGGCTCTCAATCCTCGAGCCGGGGGGTACGGAAGATGGTGATCGTACCCGTTGTCCTACTCACTTGAGGCTGACTCAGTTCGTGATGGTAGCGTCGATGGTCCAGCCGGACCAGAGTACTCCTCGAGCCGCGACGAGGTCAGCAGGGCTCGATCCGGAGGGTAGTTCTTGAGAAGCCGCGACCACGTCAGCAGGGCTCAGAATGTTTGTTGAAGATCTTTAGGGTTCAAGCTCGAGCCGCGACGGGGTCAGCAGGGCTCCGATGTTCTAGTTCCAAGGATGAGCCGCGACAGCGTCAGCAGGGCTCGTAGAGTTACAGAGGTCAGTTCTCCCAAGGGAAGCCGCGATCAGATCAGCAGGGCTTTCCTGTCCAGGATACAACTGCCCGCTAGTTCTGGGGCGGGCCTTGATATAGTCCAGTGGCTCTTTGATGTCCGGACTCTCGCAGGCGGAGGTCTGAGGCCTTGGGGGTGGCCCGTTGGTGAGGTCCGGCGGTTGGCTCTTTGATCTCTTGGAGGATGCGTCCCGGATTTCCCAGACACCCAGCAGGTCTGGAGCCAGCACTCGGGGAGGCCAGAGGTGCAATCGAAACTGGCCCCAGGGGGAAGGATAGAGGTGTGTCAGAAACCAGTCTCTCAGGGGAGGCCGGAGGTGCCATCGAAACTCCCTATCTTTCCTCCCTATGGGAGCCCTCACCCTACCAACGGGGGCTGGCGTGTCTGGAGCCTAAGTATCGCTGGGGCTGGGGTCATGCTAAGCCCAGGGAGTCAGGGAGCTCGGGAAGGGAATATGGCTGCCGGTGTGCCTATGGGGCCTCGCGGGTTTGGGGCGCGCGGGGCTGGAAGGCGGTTGGAGACAGGCCGAGGTTGGTCGTTAGCGTTGGGACGGACATGGGCAGGGCAACCAGGGGTTTCTGGGTGCAGGGCTAGGCTAACGGGGTACTGAGGAACAGGGGGGGAACCACGCCACGAGGCCAGGTCCAACACGCATCCCCCCCCAGCTGAAAGGTGGAGAGAACTACCCATCCCCTTGGGGGTTCTCTTCACTGAGGCGGAAGAATCGGTACAGGCCGTCTGCGTTGGCGTGGTCAGCACCAGGCCGGTGCTCAACAGTGAAATCCATCCCCTGGAGAGAGATGGACCATCGTAACAGTTTGGGGTTCTCCCCTCTCATTTGCATTAGCCACCGGAGAGGTCGGTGATCGGTTTGGACCCGGAAGTGAGTACCGAACAGGTAGGGCCTCAACTTCTTCAGGGCCCAAACCACTGCGAAGGCCTCCCGCTCGATGGAGCTCCACCTTTGCTCTCGAGGGAGTAACCTCCGGCTAATGAAGGCCACTGGCTGATCCAGGCCTTGCTTGTTCATCTGGGACAGGACGGCTCCGATGCCATGCTCGAACGCGTCCGTTTGGACCACAAACTCTCGGGAGTAGTCCGGGGCCTGTAGCACGGGGGCAGTACACATGGCGTCCTTCAATGCTTCGAACACTTCTTGGCAGGCGGGGGTCCAGTTAACTCTTTTGGGCTGGTTCTTGGAGGTTAACTCCGTGAGGGGCACTACCAGGCTGCCATACCCCTTTATAAATCGTCGATAGTATCCCGTGAGCCCTAGGAACGCCCGCACCTCTGTCTGGGTGGTGGGGGCTTCCCAGGCCACGATCGCATCGATCTTGGGCTGAAGGGGTGCCACGAGGCCGCTGCCGACCTGGTGTTCCAGGTAGACCACGGACCCTTGGCCGATTTGACAATTGCTGGCTTTTATGGTGAGACCCGGCTCCTGCAGGGCTACCAAGACCTCCCGGAGGTGGAGGAGGTGTTCGGGCCAGTGGGAGCTGAATACCGCGATATCGTCCAGATACGCGGCACTGAATTCTTTCAACCCGGCCAGTACCTGGTTCACCAGTCTCTGAAAGGTGGCGGGGGCGTTTTTCATGCCGAAGGGCATCACCTGGAAATGGTAGTGACCATCCGGGGTGGAGAAGGCTGATCTCTCTCGGGCTCCTTCTGTCAGGGCGATCTGCCAGTAACCGCAGGTCAGGTCGAAGGTACTGAGATAGCGAGCAGACCCCAGGCGGTCAATGAGTTCGTCTGCTCGGGGAATGGAATGTGCGTCGGTTCTGGTGACTGCCTTGAGGCCCTGGTAGTCCACACAGAACCTCAGCTCGGGAACAGCGCCGGGGGCGGCTGCCTTCGGAACCAGAACCACGGGGCTGGCCCATGGGCTGTCGGAGGCTTCGACCACCCCCAGGGCTAGCATCTTAGAGACCTCGACTTTGATGCAGGCTCGGACTCGGTCAGGAACGCGGTAGGCTCTGTGCCGTACCGGGGGGCTGTCCCCGATGTCCACATCGTGAACGCACCAACTGGTGACGCCGGGGACGAGGGAGAAAAGGTCAGAGAACTGTCCCAGTAACTGGCGACAGTCCTCGCGCTGCTCGGGGGTGAGGGAGGAGGAGAGACTCACTCCCTCGACGGAGTCATCTTTCTCTTTCGCACAGAGGAGGTCAGGGAGACGCTCGTGTCCTCTTCGGTTCCGTCTTCGGTGGCGAGGAGCAAGCTCAACTCGGACCGTACGAAGTGGGGTTTCAGGCAGTTTACGTGGAGGACCCTCAGGGGGTTCCTGGGGGAGTGTACATCGATGAGGTAGGTAACCTGGCTCTTTCGTTCCACCACCTTGAAGGGCCCGGTCCATTTGTCCTGCAGGGCACAAGGTTCCACAGGGGCCATCACCCAGACCTGTTGTCCGGGATGGAACTCGACCAGAGTGGCATTCTGATCATACCACCTTTTCATCTCTTCTTGGCTGGCTTCGAGGTTTGCTTCTGCCAGTTCTCAGAACTTCCGAGTCTGGTTTCGGAGGGCCAGAATGTATCGAAACACATCTGGGGGGAGTTATAGGGATGCCGTCTCCCACCCTTCCTTGACCAGGCTGAGGGGTCCCCGGACGGGGTGCCCGTAGAGCAGCTCGAAGGGGCTAAACCCCAAGGACTTCTGGGGAACTTCGCGTTACGCGAACAGGAGGCAGGGGAGGAGGACGTCCCACTTGCGCCTCAGGAACTCCTCGAGACCCATGATCATCCCCTTGAGGGTGCGGTTGAACCGCTCGCCCAGGCCGTTACCTTGGGGGTGGTATGGGGTGGTGAACTTGTACGTCACCCCACACTGCTGCCAGAGAGACTTCATGTATCTCGAGATGAAGTTCGTTCCTCTGTCGCACACTACTTCTCGCGGGAATCCCACCCGGGAGAAGAACCCCATGAGGGCCCCCCCACTACGGGGGCCGTCACCGTTCGGAGGGGGATGGCCTCGGGATATCGGGTGGCGTGGTCCACTAGGACAAGAATGAACCGGTGTCCTAGGGATGTTCAGGGGTCAAGAGGCCCCACGATATCAATTCCCACCCGTTCAAAGGGGGTACTGACCACTGGGAAGGGTTGGAGGGGAGCCTTGCGCCGCCCTCCGCTCTTCCCGCTGGCCTGACACGTGGGGCAGGATCTGCAGTGGGCCTCCACATCAGCTCGCATGTGGGGCCAGTAGAAATGGGTGACCAAACGGAGGTACGTTTTGTCTTGGCCCAAGTGTCCCGCCAAGGGCACATCATGGGCCAGGTTCAGAAGGAAGCTGCGGAAACATAGGGGGACCACCAGCACTCGGGCTGACCCTAGTTCGGCGGACTTTTGCTCGCTATATAGCACGCCGTTTTCCCAATAGTGGTGGGAGCCGGAGTGGTCACCGGTGGCCTTGGCGGCGGCCTGCTGCCGTGGCCCCACTAGAGAGGGACAGGAGGTCTGTTCCAGGCAGAACTCCTCTCGGGAGGGCCCCCCTTCCTGGCGCCGCTGGGCTAACTCGGGGAGATCGTCCGTGCTCGGGGCTGGTTCACCAGCGGGGTCCAGGGGACCTGGGTCGGGGTCACTGCTTTCGCCGGGAAAAAGGTCGAGGCCTTCTGTCTGCCCGCTGTCCTCCGGCTCGGCGGGGACGGGGCGAGGGTTTTCGGGTTCCACCCCCTCGGGGTGGACGCCCGGGCTGCCATGAATCCGGTGGTCACGCAGGCCCACTCGGGTAAGTCCACCATCTCGAGGTGAGTCCTTCGCTCTACTTGCTTTCACGGGGAGCTCTCTAGGTCGTTACCGAGGATACAGTCCACGGGCATGTCGGTGTGGACTGCTACTCGTAACTCCCCGGAGACGCCCTCCCATTCGAATGGGACCTGAGCTAATCTGCAAGTGCGGACGGAGTTGTCCGCGGAGATCACTCTGCAGGAGGCGTTGGGTACTATCTGGTCCTTCGTGACTAGGTGCTCCTTTACAGCAGTGATACTGGCCCCTGTATCTCGGAGAGCCCCTATGCGGTGCCTGTTGACGGTCACCTGCTGTCGGTATTTCTCGGTGTTATCTGGCAAGAAGGTTCCGGGAACCATCTCCCTATTCCCGAGGGAGACTAAGATCATGGCGGCTGGTTCCCACCCTTCCGGGTCCTCTATCTCTTCCTCTTCTAGGGCTACATTGGCAAGGTGGCGCGCAGGGGGACTCGCAGCAGTGGGCTTCTTGAGCATGGGGCAGTTGGGGTCACTGGCATAATGCCCTGTCTGTTGACATCGGTAGCAGGTGGTGCTTATTCTGGGTCCTTGCCTAACTGGAGGGAATCCGGCCCTTGCGGCTGGCAGGGATGTCCCGGTCTGGTTTCTAGGGGGGCTGCGGTGAGGCCCTGTCTGGGGACCCCTTTGTCTACTCTGACCCCCTGCGCGCCTTTGACGTGGAGATCCTTGTTCGTTTCGGCCATAGTCTCCCCCGGGACCCCGTGGGACTCTTGTGCTCACCCAACGATCAGCCTCGACAGCCAGCTTCCGGGGGTCTGCTAACTTGCTGTCCAGAAGGTGCTATCTTAGTTCCACAAAGCAGTTGTTCGATAGGTGCTCATAGGCTATGAGGTCAATGAGTCCTTCAAAGGTGGTCACCTTGCTGCCCTTGATCCACCCTCCCAAGGCCCGGCTGTAGAAATTCACGTACTCTACCCATGTGGTGCCGGGGATCTTCTTGCAGTCTCTAAATCGTTGCCGGTACATTTCCGGGGTGAGCCCATATCGAGTCATGAGGGCGTCCTTCATATGGGGGTAGGAGGTCATGACGGAGGAGGGCAGATCCAGCATGGTGTCTCTCCTCTCGCTGAGGAAGCGGCCCCATAATCCGGCCCCCCCAATCCTTCTCAGATACTCGGTGGGCGGCCATGGCGACCTCCTACGCTTTGAACCATTGCTGGATGTCGTCATTTTTATAGTATCCCTTCACCACATCCTTGGGGATGTGGCCTTTCGGTTCTACCGGGGGACCCTTGTCTCGGTGCCCCGGGGGTCGGGTTTCTTCATTTCGGGCTTTAATCTCTAGTTCTTTCAAGCTGCGCTCGAGTTCGAGTTGGAGTTTTTTCCCTTCATGCTCCCGCTGGAGCTTCTTTTCTTCTAGTTCCCCTTGCAGCCGTAATTGTTCTACGGCCAGTTTCTTTTCAGCCAGCTTTATCTCTCCTTCGATTTTAAGTCGTGCCAGTTCTAGCTCGTGGTTTCGGTTGCGTTCTCGGTCTGTCATTTCTTCGATCGACAGACCTCTCTCCGTGCCGGTATTCCGTGGTAGGGTGTCAGGTCCCTCTTCTCTTTGGCCGTCAGTTTCAGTCGGCGGCTCCTCCTCCCCATCATTCCTTTCTGTCGTGGGGAGGTGGGCCCTGGCCTCTACCCAGACCGTCAGGGCTTTCTGGAAGTCGTCTTTGGTACTTAACCCAGTGGTAGCGATGTGGAAATCTTTGCAGAACTGTTTTAATTCTTTGTGGGTATATTCTTCCAGGCGGTCTTTCTGAAATGCGGTCTTTTCGCTTGCTCCGATGAGACTCATGGTTGTTCTTGTTCAGGTGGTGTGCCAGTCGCTTTACTGTACGATTCCCAGACGTAGGCTCTTATCCCGTCGCTTGCCACCAATGTTAGAAGGGGCGATCCCAGAGGCCAGGTTATGTCTACCCGACTGCTCCGTGACCCACCTTTCCCACCAATAATGCCGAGCCTCACCTAGGGATCCCCTCCGGGGAGGACCTCAAGTATTGAATCGTACACACGAGGACCACACCACCCTTAGGAACAGACACTACAACGTAGGTTTTCGATATCAAGTTCTTTATAAACAGGTAAAGGAATTAGCACTCTTATGTACACAGGATCGAGAGATCGCCAAAGTCTCAAGGCTCCCGGAAGTGGGAAGCGGGACAGTCTCAGTCTTTAGACCAGTATGTAGCATACCCTGCGCACGGCTCTCAATCCTCGAGCCGGGAGGTACGGAAGATGGTGATCGTACCGGTTGTCCTACTCACTTGAGGGTGATTCAGTTAGTGATGGTAGCGTTGATGGTCCAGCCGGACCAGAGTACTCCTCGAGCCGCGTCGAGGTCAGCAGGGCTCGATCCGGAGGGTAGTTCTTGAGGAGCCGCGACCACGTCAGCAGGGCTCAGAATGTTCGTTGAAGATCTTTAGGGTTCAAGCTCGAGCCACGACGGGGTCAGCAGGGCTCCGATGTTCTAGTTCCAAGGATGAGCCGCAACGGCGTCAGCAGGGCTCGTAGAGTTACAGAGTTCAGTTCTCCCAAGGGCAGCCGCGATCAGATCAGCAGGGCTTTCTTGTCCAGGATACAACTGCCCGCTAGTTCTGGGGCGGGCCTTGATATAGTCCAGTGGCCCTTTGATGTCCGGACTCTCGCATGCGGAGGTCTGAGGCCTTGGGGACGGCCCGTTGGTGAGGTCCGGTGGTTGGCTCTTTGATCTCTTGGAGGATGCGTCTGGGATTTCCCAGACACCCAGCAGGTCTGGACCCAGCACTCGGGGAGGCCAGAGGTGCAATCGAAACTGGCCCCCGGGGGAAGGCCAGAGGTGTGACAGAAACCAGTCTCTCAGGGGAGGCCGGTGTCAAGGTCTGCACTCCACAGGATTGTTGTGACGTGATAAAGCTCCACCTCCGGACCTCCCAAACACCCTGAATATATAATCACAGGGTGTTCGAGTGATACGGTGAGGGAAAAAACCCCTTAAAGGGGAAAAACCCGGGAAATGAAAGGAAGGGAGCAGCTGGGAAAGGGAAGCTGTGAAAAGAAAGGTGCACAGGTTAATACAGGTAACAAAACCCTACTCTCTTTCAATTCTCGCTGAAACAATAGACTAAAAGCCACCTGCCTGTTGCTGCCCTTTGAACGTCCAGCCAACCTCTACTCCTTCTTCTCTCCTTCCCTGTACAACAGGAATGCCAGCATTAGTATGTGTGCATAAAACAGCGCTAATAGAGTATACTTCGGTAAGGGATGAAACCTACCCCAGAGGGGAATAACCACCCGCTCCAATCAATATCCTATTTCACAGCAGACCAGCAAAGCGGATTCCATCATCCACAGACCCTGGCCAGTTCCTGATAGCAGTGGCTGTAATCCAATAACCCCAAACACGGCAGGGCGTAGTTCCTGCACCACCACCCTCCGCTTTGGTACCTATAAGCCTTCAACACAAAAATAGTCAGTCACCCCAAACACGGCAAGGCGTAGTTACAGCACTATCGCCCTCCGCTTTGGTACCTGTATTCCACAAACGTTACTACAATCCAAAAGTCAATGATTTCATGTCGGCAATGTGAAGGAAAAGCCTCCCTCTACATTCCGCCACTAGACGAGATCAAAGCACACACAGTAAACAAATGATACGTGAGTAGCCACTCACTTTCTCCACAGTTTCTGCATCCAAAAACGCCCCAGTCAATACGCTAAGTCTGACTCCTGTGAGCAGGGGCTCACACGCTAACAATGCAACGAGCGCCACAAGGAAATGGCGCGGTACTATACCAGAACGTTGGTATCGCCGTCAGGGTTCTTCCCGATCTTGGCAGGACACAGCAAGAGACCCGCCAGCGCTTCCGCAGGAAAGGCAGAAAGAATCAAGTACACCCGCGCCATGTCCAAGGCGCGCTATAACACTGCGCCGCAAGGAATCATGGGAAATGTAGTTTTGGGACTAAGCATCATGGGGGATGTAGTTTGGATAGCTCAAAGTCAGGTAGGCGCAAAGTCAGGTCCTGACAGTACGCCCTCCTCCCAAGCGCCTCCTAGGACCCGGTTTGGACGGACACCTCAAATGGAAAGAACGCACAGCCCTAGGGGCATGAACATTGCTCCACGGCTCCCACGAGTCGTCCTCCGCGGAATAACCCTTCCAGGAGACCAGATACCAGAGCACACCTCGGCGTAACCTGGAATCACGGATGGACCTCACCTCGTATTCCACCCCTTTTTCGCCATCCACAGGCGGCGGCGCCACCCTGCGCGCCGAGTAAGCTCTCTTCAGAAGGTGTACATGGAACACCGGATGGATTCGTAATGAACCAGGCAACCTCAGTCTATAGGCCACAGGATTCACCTGCCGGACGATTGGATAAGGACCAATGTAACGAGGGTGGAATACACTCCGTAGTTTAAATCGTATATTCTTTGTGGAGAGCCACACTCTGTCTCCAGCCTTAAATAGGGGACCAGGCCTTCTGTGTTTATCCGCCCACCTCTTGTACACGTCCTTTGCCCTTGCCAGATGTTTTTGGACACCCTTATGCACCCTTCTCAACGCCCGGACTTGTGTCAGGACGGAGGGATGGTTGGAGACATCTACAGGGATGTCCACTGGTATGGTATGTGCATCATACCCGTAATTGGCCTTAAAAGGAGACACTCCAGTAGAACTATGCCAGGCGTTGTTGTAGGCTAACTCCGCCATCCACAACAAATCCACCCAAGATTCGTGGGCCTCCTGGGAATAGCACCGCAAGTATTTTTTCAAGGTCTGGTTCAGCCTTTCGGTCTGGCCATCGGTTTGAGGATGGAAGCTAGTTGAAAGAGCCGCTTCGATGCCCAGCGCTATACACCACAACTTCCAAAAGCGTGCCACGAACTGGGGACCCCTATCAGACACAATCACCCGAGGAAGACCCTGTAACCGTATGACCTGGGAGGCCAACAGTTGAGCGGTTTGCCCTGCTGTAGGGAGGTTTTTGCACGAGATGAAATGTCCCATTTTGGTTAGATTATCCACCACAACCATAATCGCTGAACACCCCTGATCCAGTGGTAAGCCTGTGATGAAGTCCAGACTAATATTCTGCCATGGTCGAGCAGGCGAAGGCATAGGCATCAGCAAGCCTTTTTGTTTGCTGTTTTCTCCCTTTGCCCTTGCACATGTATCGCACTTTTACACCCACTGGGCCACATCCACTGCCAATGTTTCCCACCAGAAATGTCTTTTAAGGAGATGCACTGTTTTTGTCACACCCGGGTGCCCGGCCATGGGAGCTTCGTGACACCACTCAAATGCCTTTCGACGTAACACCCTAGTGGGAAGGAACAAACATTTTCCTTGCAAGGGGAGGCCTTGTTTCAACACTCTTCCAGGAACCTCAGCAGTCCAAAGCCCCCAAGCCGCTACCGATCTGGAGTTCCTGATTTCTTCTAGAAAGGTCTCGGCCCGGACCACACATAACACCTTGGCTGAGGGAATGATAGCATGCCGGGTCTCTGTCTGATGTTCATTAGGTGACTGTTGTCTGGACAGCGCATCAGCCTTTCTGTTATCTGTACCTGGTCTAAATGTCACCACGAAATTATATTCTGCAAAGAAAAGCATCCAACGCATTTGCCTTTGCGTTAGGTGCCTAGCGGAGGTCATGTATTGCAGGTTTCTGTGATCAGTGTAAACGGTCACGGCATGACAAGCCCCCCATAAGTACTGCCTCCATTCCTGAAAAGCCCTCTTAATGGCTAGAAGCTCCTTTTCCGCTATAGTATAGTTGTGTTCTGCGGGGGTCAATTTCTTGGAGAGATAGGCCACTGGATGTAGTTGACCGGTAAGGGGATCTCGATGAGACAAGACCGCTCCTATCGCTTCATCCGAAGCGTCGGCCTCCACCACAAACGGATGTTCCAATACGGGGTGTGCTAGCACAGGGGCTGAAGTAAATGCCTCTTTCAGAGACCTGAATGCTTCATCTGCCTCTGCAGACCACACAAAGGGTGCCCCCTTTCTCAACAATCTGGTAATAGGGACAGCCATTTGTGAGAAATGATCTATGAATCGGCGGTAATAATTGGCGAACCCCAGGAAGCTCTGTACTTCACGCACATTCACTGGGGCGGGCCACTCCTTGACCGCCTGCACTTTCCTGTCGGACATCTGCAGTCCCTTTGAACTGAGGTTGACCCCCAAAAACTCCACTTCGCTGACCCCGAACTCGCACTTACTCAACTTGACGTACAGTCGATTTTCTCTCAATTTATCCAGAACCATCTTTACTTGTGCAGTATGACATGCCTCGGTCTGTGAGTACACCAGTATATCATCTATGTATACCACTACAAATTGGTCCACGTAGTCCTTCAGCACATCATTGATAAAAAACTGAAACGCCGCAGGGGCGTTACATAACCCAAAGGGCATCACCATGTACTCATATAGCCCATAACGCGTTTTGAACGCGGTTTTCCACTCATCCCCCTCGCGGACTCTGACCAAGTGATAAGCCCCCCGCAGATCCAATCGGGTGTAGATCTTGGCATCTCTCACCTGGTCGAGCAAGACAGAAATGAGGGGGAGAGGGTATCGATTCCGCACGGTGTTCCTGTTCAAAATGCGATAATCCACACAAGCCCTGAGATCGCCATTGGCTTTCGCTATGAAGAACAAAGGGGAGGCTGCAGGCGAACGGGAAGGTCTAATGAACCCCAGCCGAAGATAGTGGTCTATGTATTCCTTCAGATGTGCTGTTTCGGGCACAGATAACGCGTATACCCTACAAGAAGGTATGGTAGCCCCCTCCACCAGATCTATGCGACAATCGTAGTCCCGATGCGGGGGTAGAGTTTCTGCCTTACTCTCACTAAACACGTCGCTGTAGAGGCTGTAATCACTTGGGAGTTGCACATTCGTTTCCACTGCCGTGGCAGCAGAATATGACGATGACAGAACTGCGACATGTGAGGAAGGATTGGACACCATATGGGCTCCACAATGCTCAGGCAAAAACCAGAACGTTTTGGACTTCCAATCCACAACCGGGTTGTGATGACATAACCAGGGCATCCCAAGGATCACCTCGTACTGAGGAGCTGCTATGATGTTTAGCGATAAGGTCTCTGAGTGGACTATGCCTTTCTGTCTCACCGATAGCCCTATCTCACAGGTTTTTTCCGTTATCTGTCCTGATTTCAATGGTTGCCCATCCACCGCTAAGACTTCCTCAGGGTTTTCTCTCGGTACACGAGGTAAGGACAGCCTAGATACCAATCCATCATCGATAAAATTGCCTGTGGCTCCGGAATCCAACATGACCAACACCTGATGGAACAATTGTTCGCATTCCAAGGTCATGTCAATTACCAGATGGGATTCTGTCTCACCTATCCCTTTAGTAGAAAGAGAAGTGATTTTCCACTCCTTCTCTTCTTCCACCACCTGTCTCTTGTCCTTGTCTCGTTCTGTATCAACCCCTGTGGTAGACACTGCCACTTTCTTGAACCGACTACCGGTAGATGCCTTAGGCTTGGACGGGCATTCACGTACATAATGACCCTTTTTACCGCAGTACATACATAGCCCTTGTGTTCTCCTGATTTCCCTTTCTTCTCTGGACAACGGTGCTCTGAGGGCTCCTATCTCCATCGGTTCTGGGCTGCTCTCCGTTCCCCCTGACACCTTCCGAGGGGAACGTTCCACATATAACAAGCCTTTTTCCCATTTTCTCCTAGAACTCCCTCTGTCTGTCATTCTGCTATCCAATCTCAAGGCAAGATTAACCATGTCTACACATGTCCTAGGTTGGGGATCCACCTGGGCTATGACGTCTTTTAGGTCTTCCTTCAAACCCTGATAGAAAAGGGACATCCTTTTTTCTTCTGGCCACTCCGCCTCAGCCACCAATTTATTAAACTTAGTCAGATAAGTGATCAACTCGCCCCTTCCCTGTCTTAACTCCAATAGCTCCCTATCAGCGCTAAAATTAGTAGCTCTGCGGTCAAACACTTTCTCAAAATTCGGTTCTAAAGGCCGACCAATCGGACAAGATGGCATCATTATTTTTGACTAAAGGCACCGCCCAGTTGGCTGCATCCCCTACCAAATAAGATATGGCAAACGCCACTCTGGAATGATTGGTCGGGAATGAAGCCGGTTTGCACGAAAAATGCATCAACACCTGAGTCAAAAAGACTTGTATTTTCCCTGGATCCCCTGAATACCTTTCAGGATTGGCTAGAGGAATGGGCGGAGGTACTGTTACCTGTATGGAAGACGCAGCAGATGAAGCATTAAAGGGATTCTTTGACAACTGTTCTACCTTGTCACGCAGTGCTGCAGTTTCGGCTTTGGAAGAAGCCAACTCCTGCTGCACTAACACTAGCGCATGCAACACATCCTCCATGGACGCCATTTATCACAGCCACACCGACCAGGCAGAGTGTAATTCGTGGGTACTTGATTCTGTCAAGGTCTGCACTCCGCAGGATCGTTGTGACGTGATAAAGCTCCACCTCCGGACCTCCCAAACACCCTGAATATATAATCACAGGGTGTTCGAGTGATACGGTGAGGGAAAAAACCCCTAAAAGGGGAAAAACCCGGGAAAGGAAAGGAAGGGAGCAGCTGGGAAAGGGAAGCTGTGAAAAGAAAGGTGCACAGGTTAATACAGGTAACAAAACCCTACTCTCTTTCAATTCTCGCTGAAACAATAGACTAAAAGCCACCTGCCTGTTGCTGCCCTTTGAACGTCCAGCCAACCTCTACTCCTTCTTCTCTCCTTCCCTGTACAACAGGAATGCCAGCATTAGTATGTGTGCATAAAACAGCGCTAATAGAGTATACTTCGGTAAGGGATGAAACCTACCCCAGGGGGAATAACCACCCGCTCCAATCAATATCCTATTTCACAGCAGACCAGCAAAGCGGATTCCATCATCCACAGACCCTGGCCAGTTCCTGATAGCAGTGGCTGTAATCCAATAACCCCAAACACGGCAGGGCGTAGTTCCTGCACCACCACCCTCCGCTTTGGTACCTATAAGCCTTCAACACAAAAATAGTCAGTCACCCCAAACACGGCAAGGCGTAGTTACCGCACTACCGCCCTCCGCTTTGGTACCTGTATTCCACAAACGTTAGTACAATCCAAAAGTCAATGATTTCATGTCGGCAATGTGAAGGAAAAGCCTCCCTCTACATTCCGCCACTAGACGAGATCAACGCACACACAGTAAACAAATGATACGTGAGTAGCCACTCACTTTCTCCACAGTTTCTGCATCCAAAAACGCCCCAGTCAATACGCTAAGTCTGACTCCTGTGAGCAGGGGCTCACACGCTAACAATGCAACGAGCGCCACAAGGAAATGGCGCGGTACTATACCAGAACGTTGGTATCGCCGTCAGGGTTCTTCCCGATCTTGGCAGGACACAGCAAGAGACCCGCCAGCGCTTCCGCAGGAAAGGCAGAAAGAATCAAGTACACCCGCGCCATGTCCAAGGCGCGCTATAACACTGCGCCGCAAGGAATCATGGGAAATGTAGTTTTGGGACTAAGCATCATGGGGGATGTAGTTTGGATAGCTCAAAGTCAGGTAGGCGCAAAGTCAGGTCCTGACAGCCGGAGGTGCCATCGAAACCACCTATCTTTCCTCCCTATGGGAGCCCTCACCCTCCCAACCTGGGCTGGCATGTCTGGAGCCTAAGTTTCGCTGGGGCTGGGGTCATGCTAAGCCCAGGGAGTAAGGGACCTCGGGAAGGGAATATGGCTGCCGGTGGGCCTATGGGGCCTCGCGGGTTTGGGGCGCGCACGGCTGGAAAGACGGCCGGGGACAGGCCGAGGTTGGTCGTTAGCGTTGGGACGGACATGGGCAGGGCAACCAGGGGTTTCTGGGTGCAGGGCTAGGCTAACGGGGTACTGAGGAACAGGGGGGGAACCACGCCACGAGGCCAGGTCCAACACGCATCCCCCCCCAGCTGAAAGGCGGAGAGAACTACCCATCCCCTTGGGGGTTCTCTTCACTGAGGCGGAAGAATCGGGACAGGCCGTCTGCGTTGGAGTGGTCAGCACCAGGCCGGTGCTCAACAGTGAAATCCATCCCCTGGAGGGAGATGGACCATCGTAACAGTTTGGGGTTCTCCCCTCTCATTTGCATTAGCCACCGGAGAGGTCGGTGATCGGTTTGGACCCGGAAGTGAGTACCGAACAGATAGGGCCTCAACTTCTTCAGGGTCCAAACCACCGCAAAGGCCTCCCGCTCGATGGTGCTCCACCTTTGCTCTCGAGGGAGTAACCTCCGGCTAATGAACGCCACTGGCTGATCCAGGCCTTGCTTGTTCATCTGGGACAGGACGGCTCCGATGCCATGCTCGGACGCGTCCGTTTGGACCACGAACTCTCGGGAGTAGTCCGGGGCCTGTAGCACGGGGGCAGTACACATGGCGTCCTTCAATGCTTCGAACGCTTCTTGGCAGGCGGGGGTCCAGTTAACTCTTTTGGGCTGGTTCTTGGAGGTTAACTCCGTGAGGGGCACTACCAGGCTGCCATACCCCTTTATAAATCGTTGATAGTATCCCGTGAGCCCTAGGAACGCCCGCACCTCTGTCTGGGTGGTGGGGGCTTCCCAGGCCACGATCGCATCGATCTTGGGCTGGAGTGGTGCCACGAGGCCGCTGCCGACCTGGTGTCCCAGGTAGACCACAGACCCTTGGCCGATTTGACAATTGCTGGCTTTTATGGTGAGACCCTCCTCCTGCAGGGCTACCAAGACCTCCCGGAGGTGGAGGAGGTGTTCGGGCCAGTGGGAGCTGAATACCGCGATATCGTCCAGATACGCGGCACTGAATTCTTCCAACCCGGCCAGTACCTGGTTCACCAGTCTCTGGAAGGTGGCGGGGGCGTTTTTCATGCTGAAGGGAATCTCCCGGAAATGGTAGTGACCATCCGGGGTGGAGAAGGCTGATCTCTCTCGGGCTCCTTCTGTCAGGGCGATCTGCCAGTAACCGCTGGTCAGGTCGAAGGTACTGAGATAGCGAGCAGACCCTAGGCGGTCAATGAGCTCGTCTGCTTGGGGAATGGGATGTGCGTCGGTTCTGGTGACTGCGTTGAGGCCCCGGTAGTCCACACAGAACCTCAGCTCGGGAACAGAACCGGGGGCGGCTGCCTTCGGAACCAGAACCACAGGGCTGTCCCATGGGCTGTCGGAGGCTTCGACCACCCCCAGGGCTAGCATCTTAGAGACCTCGGCCTTGATGCAGGCTCGGACTTGGTCAGAAACGCGGTAGGCTCTGTGCCGTACCGGGGAGCTGTCCCCGGTGTCCACATCGTGAACGCACCAACTGGTGACGCCGGGGACGAGGGAGAAAAGGTCAGAGAACTGTCCCAGTAACTGGCGACAGTCCTCGCGCTGCTCGGGGGTGAGGGAGGAGGAGAGACTCACTCCCTCTACGGAGTCATCTTTCTCTTTCGCACAGAGGAGGTCGGGGAGAGGCTCCGTGTCCTCTTCGGTTCCGTCGTCGGTGGCGAGGAGCAAGCTCAACTCGGACCGTTCGAAGTGGGGTTTCAGGCGGTTTACGTGGAGGACCCTCAGGGGGTTCCTGGGGGACTGTACATCGACGAGGTAGGTAACCTGGCTCTTTCGTTCCACCACCTTGAAGGGCCCGGTCCATTTGTCCTGCAGGGCACAAGGTTCCACAGGGGCCATCACCCAGACCTGTTGTCCGGGCTGGAACTCGACCAGAGTGGCATTCTGATCATACCACCTTTTCATCTCTTCTTGGCTGGCTTCGAGGTTTGCTTCTGCCAGTTCTCAGAACTTCCGAGTCTGGTTTCGGAGGGCCAGAATGTATCGAAACACATCTGGGGGGGGGGTTCTAGTGACGCCGTCTCCCACCCTTCCTTGACCAGGCTGAGGGGTCCCTGGACGGGGTGCCCGTAGAGCAGCTCGAAGGGGCTAAACCCCAAGGACTTCTGGGGAACTTCGCGTTACGCGAACAGGAGGCAGGGGAGGAGGATGTCCCACTTGCGCCTCAGGGACTCCTCGAGACCCATGATCATCCCCTTGAGGGTGCGGTTGAACTGCTCGCCCAGGCCGTTACCTTGGGGGTGGTATGGGGTGGTGAACTTGTACGTCACCCCACACTGCTGCCAGAGAGACTTCATGTATCTCGAGATGAAGTTTGTTCCTCTGTCGCTCACTACTTCTCGCGGGAATCCCACCCGGGAGAAGATCCCCATGAGGGCCCGCCCCACTACGGGGGCCGTCACCGTTTGGAGGGGGATGGCCACGGAATATTGGGTGGCGTGGTCCACTAGGACAAGAATGAACTGGTGTCCTAGGGACGTTCGGGGGTCAAGAGGCCCCACGATATCGATTCCCACCCGTTCAAAGGGGGTACTGACCACTGGGAAGGGCTGGAGGGGAGCCTTGCGCCGCCCTCCGCTCTTCCCGCTGGCCAGACACGTGGGGCAGGATCTGCAGTGGGCCTCCACATCAGCTCGCATGTGGGGCCAATAGAAATGGGTGACCAAACGGTGGTATGTTTTGTCTTGGCCCAAGTGTCCCGCCAAGGGCACATCATGGGCCAGGTTCAGGAGGCAGCTGCGGAAACGTAGGGGGACCACCAGCACTCGGGCTGACCCTAGTTCGGCGGACTTTTGCTCGCTATATAGCAGGCCATTTTCCCAATAGACGTGGTGGGAGCCGGACTGGTCACCGGCGGCCTGGGCGGCGGCCTGCTGCCGTGGCCCCACTAGAGAGGGACAGGAGGTCTGTTCCAGGCAGAACTCCTCTCGGGAGGGCCCCCCCTTCCTGGCGCCGCTGGGCTAACTCGGGGAGATCGTCCGTGCTCGGGACTGGTTCACCAGCAGGGTCCAGGGGACCCGGGTCGGGGTCACTGCTTTCGCCGGGAAAAAGGTCGAGGCCTTCTGTCCTCCGGCTCGGCGGGGACGGGGCGAGGGTTTTCGGGTTCCACTCCCTCGGGGGTGGACGCCCGGGCTGCCATGGATCGGGTGGTCACGCAGGCCCACTCGGGTAGGCCCACCATCTCGAGGTGAGTCCTTCGCTCTACTTGCTTTCACGGGGAGCTCTCTAGGTCGTTACCGAGGAGACAGTCCACAGGCATATCGGTGCGGACTGCTACTCGTAACTCCCCCGAGACGCCCTCCCATTTGAATGGGACCTGAGCTATTTTGCAAGTGTGGACGGAGTTGTCCGTGAAGATCACTCTGCAGGAGGCGTTGGGTACTATCTGGTCCTTCGTGACTAGGTGCTCCTTTACAGCAGTGATACTGGCCCCTGTATCTCGGAGAGCCCCTATGCGGTGCCCGTTGATGGTCACCTGCTGTCGGTATTTCTCGGTATTATCTGGCAAGAAGGTTCCGGGAACCATCTCCCTATTCCCCAGGGAGACTAAGATCATGGTGGCTGGTTCCCACCCTTCCGGGTCCTCTATCTCTTCCTCTTCTAGGGCTACATTGGCGAGGTGGCGCGCAGGGGGACTCGCAGCAGTGGGCTTCTTGAGCATGGGGCAGTTGGGGTCACTGGCATAATGCCCTGTCTGTTGACATCGGTAGCAGGTGGTGCTTATTCTGGGTCCTTGCCTAACTGGAGGGAATACGGCCCTTGCGGCTGGCGGGGATGTCCCGGTCTGGTTTCTAGGGGGGCTGTGGGGAGGCCCTGTCTGGGGACCCTTTTCTCTACTCTGACCCCCTGCGCGCCTTTGACGTGGAGATCCTTGTTCGTTTCGGCCATAGTCTCCCCCGGGACCCCGTGGGACTCTTGTGCTCACCCAACGATCAGCCTCGACAGCCAGCTTCTGGGGGTCTGCTAACTTGCTGTCCAGAAGGTGCTGTCTTAGTTCCACAAATCAGTTGTTTGATAGGTGCTCATAGGCTATGAGGTCAATGAGTCCTTCAAAGGTGGTCACCTTGCTGCCCTTGATCCACCCTCCCAAGGCCCGGCTGTAGAAATTCACGTACTCTACCCATGTGGTGCCGGGGATCTTCTTGCAGTCTCTATATCATTGCCGGTACATTTCCGGGGTGAGCCCATATCGAGCCATGAGGGCGTCCTTCATATGGGGGTAGGAGGTCATGACGGAGGAGGGCAGATCCAGCATGGTGTCTCTCCCCTCGCTGAGGAAGCGGCCCCATAATCCGGCCCCCCAATCCTTCTCAGGTACCCGGTGGGTGGCCATGGCGGCCTCCTTCGCTTTGAACCATTGCTGGATGTCGTCATTTTTATAGTATTCCTTCTCCACATCCTTGGGGATGTGGACTTTCGGTTCTACCGGGGGACCCGTGTCTCGGTGCCCCGGGGGTCGGTTTTCTTCGTTTCGGGCTTTAATCTCTAGTTCTTTCAAGCTGCGCTCGAGTTCGAGTTGGAGTTTTTTCCCTTCATGCTCCCGCTTGAGCTTCTTTTCTTCTAGTTCCCCTTGCAGCCGTAATTGTTCTACAGCCAGTTTCTTTTCAGCCAGCTTTATCTCTCCTTCGATTTTAAGTCGTGCCAGTTCTAGCTCGTGGTTTCGGTTGCGTTCTCGGTCTGTCATTTCTTCAATCGACAGACCTCTCTCCGTGCCGGTATTCCGTGGTAGGGTGTCGGGTCCCTCCTCTCTTTGGCCGTCAGTTTTGGTCGGCGGCTCCTCCTCCCCATCATTCCTTTCTGTCGTGGGGAGGTGGGCCCCGGCCTCTACCCAGGCCGTCAGGGCTTTCTGGAAGTCGTCTTTGGTACTTAACCCAGTGGTAGCGATGTGGAAATCGTTGCAGAATTGTTTTAATTCTTTGTGGGTATATTCTTCCAGGCGGTCTTTCTGAAATGCGGTCTTTTTGCTTGCTCCGATGAGACTGATGGTTGTTCTTGTTCAGGTGGTGTGCCAGTCGCTTTACTGTATGATTCCCAGACGTAGGCTCTTATCCCGTCCACACACATTCCACACACCACATTCCACACACATTCCACACACATTCCACACACATTCCACACTCCACATTCCACATACATTCCACACACATTCCACACACACACTCCACATTCCACATTCACACACTCCACATTTGACACACATTCCACACACATTCCACACACCACATTCCACACACCACATTCCACACACAACATTCCACACACCACATTCCACACACTACATTCCACACACCACATTCCACACACCACATTCCACACACCACATTCCACACACCACATTCCACACACATCCCACACACCACATTCAACACACCACATTCCACACACACCACATTCCACACACCACATTCCACACACATTCCACACACCACATTCCACACACACCACATTCCACACACACCACATTCCACACACATTCCACACACATTCCACACACCACATTCCACACACATTCCACACACCACATTCCACACACATTCCACACACCACACACCACATTCCACACACCACATTCCACTCACCACACACCACATTCCACACACATTCCACACACCACATTCCACACACATTCCACACACCACATTCCACACACATTCCACACACCACATTCTACACACATTCCACACACCACATTCCACACACACACCACACACACCACATTCCACACACCACATTCCACACACCACATTCCACACACACCACATTCCACACACAACATTCCACACACATTCCACACACCACATTCCACACACACCACATTCCACACACATTCCACACACCACATTCCACACATCACATTCCACACACCACATTCCGCACACATTCCACACACCACATTCCACACACCACATTCCACACACATTCCACACACCACATTCCACACACACTCCACACACCACATTCCACACACCACATTCCACACAAATTCCACACACATTCCACACACATTCCACACACATTCCACCCACACACTCCACATTCCACATCCCACACACATTCCACACTGTTGGACTGGGCCCTTCTGGCAGGTCCACCCCTGAGGTTTTTGCTTGTATATGTGACCTAGGGATGGTGATTGCCACTCTGAGTGCGTGTAGATGAGAGAGGCCTGCCTCCAATAGGAATGCATGGGGAATGTATGTGCCCCTGATAGTTCCGGATGCGTGGGGGGGTACAGGCTCGAATCTGGTATGCGTGGACTCGTGTGTTTAAATGCTGCAAGATGATGTATGCGGCGTGTGTGTGTCTAGAAGGGAAGTGCCACTTCTAGACATGGGTGTGTGTGTGCAGTAGGTGTGCTGGCGCGTGATTGGCTGAAGCCAGCTGGGGAGCCTAGCTCCAAGAGTCTGTGTGGGTCTGCCCCGGTGGTGAATGGAGAGATTAGCATGCTGATGTGAGGGAGGAGCTGTGCCTGTATCCTGTATGGGGCTGGGCTTTCCCCCCACAATGCTGGCTCCACCCCCCTGGGGTGCGTCTGATGACCTGGCCTGCCTGATGAATGAAAGGGGTGGTTGGGGAAAACAAGATACTCCCAAAACCAGCTGCGACTGGTTTCTCCCCCACCCAGCACCTTTAGACAAAGGAATTCCATGTATAAAAAGAGGCTGTGACCTCTTCTAAAACGTTCTTGTTCCCAACTTGAATCTACATGGGGCTGCTGCTGCTTGGGCCCAGGGTTGGCTTGCCTCCCTGGGCCCTGCCCTGCTCCTGGACTTCTGATGGCCTTTTTCCCTTCAAGGAGCTGCTGTGCTCCACCTGAGTTCCTGGACTCTTTATGGACTATGCTATTTTTCCTATAGCGCTTGGGAGCGCTTTCCTCTGACCCCCAGCGCTTGGGAGTGCTGTTCTTCCTACCTAGCACCTGGGAGCGCTGGTTCCTGCCTTCTAGCGCTTGGAGCGTTTTATCCATGTTACTAGCGCTGGGAGCGCTATACTCCCCAAGCCGGTGCCCACCCGGCATTTGCCCTGTGCTGCGAAGGTTCCCGAGCCCCAGCGAGTGCCTACCTCGCTTATCCCTGTAATGGCCATATTCTTCGAGGGAGCATGGCCCTCGTCAATTCCCCCGAGTCACCGCCGCCGGCCCGGGGCCCCGTGTGATGTCATCCCCGGGCCGCGCTGGGATTGGCTGCCGGCCCGGGATGTGCTGCTGACGACTCCCCGGGCCGCGCTGTGATTGGTCGGCGGCCCGAGGAGCTTGCGAGGAGGCTGGAGAAAGCCGGGAAGGCAGGGAGCGGCGGGAGCCTACTCCGCGCCCCTGCTTCCCCCCAGGAGAACTGCCGCTTCCCCCCAACCCGGGGCCCCCAGGAGCGAGAGGGAGCCCCGGAGAGCGAGGAGAGACCAGCGCATCCCCCGACCGGTGAGTGCTGCCGGAGGGAGAGGCGGGGCGTCGGGGCACATTGCCGGTGCCCGCCCCTCCCCTCCAGTGTGAGTGTCCGGGAGCCTAGAGGCCCGTGGGGCCCCCAGTGATGCCGGGTCCCCCGAGGGGTATCCCGCCTGCCCCCATCTTGATCCTGAGCCCAGAGAGGCTCCACCCTTGGGCCTTGTTCCGCCGAGCCTGCGAGGCTCGGCCCCAGCCCACATAGTGCTTCCCGAGGCCCAGGGGCTTCCCCGGCCCGAGATGTTCTCGAGTCCCCTGAGTGGGACTCCACCATTAGTCATGAGCCCGAGAGGCTCCACCGTGTCCCAGTGTCCCTGAGCCCCGAGAGGCTCCACCATTGCCCCTTGTCCTCTCGAGCCGACGAGGCTCCGCCCAGTATCTTTGTTCTCGAGTCCCAGAGGCTCCCACGATGCCCCTCAGCTGCCCAGCACTTCGTGGGCAGCGGCCACGTGTAGGTTTATTCATGGCTCCCTGCAGCCTGTCCTGACTCTGAGACATTGGGGGGGTCCTAGCCCCAGAAAAGGCCGCTGGCCTGTTGGAAGTTATTGCCTGATGTTCTTATGTAATTCTTGTGAGTTATTCTGTGCTGCATCTCTGAAGGTGCTTCTGTTACGTTAAGTGCTTTGTCCTTCCTTCCCTCCTAAATAACCTAGGTCTCATGTATATGGCTTCTGGTTAGAGTGAGTTCTACTGCTAGTTCTATTAAGCTCCAGGTTGTCAGGGGGTCTAATGCTAGCTCCTGGTTGTTAGGTGTTCTAGTACTAGTTCTAGGAAGCTTCCAGTGGTTATGTGTCTTAAATGCCAGTTCCATCATGTGCATATTCCTAGCAGTGGTCCCCTGGCCCTGTCCTGTGTATAGTCCCTTGTAAACCCTGCCCATGCCCCTGGCACCTTGTAAATCGTGTATTTATCCCTAAGTGTGTTTTCAATACACAGTCTATTTTTCATATATATCTTGTGTGGAGTTCCTTTTGTGGGGGGCCCGGGAGGTTGTTGCTGGGGGTGCGTGCGCAAATGCTTTACATATGACCTCCGAGATAGGCCTGACTGCTCGTGCCAAGCTACCAACGGGGTGAGCAGCGGTTGTCTTGGCGGGTGACTTCCCTACCCTACCTAGAAATGGTGATTTCTGCCTGGCCTTGGCGCAAGCCTTGGCCAACTAGGGATCCCATTTCTAACACACACACACTCCACATTTCACATTCACACACTCCACATTCCACACACATTTCACACACATTCCACACACATTCCACACACATTCCACAAACCACATTCCACACACCACATTCCACACACCACATTCCACACACCACATTCCACACACATTCCACACACCACATTCCACACACATTCCACACACATTCCACACACCACACACCACATTCCACACACCACATTCTACACACCACATTCCACACACATTCCACACACATTCCACACACATTCCACACACATTCCACACACCACATTCCACACACCACATTCCACACACCACATTCCACACACATTCCACACATTCCACACACCACATTCCACACACATTCCACACACCACATTCCACACACATTCCACACACCACATTCCACACACATTCCACACACCACATTCCACACACATTCCACACACCACATTCCACACACACAACATTCCACACCACATTCCACACACCACATTCCACACACATTCCACACACTACATTCCACACACCACATTCCACACACATTCCACACACCACATTCCACACCACATTCCACACACATTCCACACACCACACACCACATTCCACACACATTCCACACACCACATTCTGCACACATTCCACACACATTCCACACACCACATTTCACACACCACATTCCACACACATTCTACACACCACATTCCACACACCACATTCCACACACATTCCACACACCACATTCCACACACATTCCACACACATTCCACACCCACATTCCACACACATTCCTCACACCACATTCCACAATCATTCCACACACATTCCACATTCCACACACATTCCACACACATTCCACACACCACATTCCACACACATTCCACACACCACATTCCACACACATTCCACACACCACATTTCACACACACCACACACACCACATTCAACACACCACATTCCACACACCACATTCCACACACATTCCACACACCACACACCACATTCCACACACCATATTCCACACACAACATTCCACACACCACATTCCACACACATTCCACACACATTCCACACATCCCACACACCACATTCCACACACATCCCACACTCCACATTCCACACACATTCCACACTCATTCCACACACCACATTCCACACAACACATTCCACACACATTCCACACACAACATTCCACACACAACATTCCACACACATTCCACACACCACACACCATATTCCACACACCACATTCCACACACATTCCACACACCACATTCCACACACACAACATTCCACACACCACATTCCACACACCACATTCCACACACATTCCACACACCACATTCCACACACCACATTCCACACACATTCCACACACCACATTCCACACCACATTCCACACCACATTCCACACACATTCCACAAACATTCCACACACCACACACCACATTCCACACACCACATTCCACACACATTCCACACACCACATTCCACGCACATTCCACACACCACATTCCACACACATTCCGCACACCACATTCCACACACATTCCACACACATTCCACACACCACATTCCACACACCACATTCCACACACATTCCACACACCACATTCCACGCACATTCCACACTACATTCCACACACATTCCACACACATTCCACACACATTCCACACCCAATTTACACACACATTCCACACACCACATTCCACAATCATTCCGCACACATTCCACATTCCACACACATTCCACACACATTCCACACACCACATTCCACACACATTCCACACACATTCCACACACCACATTCCACACACACCACACACACCACATTCCACACACCACATTCCACACACCACATTCCACACACCACATTCCACACACCACATTCCACACACCACATTCCACACACATTCCACACACATTCCACACACATTCCACACACCACACACCACATTCCACACACATTCCAAACACCACATTCCACACAAATTCCACACAAATTCCACACACCACATTCCACACACCACATTCCACACACATTCCACAAACCACATTCCACACACCACATTCCACACACATTCCACACACCACATTCCACACACCACCTTCCACACACATTCCACACACCACATTCCACACACATTCCACACACCACATTCCACACACCACATTCCACACACACCACATTCCACACACCACATTCCACACACATTCCACACACCACATTCCACACACCACATTCCACACACACCACATTCCACACACATTCCACACACATTCCACACACATTCCAAACACACCACATTCCACACACCACATTCCACACACCACATTCCACACACCACATTCCACACACCACACACCACATTCCACATTCCACACACATTCCACACACCAAATTCCACACACATTCCACACACCACATTCCACACACACCACATTCCACACACATTCCACACACATTCCACACATCACACACCACACACACCACATTCCACACACACACCACATTCCACACACACCACATTCCACACACACCACATTCCGCACACCACATTCCACCCACATTCCACACACCACATTCCACACACCATACACCACATTCCACATTCCACACACATTCCACAAACCAAATTCCACACACTCTCCACACACCACATTCCACACACACCACGTTCCACACACCACATTCCACACACATTCCACACACCACATTCCACACACCACATTCCACACACATTCCACACACATTCCACACACATTCCACACACATTCCACACACACCACATTCCACACACCACATTCCACACACATTCCACACACCACATTCCACACACATTCCACACACCACATTCCACACACATTCCACATTCCACACACATTCCACACGCATTCCACACACCACATTCCTCACACCACATTCCACACACACCACATTCTGCATACCACATTCCACCCACATTCCACACACCACATTCCACACACCACATTCCACACACCACACACCACATTCCACATTCCACACACATTACACAGACCACATTCCGCACACATTCCACACACAACATTCCACACACATTCCACACACCACATTCCACACACATTCCACACACATTCCACACACCACACACCACATTCCACATTCCACACACATTCCACACACAATCCACACACCACATTCCACACACCACATTCCACACACATTCCACACACCACATTCCACACACATTCCACACACATTCCACACACCACATTCCACACACCACATTCCACACACATTCCACACACATTCCACACACATTCCACACACCACATTCCACACACATTCCACGCACCACATTACACACACATTCCACACACACACACCACACACACCGCATTCCACACACCACATTCCACACACACCACATTCCACACATTCCACAAACCACATTCCACACACATTCCACACACCACATTGCACACACACCACATTGCACACACATTCCACACACCACATTCCACAAACCACATTCCACGCACCACATTCCACACACATTCCACACACCACATTCCACACACCACATTCCACACACCACATTCCACACACCACATTCCACACACCACACTCCACATTCCACACACATTCCACACACATTCCACATTCCACACACATTCCACATTCCACACTCATTCCACACAAATTCCACACACCACATTCCACACATCACATTCCACACACATTCCACATTCCACACACATTCCACACACATTCCACACACATTCCACACACATTCCACACACCACACACAACACACACCACATTCCACACACCACATTCCACATACCACATTCCACACACATTCCACACACAACATTCCACACACCACATTCCACACACCACATGAAAAGATCGAGAGGGACGTGTATCAATATCTTGATATCTGTCAGGTTTTCTCAAATTGTCCCTATTTCTAAGGTTGTATCTTTTTTCAGAGGGCTCCCTGTGGGGAGACTTGCCTCCTTGTTCTGGAGATATATCTCTTCGTTGAGGAGACCTTCCTCTGGACTGAAATTGTTTTTCTCTGGGAGTGGTTTGTTTATTACCCCCCCCACCTTTTTTTGGAGTATTGAGATTATTCTTGATAAAGGTTTTTTCAGGATTTTCAGTTAGTCGTAGTTTTAGTGGTTTCCCACCCAAACTATCTCTACCTAGTTCTTCATAGGATTTTTCAATTATTTTGGCAAGTTCAAAAGGTTGTTCTGCTATATCTGTTTCTTTCAATTTTTGGCGGTAGGTTGTACCGTCAATTGTCAATTGAACTAATTCTCTATATGCTTTTGTCAATTCTTTTAGCTTAACTAAAAGTTCTTGGTCTGACATTTTTTCAATGTCGGGATGTGGTGTGTAGCTGGCTAAAACCGGCCATGTGGCTCCTGGTATACCTAGTGGACCGAGCCTGGTAATGTGATCTTGATGTTTTAGGGTGCCTTTAAACCAGAGCTGGTGCTCTTGGTATGTTAGTGGAATTTCAACGTCCTCGAAAGGGGCGTATTCCTCTGGAGATTCATCTATTTTGTAGTAGTGAAACTCGCGTCTCATGGCATTTGCTGCCGGAAAATGTATCCAGGAATAGAATACCTCTGTCTGCCGATATTCATGGGCCTCTACCACAAATATGACTGTACCACCTCTTGATGATACTCCATTATTTCTAAGTTTGTAAGTTACACTCTTCCTTACATTGACTGGGATGATTATAGCCTCCGGGTTATCATTTTGGAGAGTTGTGTCATCCGCTAAAAGTTGAGCTGCTATTCTAGCTCTCTCCCTTTCGTCGTCACTTTCTGGCATGTTTTCTGACAGAAAGTTTGCAGAGCAAGTTTCAAGGAAACAAAGATTAGGTGCACAATATTTTGGAACACTGTATCCTTCAACGTTGACTAAACCAAAAACTAATACATAGGATTCTCATCCTACTAAGTTCTGGCGGATATTAACCTTTTACCCACTCCAGCCGTCTATTGGAGTTTTTACGGGAAAAAGGGGTCTGTGTGAAAAGCACGACTGAGTTACTTTAGTATCTAGCGTTAGATTATCGCCTTACCAAACGTTGGGCGCCATGTAGTAGAGTTCCTATATTCCCAATAGGCTCTGCGCATTGGAATAACATAAACGATAGTTTAGACGTAGGACTGAGGTCGACTAGGTCTCTACTGAATATGTTAGACCTAATTATGAATGCCAGCTAGCTCAGAGGTCACTAGAAACTTTCTCGAGTAAACAGGAAGGTGTTAACTTTCCTGAATAGACAAGAAGGGATTAGTTTCTAACAACCGCATAAACATGACAACTTTGCTCCCCCCAGAATAAGGAGTATATCTCCAGAGTTGCGGAAACAATAGACAGCTATTTCACTCAGTCAATCGTGCATGCTTAGTTTCACCAGGAGTGCAGAGAAATAGAGAGACGGGCGTTATTCAATGAAAGTGGTTATTTATTGAGCAGTCTTCTTTCTCATGCAAGAGAAGTGAATTGCCACAATTGCAATACTTGTCAAAAAGTAAAGTGCGTACCGTAAAAGGAGTATTACGAAATAATACTGTAAAAGCATTTATATGATTTCTAAGCCATAAGATACTTAAAACGGATACAATACATACAATGATAAAAGTTGACTAAACGTGCTCAACTGGTGTTTCTAAAATACGCCTACCCCGGTGTACCTAACCTAAGCCTAGTACGTGGGAAGGAGTAAGTGAGATATAGTTTTAGTTAAGATAGTTTTGCCAAGAATCTGAATCAAGAATTCTCTAAGGCAGTGTTTCCCAAACTGTGGTCCGCGGACCCCCAGGTGTCCGTGACACATTCCCAGGGGGTCCGTAGGCAACAGTTTTAAAAGCACGGAAACGTTTCTTGTATAATTAGCAGCCTTCCAGCAACAATAAAAGTGTCAAGAGAATGCCAGTGATTAATGCACCTGCTGGAGCTGAGGAGAGTTTTGTTCAGTGGCAGCTTTGATTGAACTAATGTAGCACAGAGAGTCAATGTGCCTACTGCAAAGAACGTGTATCATGCATCTTAAAAAGCAGTATTTTATGTGCATAGGTTCGTGGTTACTGCTTTTGTCACAGAAATTCTTTTGTTACTGTGCACTTCATAAGTGACAATCATAATCTAGCAGACAGACCTATAAACTGTCATCAAAGAGCTGCTTGCAAACTGCATGGTACAAGTTATTAACTTATATTTTTTCCCCAGTTATTCATTATCCTGATGCTGCTAAAAATATTTATTTGGGTGGAAATGCATTTTTAATGTTAAAGTCAGTGCTAGCCACTGTGTTATGTTCTGAATCCTGAGTTTGTGCTTTTCCAGACCAAGCACTCTTTAAACATTTTATATGCACACTGATTTACATGTATGATTCAATGTCTCTATATGTGTGTGATGTAAAGTGCTGTAACATCCTACAACTGTATGAGAGATGCTATAAGACAAATGAAATACATGTGACAGAGGGGCTATTACTTCAATATAAAATACTAAGTGCCAGATGTACGATCTGTTTTTATATGCGCGAACGGGTTCACAAACCCTTTTATGCATGCAAAAATCTATTGAGCCATGTACATAGCCTATTTTGCGAGTCGCAATTTGTTTGCGACTCGCTAAATAGGTTTTGCAACTTGCTATTTGGAAGGGGCATTCCCTTCCAAATAGGGAGTCTCAAAACCATGTACAAATATTTTGCGGTCACAAAACAGTCGCAATTACCACCTACTTCAAGTAGATGGTAATGCATTCGCAAATGGAAAGGGGTCCCCAGGGGACCCCTCCCCCTCTGCAAATGCATGCAAATTTATTTTTTAAGGGCAGGCAGTGGTCACAGGGACCTGCCCTTAGAAAATGAAACGAAAACGTTTCATTTTCTTTTTTATTTTAAATGCATGGTAAACAGTCTGCATTTTATTTTAAACTGCTTTATTTAAAAGCAGTCCGAGACATGGTGGCCTGCAGAGCCCAGCAGGCCACCATCCCTGGGAGGGCTGGCATTCACAATGGGCTCGCAAATTGCGAGAGGCTCATTAATATTAATGAACCTTGCAATTTGCGACCCCATTGGGAATCCCAAACAGTGTTAAACACACTGTTGTACATTTCATTTAGCGACTCGCAATGTGTCGCCTATTGCGAGGCGCTAAATGAAATGGTCGTACATCTGGCCCCAAAAACCTTAGTACTTTGAGTATTTGTTTTGTGTGCACACGTGTGTATTTTTTTAGAATTACTGTATTAATTTGGAAATTTAACTCATACAAATTGCTTGGGGGTCTCCGGCTTCCAATGGTGACTCAATGGGGGTCCTCAGGAGTCAAAAGTTTGGGAACCACTGCTCTAAGGGACTAATCAGCTCCGTACCTTGGTTATAGAATGAAGGAGGTCTTGTATCTCTCTCTCAGGACTCGATCTCTCAGCAACCCGCAAGGGTGACTGGAAACACTGGAGCTGGATTTCTCGACCGGGAGAAAAGACAGCGTCTCTCTCAGTGCGTCAATGGGAGGGTCGGATTCCTTCAGCACTCGTTTCAGCAGGGCATCGGGTAAATAGATAGCCGATCTGCTCCAAACCACCGTGTTTTTGCTAAGGCAGATGCTGGTATATTTATACCTGGAAGGTGCCAAGTTTGACGTAAGGGTGGACATAAGACGTCACTAAGAACTCACAGTTCTTTCAGGACTCCAGGAGTTCTTGGACAAATCAAAACAAAAGCAGGGGGAATTCCCGGGCTGCTGCAGGCTTGGTTTGTTTAAAGAACGCGTTGTACTTTCTAGGAGTCTATGGGAGTAGCCTTGCCATATTTGGACTGCATTGGCTATGACTAAATATGGATATGATTCTTATGCCTTTATAAGGATATGATTTGTTATAACCACATAAGGGCATGAATCGGGAATATTTAACTAGGGTCCTAGATACGTTCACAACAGCGGAAAAAGGGTGACCACTCAATCTGTCACCCACTGGTGAATCGTCAGCTCGATTGGCTTACTCCCCAGGTATGACAAGGTCCAATTGGAAGAGATGGGGGACCTGTTCCAACAGCACCCCTGATCAGTATAGACGGCGGGCACAAGAATTTTTCTTTTTAAAGCTCTTTGTATTAAACAAGAGAATCGATACCATGCGTTCATACGGGAGGAAGAAAGCATCTTATCAGTATAATTACATCTGAACATTGAAGCATTATAGGATCCTCCAGGGAGGGGATTATTGGTGGAGCACAATTGTCACCTCGGTATGCGTTCCATTTAGTCCAAATTGCAGACCCCTTCTTGGGGCACCCACGCGCAGTATACACTATCTTCTCCCTATACATGCACCAGTCCATGTCTGCCCTCCATTTCACGAGTTGAGGTGGCACCCCAGGACCCCAAAGCTGGGCTATATTCCTTTTAACCAGCATCAGGCCCAACATGGCTCATATTTTGTCTTTGCTATTTAGGTTTGTGGGTTCCAATACATTTAGGAGACAGCGCTTGGCTTCAGGTCGAAGACTTACCCCTAGAACCTCTTTCATGCACTCGTGTATTTCCTGCCAGTAACTTTGTATGCAACCACATTCCCATAAGATGTGTCTCCTGCACCTCCCGTCATTCACCCTTCCCATGTTGACAAGTCGAGACCCAGACACATACACCCTATGAAGAATCTTTCGCTGTACCAGACGCAGCCTAGAGGAAATTGCAACCTCTCGTGGAGAGGAGATTGCTTCCTACCATTCCTCGTCGTTCAGCTCGTCATCCACCCACCGTTCCCTAATCGGCGTGAGGGGATCAGGTGTATTGTTAATCAATTTCATGTATGTAAGGAAGATCGCTTTCGTAGTCATATAACCATCAAGCAACCCGTCCTCCAGTGGCGAGTACTCTGGGGCAAAGGCACCCGTGGGAAGTTGCGCAAGCAGGGCATGTCGTATCTGTAAGTAACAGAAATACTCTGTATCCGATAGTTCGTACTCTTTCTTCAGGGAGGCAAATGATCCCCCCTTCCCTAGGTCTCCTATCTTTGAGATCCCGATCATATCCCATTTGTCGAAACCCATTGAAGTCTCCAAGGTACCTAGTTGGTCAGCATCCCACAAGGGAGTGGCGAGTGTGAGCTTCTGTTCCCAACCCAGGCTTCGATTCTCTGCCCGCCAGATTTGCACGGAGGGTTTGGTTGGCCCAGTTAATGGGAACTTGCGCATTCTAGAGTAAAGGGCCCTATTATAGTTCCCCCCAGGAAGCAGCTATTTGTCCATTCTATACCCCGGGTCCTCCGAGCATCGATATGTGCAGTGGTCACTTGCAGCCAAGTGGGCAGCCCAGTAGTATTTTCTTATATCTGGAAGGCCAATTTCCCCCCAATCGTACCAGCCGAGAGCCAGCTTCTGTAGAGCTATTCGGGGTCTACCATCCCAAAGGAGTTCCCTCTGGAGACACTCTACTTCCTTAAAATAGCATGCGAGGATCAAGTCTGGGTAGTTCTGCACTGCATAAAGAAAGCGCAGCAATGCCATCATTTTAAAGAGAGCTGCCCTGCCCAGCAGGGAAAGGGGGAGCGCCCTCTAATGTGCAACATCACATTTGAGTTCCCGAAGGGGGGGGAGCAGGTTTCGGTCGTATCGAGTCTTCGGGTCCGCCGAAATGAAAATTCCTAAATACAGGAAACCCCCACCAGCAATCTGAATCAGACAGTTGTTAGGCAGACGCGGAGGATCATCGCTGAGGACATACAGCAAGGACTTGGCCCAGTTTATTGTGTAGCCAGAGTATCTCCCAAAGATGGCAAATATATCTGGGACTGTGTTAAGAGACAACCTGGGGGAAGCCAGATACAGTAGGATATCATCCGCATAGAGAGAAATGAGGTCCTCCCAGGCCTCAGACCACTTGAGACCCTGTATTACCGGGTCTCTACGGATCCATGCTGCTAAGGGCTCGAGGGAAAGAGCAAACAGAAGCGGTGACAACGGACACCCCTGACGTGTTTTGCGACTCAGTACAAACACCTCAGATTTTTATTGTTTACCACTACTTGTGTCAAGGCTTTGATGTATAAGAGCTGTATCCAGCCTAGGAACCTGGGCCCGAAACCCAACTTTGCCAAGACTGAGAACAGATATGGCCAATCAATGGTATCGAACGCCATGGTAGGGTCCAACTTGACCACTCCTGTGTCTTCATGGATATTTCCGATTCTCCCCAACACCCTATGCAATCTCCTCAGGTCAGTGCAGTGTGCCGGTGGGGCATAAAGCCCCACCGGAACACTGCACTGGGTGTACCAGTTTGCTGATAACCTGGGTCAAGCGGCTTGCCAGTAGCTTGGACAGGATATTGGGTTCAGCTTTCAAGAAAGAGCTGGGCCTGTAGGATAAACACCTGTCTCTGGGTTTGCCATCTTTGTATATTGTGACTAGAGTTGCTAACCTTTGATCCCAGGGAAGCAGTTCTGCAGTTCTGCCTTTCTGCTTTCTTCAAACATCTCCCGCATATGCTGCGCCAAGGCTTCCGGGTTGAGCTTGTACAGTTCAATCAGCAGGCCATTACGATCCAGCGCCTTCCCAGGTTGGAGATTTCTAGCGGGCACAATAATTAATTTCAGAGGCTCCGAATATTTCCAACACCACCATCCAGTGTGCTATGGACATGGCTGACTGACACTGTGGCCAAAGGTATTAAGTCAAGCATCCTCATTTGCCGTTATGCCTGGCTCTGTGTCTCTGGCTTTAATCCAGAAGTCCAGCAGCTTCTGATCAACTTACCCTTTGATGGGAACACCGCCTAGGGCCTCATGCTAATCAGATGCTAGAACAAATCAAGAAGGACATGCCTAAGGCAGTGAGGGCTCTTCAGTCCCCATCACCACGTGGGTTATTTTCTAAATCCCAGTTTTGTAGCTGCACCAAATTCCCCTCTCCAAACTCTTCCACCTCCTGTCAGATGCAGCAACAGCAACCTTTCTGAGGTTACTCCAAGGATGCCTATAGAGGCAATAACTACAAAGGCATTGATAGTGGGTTGTGGCAAAGGTAGCTGCGCCTGCCAAACAGTGACGCTGTCCCTCACCTCCCCCACCCAACCACACAACACCTGTTTGGGGTAGACTGCAGGGGTTCCTTGCAATTTGACAAACCATCACCTGAGACCAATTGGTCCTTTCCATTACAGGGCAGGGTTATTGCCTGGATCTAATTTCTCCCTTCACTCCTGCAAACATCCCTGTGCAGAACTTCAACAGCTCCTCCAAGAGTAAGTACATACACCTGACTAAAGGGGGCTGCAGACCCTGTGCCACCACACAAACACGTCAGAGTTGTACTCTGCACTTTCTGATCCTCAAGAAAGACAGGTCCCTCAGGCTGATTCTCAACCTCAGGCCCCTCAACAAATACATCCTGTAGCAGCACTTACACATGATCATGCTCCAGGGTGAAATTCCTGTGCTGCAGCACGGCGACTCTATGGCCTCCCTCGACCTGACGGAGGCCTATTTTCACTTTACGATCCATATTGTGCAACATCGCTACCTCAAGCTCGGGGTAATTGGACAGCACACCCAGTTCAAAAATGCCTTGCAGTGGTAATTGATCATCTCTGGAGGAGCTGCATCCACGTCTTTCTATACCTCAACGACTGGCTGATACAGAGCCCAAGCAGACAGCAGTGCTTAGCGCACCCTGTTAACCTTAGATCTTTTAAACAATCTCTGTTTCAGTATCAATGTGGGCAAGTTCCACCTCCAACCCTTTGAGATACTGCCCTTTCTAGGGGCAGTTCTCAATGTAGTCACTAGGAAGGTTTATCCCAGTCCCGCACTGGTACAAGCCTTTCAGCTTCTGCTGCCTCTTTCTCAGGCAAATCGCCGACTAACAGTCAGGACAGTAATGCGCCTCCTTGACATGATGGATTCCTAAATACCCATCATTCCCCACCCTCAATTACATATGCGTACACTTAATGCCTTACGACACAATGGTCTAGTGTTGATTTGGGCCACCACTCGTTGCTGTTCCACCACTGGAGAGAGCAATATATCTAGACCTTGTTCTCCAAGTGACCATTACCACTGACTCCTTTCTCGTGGACTCGGGTGAGTTCTTGCAGGTATAACCGTTCATGGCCTTTTGACTTCCCTTCGGCCGAGCTTCCACATCAGTTTACTAGAGTTTACTTGCTGTCTAATTTGCTCTATAGGTTTTCTTCTGCCACATGCTTCACAAAACAATCCTTGTTAAAACAGACAACATGACAGCCATGTACTACCTTCGGAAACTAGGAGGCACTCATTCTCCCCAGTTATCGGCGTTAGCACAGAGCACTTGCTGTACAGCGTACACCAGTTAGTGGAGTACCTTCCGAGAGTTGACGACAACTTTGCAGATCTGCGCAGCAGGAGGTGACAAAAACCCCACAAGTGGGAACTCCACCCCAAAGTCCATCTCCTGTACTTCCAACGTTTGGGTTTCCCAGCGTGAATCTATTTGCTGAAAACACCAAATGCCCAACCTTCACTCTTGGTTTCCGTAACCACAGTCCATAGGTAATGCACTATGAATGAATTTGTCAGGGATATTTTCCTACGCTGTTCCTCCTCTCTCACTACTCCTGTATGTGGTTCAGAGGCTACGGCAAACCACCCTCACCCTCGTCCTGGTGGGCCAGATAACTGTAGTTCGCAACCCTTCTCTAGTCATCTGTAGTACCTGCATAACCAGCCAGATCTTCTCACTCAACACGAGGGCACAGTCGGGTACCCCAACCATTTAAACCTTGTGATTTGGCTCCTGAGGTCGTAGAGATTGGTTACCTCAATTTATCTATGGAATGCCCATCCTCGAGGAGGATCGCCGTGCCACTAATCTGAAAGAGAGATTCCTTACCTTAGAATATCACCAGGCGTCAGACTGGATCCGGAAATTTTTTGCGTAGCAGTACCCATGTGCGTCGGTAGGCGTCGTCCGCGGCTCCACGTCCGTTGTCTGCATTGTGGGCGCTGTGATGACGTCATCGGAGTACTTAGACGCCGCCTCCGCGTGCTGACGTCAGTTCTTCTTTTTTCCGTGCCAGCAAGCGCCGATCCGGAAAAAGTGGTACCCTTAGTCTATTTTTGACTAAACTTTTTCGATCTTTTTTGATCTACTTCGAAGTCTATACGACTCTGACGGTGCTGGTAGGGATGCCCGGGTTCAAACCCTGTGCCGACTGCGACCGACTGATGTCGGTTACCGACACCCATCGCCGGTGTCTTCATTGCCTAGGCCTCGACCACGACGACAAGGCCTGCTCCGACTGTCGAGCCCTGACGTCTAAGGCTAGACGGGAGCGGTCCCGCAAGCGACTCAAGCTCCGGCAGTCGGCCCCGTGCCGCTCGAGGTCCCGGTCCGCGAGGAGGTCGAGGGGCAGGTCGTGGGGGTCGGAGCCACCATGGCTCCGGGAGTCGTCCACGGTCTTCGGGCTCCTCAGGTAAGCACAAGAAGTCGAAGCAATGTCATCGCTCTTCTGACTCCCCCCGACGCTCGTGCGATGCGGCCGGGGGTTCGGGCGACACCGCCCACCCGGCTCCGCCGGAGCCGCAGGTGTCGTGGCCTGCTCCATACCAGCCGGTCCCTGGGCAGAACGCGACGCCGGGGGAGATTGATGACTTCCTCATGGCCATGAGGTCTCCCCTACTCCTCCGTCGCGTTCCGCGGCGCCTTCAGGCCAAGCGGTCCCGACTGGGTCCCCACGCGGGCCGGGTGCTTCGGCCCCGGCGGGTGCTTCGGCCCCGGTGCCGTCCGCGACTTTGGTCCCGACGCCGCAGGACCCCACTGGATCCGGATCCGGGTCGCCGCCGGTCGACCTCACGACCTCACTAGCGCCGGCCCCAAGGGTGTCACCCCCGACGCCGTCCCTGGTCCTGCCCTAGATTCGGTTCCGGCGTTGGAGCGGCGCCGCTCTCGATGCCGATGGGAGATTTCTATTTCTATGACCCGGCCCCATCCTTTGAGCCTGAGTACCAGGCAATGGGTGACGAGGGGGACTGGAAGGGGTCTGAGGACCCTCTGGCACATGAGTGTCAGTCTTATCAGGACTGGACAGGTGAGCTTGGGGAGGCCAGTGGCCTGGACACTTAGCCCGACACTGGTTTTGTCTCCCCTCCTAGCGTGACTACGGAGGAGGGGGCTGCCTATAGCGTGGTGCTGATGAGGGCGGCCAAGGCCTTGGGCCTTGAGCTCTCCATTGTGGCCGTGAGGACTAACCTCCTCACTGAGGTCTTTAAACTGCAGGCAAGCTAGGCCGAGCCTCTGCTGCCGTTTATTGAGGCCCTATCAGATGTTCTTCTGGGCACTTGGTCCAAGCCCGCCACAGGTCAGCCTGTGGATAGGAACGTGGCCAGGTGCCACCGCCCGGCTCCGGGCGACCCTTGCTTTCTAACTACCCACCCCACTCCCAAGAGCCTGGTCATCCAGGCCTCTAATTCCCAGACCGCATTCCCGTCGGCTCCCCCCGACCGGGAATCCAAGAGGTACGAGCAATACGGAAAGAAAGTATTCTCCTCCCTGAGTTTAGGATTGCGGTCAGTCAATACCGCATGCCTCTTGGGCCGCTACACCCACTCTCTGTGGGATACGGTCTGCCAGAATGCCCGGTGGAGGTCCGGGCTAAACTCGGCCAAGCCCTTGTGGAGGGTCGAGATGCGGCGCGTTTTTCCATCCAGTGTGGGCTGGACACTACTGACTCACTAGGCAGAGCGATGGCAACGACGCGTGGTTGAGGTCTGTCAACTTCTCGGCTGATGTCCGAAACACACTTAGGGACATGCCGTTCGATGGCAGTCGCCTCTTTGGCGACAAGGCAGACCATGCGCTTGAGCGCTTTAAGGACTCCAGGGCTACGGCCAAGTCCTTGGGCCTCTCGGCCCAGCGCCAGAAAACGGCTGCCTTTCGCCCCTTTCAAGGCCAAGGAAGGGGCGCCCCCACACGTCCTGCCAGCCACGGGCCGCAGACTCCCGTCCAGCGCGGTGGTGGATGTGGAAACCGCCGTGGCGGCGGTCGGGGACAACGGCGAGACCAGTCCACACCTACCCCTGCAGCATCCACCTCAAAACCCTCCTAGTCCGTGCTTTCAGGCCCATGTGACGCCAGTGGGGGGCATGGTTCACCATCACTACCACAGGCGCACTGTCACATCGGACAGGTGGGTGCTCCAAATTGTCCGAGGGGCTGCTCTCTCCCCTTCGAGGCGTCCCCTCCAGCCATGCCACCGCAGTGCCACCGCGTGTCGGAAGATCACTTGAAACTTCTGCAAGAGGAAGTTACGGCCCTCCTGGCCAAGGGGGCCCTCGAGCGCGTTCCTGGGCCAGAAGTAGGGTGTGGTCCTGGACAACCTCAGGAAGGGTATGGATAATAACAAACATCAGGTGCTGGTACTCCTCGATCTCTCCGCCGCCTTTGACACGGTTGACCATACCATCCTACTGTCCCGTGTCAAGGCGGCTGGAATTGAGGGTTCAGCCCTGATTTGGCTTTCCTCCTTCCTGAGGGACCGCACCCAGGCGGTTCGGCTAGGAGACTTCACGACCACTCCACTCACTGTCACCTGTGGTGTTCCCCAGGGCTCCTCTCTTTCTCCCCTACTTTTCAATCTGTACATCTCTCCTCTTATTTTCGCTCTTCAGCAGCTGGAGGTCACCGTGTATAACTACGCCGATGACCTCCAGCTCATCTTTGATCTGTCTTCTTCTCCTCTCTCTGTTCCTAATTTCCAGTCTTCCATGACATTTATCAGGGACTGGATGAACCACAACCATCTCAAATTGAACCCGGATAAAACCGAGCTGGTTCTCATCGGTGGTTCTTCCAGTCCCTGGAATTCTCTCTTCTGGCCCCCCACTCTTGGTCCCCCCCCACCCCTTCAACCTCGGTCAAAACACTGGGTATTAAAGTGAACAACCAGATCACCCTTCATTCACAAATCAGCTCTGTAGTCTCCTCCTGCTTCCTCACTCTCCGAACCATCCGCACTGTCTCCCGTTTTTTTTCCCCTCAGGCACTCAAGCTGATCATGGCCGCACTGGTGATATCACGGCTGGACTATGCCAATGCCCTTTACAACGGCATCCCGGCATACAGTACGCGGAGGCTCCAGCTGGTCCAGAACCAGGCGGCCCGGCTGGTCTTTGGTCTCCCACGATATCATCACTCTACACCGCTCCTCAGGGAGCTTCATTGGCTTCCTGTCAAGGAACGTTCCCTTTTTAAGACCGGCTGCATGGTCTTCCAGGCCCGCCAAGGCACTGCCCCTGCCTTTATCTCCTCGTTAATAAAAGAATACGTCCCCACCAGAGAGCTTCGCTCTTCTTCCAAATCGCTCCTCCAAATCCCTCGTTTCAAACGTAAAAAATGGGGTGGAACCAACTTTTCTACCTTAGCCCCTACGTTTTGGAACTCCCTTCCTGATCACCTTCGTTCTGCTACCCATTATCTTTCTTTTCGGAAAGACCTAAAAACGTTCCTTTTCAAACAGGCCTTCCCCGTGTAATCTCCCTTCTTCTTCTCGACTGGTTAATTTTGCCTCTGTTGTCGACCTCCATACTAGCGCCAAGAAACCGTACGGTGCACGTTGCGCTTTATAAATGTTTAAAATTAGAAATTAAATTAGAAATTAGTGGTTGTTACTCTCACTACTTTCAGGTACCCAAGAAGGGCAAAGGGGGCCTACGCCCTATCTTGGACCTACGGAACGTCACCGGCTTCCTCTGGAAGGAGAAGTTCAAGATGCTGACATTGGCTCAGGTCTTAGCTGCCCTAGACCCTGGAGACTGGATGGTAGCATTGGACTTGCAGGACGCTTATTTTCACATCCCCGTCCTGCCGGCCCACCGGCGTTACCTGCGGTTCATGGTAGGCCACGAGCACTTTCAATTCGGCCTTACCAGCGCCCCACGGATGTTCACGAAAGTGATGGCGGTGGTCGCAGCTCATCTGCGCAGGTTAGGGGTTTCAGTCCTCCCCTACCTCGACGACTGGTTGTTGAAGGCGGGCTCGCCCCAGGCAGTCGTCAGCCACCTCCAGACTACGGCCGACCTCCTGCACCTGCTGGGGTTCTCCATCAATGTGCCGAAGTCCCACCTGTGTCCCTCTCAGAAGCTCCTCTTCATCGGAGCGGTTCTTAACTCGGCGCAGTATCGGGTATATTCTCCCGAACAGCGGGTTTGGGATATTCTGGCTCTGATTCCGATCTTTCAGCCTTTATCCCGAGTCTCAGTCAGGTAGACGCTGTGGCTCCTGGGGCTGATGGCCTCCAGCATCCTTCTGGTGCATCACGCCCGGTGGCGGATGCGGCCTCTGCAGTGGGACCTGAAGTTTCAGTGGGCCCAGCATCAGGGTAACTTGTCCGACCATGTCTTGATCTCGGAGGGCACTGCAAGACAGTTGCAGTGGTGGCTCACGGACCGCAATTGGGTCAGTGGCAGATCCCTCTCCCTACCACAACCAGAGCACGTAGTTGTGACGGACGCGTCCCTCCAGGGCTGGGGGTGGCACATGGGAGAGGCGGAGATCAAAGGCCTCTGGTCTCCGGCGGAGTCCCGGCTCCACATCAACCTTCTGGAGCTGCGGGCGATCCGGCTTGCTCTGAAGGCATTCCTCCCCTCTGTCCCGGGGAGTGTAGTGCAGGTGTTCACGGACAACACCACTGCCATGTGGTACTGCAACAAACAGGGCGGGTTGGGGTCGTGGACACTATGCCAGGAGGCTCTGCGCCTCTGGCAGTGGCTGGAACATCAGGGTGTGACCCTGGTGGTTCAACACCTGGCAGGTGTTGAACCACCACACACATTCCACACACATTCCACACACATTTCACCACATTCCACACACATCACCACACACATTCCACACACCACATTCCACCCACCACAATCCACCCACATTCCACATTCCACACACATTCCACACACCACATTCCACATACATTCCACACACCACACACATTCCACACACAACACACCACACACACCACATTCCATGCACATTCCACTCACATTCCACACACCACATTCCACCCACATTCCACACCCCACATTCCACACACATTCCACACACCACATTCCACACACATTCCACACACCACATTCCACACACAACATTCCACACACATTCCACACACCACATTCAACAGACCACATTCCACACACATTCCACACACCACATTCCACACACATTCCACACACATTCCACACCACATTCCACACACATTCCACACACCACATTCCACACACATTCCACACACCACATTCCACCCACCACAATCCACCCACATTCCACATTCCACACAAATTCCACACACCACATTCCACACACATTCCACACACCACATTCCACACACCACATTCCACACACCACATTCCACACACCACATTCCACACACATTCCACATTCCACATACCACACACCACATTCCACACACATTCCACACACATTCCACCACATTCCACACACCACATTCCACACACCACATTCCACACACATTCCACACACCACATTCCACACACATTCCACACACATTCCACACACATTCCACACACCACATTCCACACACATTCCACACACCACATTCCACACACAACATTCCACACACATTCCACACACCACATTCCGCACACATTCCAAACACATTCAACAGACCACATTCCACACACATTCCACACACCACATTCCACACACATTCCACACACATTCCACACCACATTCCACACACATTCCACACACCACATTCCACACACATTCCACACACCACATTCCACCCACCACAATCCACCCACATTCCACATTCCACACAAATTCCACACACCACATTCCACACACATTCCACACACCACATTCCACACACCACATTCCACACACCACATTCCACACACCACATTCCAGACACATTCCACATTCCACATACCACACACCACATTCCACACACATTCCACACACATTCCACACACATTCCACACACCACATTCCACACACCACATTCCACACACCACATTCCACACACCACATTCCACACACATTCCACACATATTCCACACACCACATTCCACACACATTCCACACACCACATTACACACACATTACACACACACACATCACACACACCACATTCCACACACCACATTCAACACACACCACATTTCACACATTCCACACACCACATTCCACACACCACATTCCACACACACCACATTCCACACACATTCCACACACCACATTCCACACATCACATTCCACACACCACATTCCACGCACCACATTCCACACACCACATTCCACACACCACATTCCACACACCACACACCACATTCCACACACATTCCACACACATTCCACACACATTCCACATTCCACACACATTCCACAATCCACACAAATTCCACACACATTCCACACACCACATTCCACACATCACATTCCACACACATTCCACATTCCACACAAATTCCACACACATTCCACACATCACACACCACACACACCACATTCCACACACACCACATTCCACACATCACATTCCGCACACCACACTCCACACACATTCCACACACATTCCACACACCACATTCCACACACCACATTCCACACACATTCCACGCACATTCCACACACATTACACACATTCCACGCACATTCCACACACATTCCACACACATTTCACACACATTCTACACACATTCCACACACATTCCACATTCCACACACCACATTCCACACACATTCCACACACCACACACATTCCACACACACCAAATTCCACACACATTCCACACACATTCCACACACATTCCACACACCACATTCCACACACATTCCACACACCACATTCCACCTACATTCCACACACCACATTCCACACACATTCCACACACCACATTCCACACACATTCCACACACATTCCAAACACCACATTCCACACACAACATTCCACACACATTCCACACACCACATTCCACACACATTCAACACACCACATTCCACACACATTCCACACACCACATTCCACACACATTCCACACACATTCCACGCACATTCCACACCACATTCCACACCACATTCCACACACATTCCACACACATTGCACATACCACATTCCACACACATTCCGCACACATTCCACACACCACATTCCACACACATTCCACACACATTCCACACACACCACATTCCACACACATTCCACACCACATTCCACACACATTCCACATACCACATTCCACACACCACATTCCACACACACCACATTCTACACACCACATTCCACACATTCCACACACCACATTCCACACACCACATTCCACACACACCACATTCCACACACATTCCAAACACATTCCACACACACCACATTCCACACACATTCCACACACCACATTCCACACACCTTATTCCACACACCACATTCCACACACCACATTCCACACACATTCCACACACCACATTCCACACACATTCCACATTCCACCCACATTCCACACACATTCCACAATCCACACAAATTCCACACACATTCCACACACCACATTCCACACATCACATTCCACACACATTCCACATTCCACACACATTCCACATACCACACACACCACATTCCACACACCACACACACCACATTCCACACACCACATTCCACACACCACATTCCACACACATTCCACACACATTCCACACACCACATTCCACACACCACATTCCACACACATTCCACGCACATTCCACACACATTCCACACACATTCCACGCACATTCCACACACATTCCACACACATTCCACATTCCACACACCACATTCCACACACATTCCACACACCACACACATTCCACACACAACACACCACACACACCAAATTCCACACACATTCCACACACATTCCACACACCACAGCGCCCCACGGATGTTCACGATAGTGATGGCGGTGGTCCCAGCTCATCTGCGCAGGTTAGGGGTTTCAGTCCTCCACTACCTCGACGACTGGTTGTTGAAGGCGGGCTCGCCCCAGGCAGTCGTCAGCCACCTCCAGACTACGGCCGACCTCCTGCACCTGCTGGGGTTCTCCATCAATGTGCCGAAGTCCCACCTGTGTCCCTCTCAGAAGCTCCTCTTCATCGGAGCGGTTCTGGACTCGGCGCAGTATCGGGTATATTCTCCCGAACAGCGGGTTTGGGATATTCTGGCTCTGATTCCGATCTTTCAGCCTTTATCCCGAGACTCACTCAGGTTGACGCTGTGGCTCCTGGGGCTGATGGCCTCCAGCATCCTTCTGGTGCATCACGCCCGGTGGCGGATGCGGGCTCTGCAGTGGGACCTGAAGTTTCAGTGGGCCCAGCATCAGGGTAACTTGTCCGACCATGTCTTGATCTCGGAGGGCACTGCAAGACAGTTGCAGTGGTGGCTCATGGACCGCAATTGGGTCAGCGGCAGATCCCTCTCCCTACCACAACCAGAGCACGTAGTTGTGACGGACGCGTCCCTCCAGGGCTGGGGGTGGCACATGGGAGAGGCGGAGATCAGAGGCCTCTGGTCTCCGGCGGAGTCCCGGCTCCACATCAACCTTCTGGAGCTGCGGGCGATCCGGCTTGCTCTGAAGGCATTCCTCCCCTCTGTCACGGGGAGTGTAGTGCAGGTTTTCACGGACAACACCACCGCCATGTGGTACTGCAACAAACAGGGCGGGTTGGGGTCGTGGACACTATGCCAGGAGGCTCTGCGCCTCTGGCAGTGGCTGGAACATCAGGGTGTTGAGGTTCCGTGACGATTTTAACCCGTGTTTGTAACATTGTCGCAAATGCATAATTTTGGTATCAGTGAACCGCAAATGATCCATTTAGTATATCCTGGTGTTTTCGCTATGCTACGAGCAAGAGCACTCCTGTTACAAACACATTTCTGTTCTACCCGTGGCATCCATCTTAGAACAAGGAAGCCATTTTGTATTCCTTGCCCTCACATAGTCAATGGACACGCAATGACCTCTTTTCATTTAAGGACACGTAGGCTTTAGCCGGCAATTCACCTTGCTAGTGACACGTGCACCTTAGGCCAGCAACGCTGTGGCAGCATGACTCGGCAAGAGCTGCCTCCCCAGCCTGAGGCCAGTCCTGCTATACTGGTTCTCGTGTTCGTTGGTCTGATCATGATTAGGCGGCCGAAGCTGGTAACCGTGCCCATTTACGACCCACAAACATCTCTTATCCTACTTTTCTATCTTCTGCACCTGGCTCTGCTCCTTTCCTTCTGGGCCTTTATTAGGGGGAGGTAACGAAATTTACGATGAGGCGGTCCGGGTCTTGAATGGAAAGTTGACATGGGATTATGATGGAATAGTGGGAACCCCTCGTTCGTAATGTTTTGACATCAGATATTGTTGACGATTCCTGTGCAACGCCAAATATTTATTGTTTAAGATACAAAGGTTTTGGAATGTGCTAACATGTAAAGAAATTTGCCTGAAGCCCAATATTCAGTATATAAGGAGCAACCCTCTTTGTACAGATTGAACAGGCTCCTAGATACTGCCCATGTGTAGTTTCTGTGACTTCTGTGTCCCTGCAGTAATAAACCTTTGGTCTTTGACGCCACCATCGAGAAGCCCGTGTTTCTGTTTGTTTGTGCACCGAGGCAGGTTGAACTCCGGGGTCTTCGGGTGTTATCCCTGACACCTCTGGACGGAACCAAAAAGTCCAGAACTCCAATTGGCGCCCAACGTGGGGCGACGTCATTCGGTACCGGTCCAAAAGCCTGAAGAGGTCGAGAAGCTTCGTGTGAAGATTTCAGAGGGAGGCGCCCCACTTCATCGATCCCGGCATATCGCAAAAGTGGCCCGACGTTCTCTTCCACGAGGGTTCCCGTTCAGACGGCTGCAGTGGTTCGTTGCCTTGACCGTCGCCCTGTCTTGGACCCGAGGTGCAGTCCTTAGTACGGCGAGACGTGACGGGTTTCTCCTTGGTGACGTCTTCAGTGCCTCAGTTAAGTATTAAGTGGTTGATAGTTGGTTACTTCGTAAGGGTTGCTCCTGTTTGGATAATCCTTTTAGTTTTTGGTTTGGTTCGGTTTCATAAGATTATCGCTGGTTATTCTGGTTACGATAATCATTCAGTTCAGTTCGGGTATCGATACGTTTGTCTGTTCTGGTAGGCCTAAGTTCTTGGTTCAAGTGCGCACCTTTCTTTTAATTTGTGTTTCGTCTGTTTTGTGTTCCGGGTTATAAAATTGTAAGTCGGAAAAATTGTATGTTGTCTTGTTTTAGTTGCAACAGGGATTCCCAGTTGGAGGACTCGTGTTCGGTTCCTCCGATTGGAACTCCCCTTTATGATCTATATTGCAAATTTGGTGTGGGCCCTATCTCTTATAACGAGGTATGGATCCACTACACAGAGAAAGATGGTGTCCTTAGTTGGCCACTGCATGGTAGTTTCGAACCTCAAGTTCTTGATAATTTAGAAACAAAATTATTCAAGAAGAAAGCCCGGCCGGCAATGTTTGATTCTTTCCGTTATTGGCGAAAAGAATCTAAACAGAGAGAAATTAAAAAGTTGAAGAAAGAACAGAAAGAGCAAGAGTTGACTTTAGAACAGTCTGCTAAGCAGCTACAACTCAACGAGTCTGAGAAAGCGATGGAGGTGGCCAATAGAGAGCATAATTTAGCAATAGACAAGTGCTATCCTGCTTTGCCATCAAGTACAGCTAAGATAGTAGAGGACCCTGAAAAGGATCCCCTGTTGTCTTACTTGTTACGATCACCCCCACCGTATGCACAGGGTGCTACGGCTCCACCTATACCGAATGTTCAATTACCGGTTACTGGACAACCTGGTGTTCCCGCTCCTCTGAATCAAGTTCCTGTACCTCCTGTGGTCACTATTAATGTTCCTTCGGCACCCCCTCTTTCAGGGTTGCCGGCTTCTTTACCTATACCTGTATCGCTCACACCTGCTAGTTCACAAGCTGTTTTGCCCGCTACTCCTACTGTTCCTAATCTATCTGTTCCAACTGCTACTCTATTTACTGCTTCTGCTAATATTATGACTCCACTTTCTGTTCGTCGAAGAATCACTGATTCTGTCTCTAACATTCTATCTCCCTTCTATAAAACTCTGATTAAGACTCCTACCTCTGACTCTGTGCAGAGACGTAATCAGCTTCCCAGTACTGAAGAAAGAGGGATATTAGATTCCACTGCTCTTAGATGGATTTCGAAAGTTGGAAGATATAATGTACAAGATGTATTAGATACATTTATGCAATGGAACGAACCGACACAACGATATGTGTTTGATGAAATGTGCTTCCTTCTACGTGAGGAATTGGAAGAGGATGACCCTGAATCAAATCTAGAAGAATTAATTAATGTTCAGAAAGAGTTTGCTGCAGGTATGATAGTTGGACAAAATATAAAAGAAGCGATGGAACTGGTTTTAAGTTATAGGAATGACCCATCCCTTCGTTCTCCGAGGGAGTCAGAGAAACGTAGTACGAAACAAAATCGTCAATATCCAATGAGAGAGGTTCCACCAATTTGGCGTGAAGCTGTGCAAGCTAATGTAAACCTTGGTATTGCAGCCGCTCCGGCCCAATTCCAGAGAGTATGGATACATATTCCATGGAAGCGAGCTGAAGTATTAGCAGTGAAACAGGCCTTGCCAGATCCGCGTAAAAATCCTGCAGGGTACTACAAAGAGTTGGCTCAGACAGTTGACGCTTGTGTATTAAATCTAGCTGACATAGATCTGCTATTTGGTAATGTAGTACCGCAACCAATTTGGGCTAAAATTCGTAAAGAGAATCATCCAGTTGCCCTAGGTGGTGATTGGGCAGCTATAATTGCAGCGGATGGTCAACAAATAGGTGGTTCTAAACCTGAACCCTTAATTGCTAATTTGCCTGGTAGAATAATCGATTTAATGAAAACCCTAATGCCAGCATTACGCGTTAACTGGGACAAATTGTCCGCGTGCAAACAGAAGAAAGACGAAAGCGTCTCCGACTTTTTCACAAGATTCGAGGAGACTTTTGTGGATCATAGTGGTCAGGATATGAGCACAGAAGGAGGCCAGATATTATTTGTTGATAAATTTGTGCACAATCTGTTGCCAGAACTTAGTGGTAAATTAAAAAATTCTGAAAGTGCGTGGGCTGTCTCTACGACTGCGCAAATACTTGCTACTGCCCAGTACTATGAAAATAGGGACAAAGAGGAGAAAGAAAAATCAGATAAAAAGACGAAAGAGTTAAAAACTAAAGTTCTTTTACAGCAAGCATATCCGCCTCGCACCAATCAGACCAATACACAGCAAGGGTCATATCAAAGAACGGAGTATAATTCTCAGAGGCCACAGTACCAATGGAATCAGTGTGCTTATTGCAAAATGGAAGGCCATTATAAGACTGAGTGTCCGGTACGGGCACAAAATAATACTGCGGCAGCTCAGAGAGGTCGTGGTGGTTATATGCAGAATTCTAGAGGTCGAGGAAGAGGTGCTATGCCTCCACAGACAAGTGATCGCCCTTCTAATTATTTCGACCAACGAAATGGACAATCTGCCCAACAGAATAGGTCTCAACAATATCATGTTGAAGATTACTATGAAGCTAGTGAGGAAGTTCAGCCAAGGGAGTACTAGGACAGCCATGGACAAAGAGAGGGAGTAGTATCAGTTCCAGTAGATCAGAGTGGGCCTTATGTCGCAGTAGCAACATCAGGTATAGTCAAACCGTTTCTGTTGGATACTGGTGCAGCAAAAAGTTCTATCATACATGCGAAACTCCCTGGCGCACCTTTGTCTGGCTCAACAAACGTTTCAGTAGGTTTTTCAGGCGCCCCTGTTCACAACCCTGTTTCTGGTCCTTTGTCTATTTCTGTTGGACCCCGACAATTGAAAGCACCCCTGATTTTGACGACAGGTTGTAATGAAAATCTGCTTGGTTTAGACTTATTAAAACGCCTATATGCGACATTGTACTGTTCTCCAGAAGGAGTACAGCTTACGTTGGGTAAAAGAATCATCTCTCCAATGTACTTGTCGATGGATGCACTACCACCAGAGCTGCGTTCACTCCCTGATACTCTTTGGGCGACTGGTCCTAATGATGTAGGTCTTTTAGAAATTCCACCATATGTAGTAACTTTGAAAGCGAATGTAAAATTTCCACGAATTCCACAATACAGAATTTCTACTGAAGGTGAGCGTGCGCTCCTACTGATAGTACAAGATCTGATCAAGAAAGGCGTTATAGAAGAAACTAGAGGTAATGTCTGTAATAGTCCTGTACTGCCCATTCTGAAACGAACTGACCCAACAAAACCTCCAGTATATAGATTTGTAATTGATCTTAGAGAGGTTAATAAAATTGTGATTCCACAGTTTCCTGTGGTTCCAGACATTACTGCATTGTTAACGTTAATTCCTGCTACAGCGGCATGGTTTTCAGTTATCGACTTGAAAAATGCCTTTTTCAGCATTCCGATAGCCGAGGAAAGCAGAGATATCTTCGGTTTCTCTCTAGGAGGACGAAGCTTCAGGTTTAAACGCGCTGCACAAGGTTATTGTGAAAGTCCATCCATTTACAGTCAAGCATTAAAAAGCCAGTTAGACTCATTTGTACTTCCTCCTGGTTCTGCTTTAATACAATATGTCGATGATCTTCTAGTGGCTGCCGATGACAAGGAAACTTGCAAAACAGCTACAATTTCTTTATTGCATCATTTATCAAATTTGAATCATAAGGTGTCACCTTCAAAAATGCAATACTGTTGCCAAGAAGTGACCTACCTAGGTCATCTCTTGTCAAAGGAGGGAAGGAAGTTGACCCCAGAGAGAATAAAAGCAATTACACAGATGAATGTTCCTAGCACGCAGAGAGAAGTACGTGCCTTTTTAGGTATTACCTCATATTGTAGGCAATGGATCCCAAATTTTTCTCTTTTGGCAAAACCGTTGGTAGCTTTGACTGGGAAAAATTTTCCGAGTCCAGTGCCATGGTCTGCCGAATGTCAGGAGAGTTTTTCTGAGTTACGAAATGCACTGTGTTCAGCTCCTGTATTGGGTACACCCGATTACAGTAAACCATTCACGCTCTATGTCCATGAGAGAGAAGGTTGTGCGTTGAGTGTTTTGACACAGAAATTTGGTGATAAACAACGCCCTTGTGCGTATTTTTCATCAACATTAGATCCAGTAGCTAGAGCGTTGCCTAGTTGCTTGAGAGCTACAGCCGCAGCTGCAGCCTCCATTCGACAATCTGCTGGTTTGGTAATGAACAACATGCTAGTAGTTATGGTTCCTCATGCTGTGGATACACTCATGAACCGAACCAAGACCCAGCACCTTACCAGTGCTAGATTATCAGGTTACGAACTGACATTGCTAGCAAGTCATATTCAGATCAAAAGATGCAATGTATTGAATCCAGCAACATTGTTGCCGACTAGCCAAGAGTCGAGTGATTCCGAACCACACGACTGTTGTTTCAGAACTGAGGAAGAAACAAAAGGACGAATTGATTTAAAAGATACTCCATTATCAGATCCAGATGGCACGTTGTATGTTGACGGGTCTTGCTTCAAATTGGAGAATGGTGATGTAACTGCTGCCTATGCAGTAACGACTTTGAGTACGATTGTGGAGACTGCGAGAGTGAGTCAGAATTCTGCCCAGGCTGCAGAATTGATCGCGCTGACAAGAGCGTGCGTTTTAGCTAAGGGAAAGAGAGTGAATGTGTTCACAGATAGTCAGTACGCGTTCGGCGTGGCCCATAGTTTTGGCCGTTTGTGGAAAGAGAGAGGTTTCATTACGTCCCATGGGACTAAGATTCAACATGGCCAGCTAGTTAATGACTTGTTGGAATCTCTAACCTTGCCGACTGAAGTTGCGATTGTGAAATGCAGTGCTCATAAAGCAATCACGGATGATGTTGGTCGTGGGAATGCTTTTGCTGATGAGACTGCAAAACAGACAGCTAGAAATATGATGAGTAGAATGTATGTTGCAACGTCTGCAAGATGGATTTCTGAGTCTGGAATGTGTGAGGACACAGTAGAAAGCGTGAAAGAAATTCAGAAAGAGGCGACTGAGGAGGAAAAGCGTGCATGGAAAGAGAGCACGGGTAAATTGGACTCGAGTGGGTGTTGGATTGACTTGTCGGAACAACAGCGTTGGATGATGCCTGATGCGTATGTGCTTGCAGTAGTAACGATGGCACATGGAGCAGCGCACATCAGTTCTAAAGGGATTTGTAAGATGTTGGCTCCAGTTTGGAAGAATGATGGGATTAGTAAGTGTGCAGAGAGAGTGGTGAGAAATTGTATGGTATGCTTGATGCATAATCCTGGCAAGGGAATCCCCACACCTGCAGGTCACTTCGCTCCTCCTTCCTGCCCCTTTGAAGTGATCCAGCTAGACTTCATTCACATGGATCGTTGTAATAATCTAAAGTACGTCCTAGTGGTAGTTTGTGCGTTCTCCAGATGGATCGAAGCATACCCACTGAAGGACAATACTGCTTTGTCCACTGCCAAGATCCTTCTTAAAGAATACTTCCCCAGATTCGGAATGCCACGGATTGTATGGTCAGATAACGGAAGTGAGTTCGTAGGGAAAGTTATGCAGAGTGTGTGTGCCGGCCTAGGGATTAGACAAAAGTTTCACAGTGCGAATCATCCCCAGTCCGCGGGTTTAGTTGAGGGTTACAATGGCACCCTTAAACTGAAACTTGCTAAGATACAAGCATCCACGGGTTTGCCCTGGCCAGATGCACTGCCTTTGGCTTTGTTATCAACAAGAGCAACTGTACATTCTAGAGTAGGGCTTAGTCCATATGAAATAATTTTTGGTCGTCCTGCAAATGTTTGGGGGGTACCTAGACCGAAAGAATTTAAGCAGCTGGAATACCCAATGTTAATTGATTATCTTTTCGACTTGACTGCTAAATTGAGCCTTATTCACCAACAGGTTTTCGATGCATTGCCAAAGCCACCGGAGAGTCCAGGTCATCAGCTGAAACCTGGGGATCAAGTAGTCATTAGAAATTTTGCAAGAACGAAAAATCTTCAGCCCAGATTCGTTGGCCCTTTCCAAGTCCTATTGGCGACGAGAACTGCTATTCGAGTGGCCGGACGGAAGAATTGGATCCACACGACACATGTCAAACGTGTGCCTCTGCCACTCCCTTACAACAACTGGGTAAAGAAAGGAATCAGTGCCTCTGAAGCAGAACAAATACCCAGGTTCATCCCTTTCAGTGATGCAGAACTGATCACTGATACATCAAACTCTGACTCTCCTCCTGAAACTGCTCTTTTGAACCCTGAACATTTGCCATCTGCACCAAAAGAACATTTGTCATCTGCAAACGCGAACATTGCAGCGTCGGCTGAAAATATATTGTTTCCAGATCAGACAGCTCCTGCAAAACTGAGATACAACTTGCGACCTCGCAATATGGACAAATAAAGCAGGAAACTGCCTATTTTCAGATTTGAATTTTCTATACATTGCCTCCAGCCAGGAAGTTTGCTATTATTTTGTTGTTTTAAATTTTGCCTTGCCGTCTGGGTAGCCGTAGGGTCGTGGCTGTGTGCCTAGTTGAATCTGCGGGGGTCAGACATAAGGTCGATCTTTCTGTTAGTTCTGGGAACTCCCAGGGCTGATAGAGGCATTTTCATCTACGTACACATCATCAGTGGTCACGAGCGGATTGTAGAAGATGGAGCTTCCTGAGCTGCAACGAAAGAATGTAATTTATGTTCGCAGAAATAGACTGTACCGAATACTTCACAGCAAATGCTTTCTAATGCAATGTGCAGTTACATTTTTAATTGTTTTGATAACGTTGGTGGGTGGAATCATCTTTGGTGTGCATTTGATTTTTATGCCGGTAACTACAGTACCTCCCCTTGATCCTACTACTTCTACGGTTTCTTCTATGCATTCTTTTCACTCGTTTCCTGAACACGAACAAGCTCGACGCTCTGAATTTATTAACAATACATTTGTACAGCTCTTGCATCAACACCAACTGGTAGTTAATACTACAGACTGCTGGGTGTGTGGCTTGATACCTCACACTATGGATAAAGGCATTCCCTATCTAGTCTTGCCTTTTAGCTATAATGGATCATTTCAGGCCTTTCAGACCATTTTTTCCTATGCCCTTGAGACCTATCCTCCGCGTCCACCACGGTCCACTAAATACAACTCAGCCAACAAAGCTTTAGTCCAGGAAATAATTGACATGATTAAAGACGTCAATAATACTCCATCTTACCCTAGAGATGAATTACGGGTGTATTTGAGTTGGAACTCTACCGAGTATCGCCTTAGTTTGGGAGAAAGCAAGCGTAAAAGCTCCACTTCAGTCTGGGTCGTGCCTCACCGAGGTCAGGTCTGTTTGCAAGGAAATGGGAGAAATCTGAGAGCTCAGCTAGGGAGGAGTGAGTGCGTTGAGACTTACGTATTTCCGTCTAACTCCTCCCCTGCCTTCCTTACTGCTAGGGGTACTTACTTCATCTGTCAAGACAGAGCGTATACATGGCTGCCTGCTGACTTCTCAGGTTCATGTTATATTGCTCGATTGTTACCTCCGACATACACTGCTTCTTCAGATTATCACAAGACCAGAGTAGCAAGAGGTGTCTTCAGCAAGGAAGATACCGCTGGTCAGGAAGCTGGAGACTTCTTCAAAGGTTTCCTTCCGTTTTGGGGGCCTATGGCCAATAGTAGAAATCTACGTCAACTAACACGGGTAGTTGAATCTACTATTACAGAAACTGCTGGTGCCCTTAGTAACTTAACAGCTGAGCTTCAGGCGGATCGTCTCATGACGTTGCAGAACCGTATGGTTCTAGACGTAATACTTGCAGATCGAGGTGGGGTATGCAGAATGATCCAATCGAGCTGCTGTGTTTTTATTGCCAATAATGCTCCAACCGTCTATGAAGCGATCTCTAAGCTACACAAGATTTCCGACTCTATACACGTAGACAAGGGAAACTGGTCCTTCATGGAGTGGTTTTGGACTCTGGTATCAGCGTGGGGATGGAAGGTTCTGATGGTCATTGGTGTCATCCTAGTATTTCTGTTCTCATGCTGCCTTATTATCCAATGTGGTCCCGCTTTGTGTAGCCTCTGTGCTGCAACCTGTTTCAGAAAACCACCTGCATTAGGAGAAAAGACACGAGACAGAATGATGATGCAACAACATGTCACTGACCTAATGAGCATAGAGTTAGATTCAGACATAGACTGAGTAATTGCCTATGTAAGGGCAAAAGGAGGGTCTGAGGTTCCGTGACGATTTTAACCCGTGTTTGTAACATTGTCGCAAATGCATAATTTTGGTATCAGTGAACCGCAAATGATCCATTTAGTATATCCTGGTGTTTTCGCTATGCTACGAGCAAGAGCACTCCTGTTACAAACACATTTCTGTTCTACCCGTGGCATCCATCTTAGAACAAGGAAGCCATTTTGTATTCCTTGCCCTCACATAGTCAATGGACACGCAATGACCTCTTTTCATTTAAGGACACGTAGGCTTTAGCCGGCAATTCACCTTGCTAGTGACACGTGCACCTTAGGCCAGCAACGCTGTGGCAGCATGACTCGGCAAGAGCTGCCTCCCCAGCCTGAGGCCAGTCCTCCTATACTGGTTCTCGTGTTCGTTGGTCTGATCATGATTAGGCGGCCGAAGCTGGTAACCGTGCCCATTTACGACCCACAAACATCTCTTATCCTACTTTTCTATCTTCTGCACCTGGCTCTGCTCCTTTCCTTCTGGGCCTTTATTAGGGGGAGGTAACGAAATTTACGATGAGGCGGTCCGGGTCTTGAATGGAAAGTTGACATGGGATTATGATGGAATAGTGGGAACCCCTCGTTCGTAATGTTTTGACATCAGATATTGTTGACGATTCCTGTGCAACGCCAAATATTTATTGTTTAAGATACAAAGGTTTTGGAATGTGCTAACATGTAAAGAAATTTGCCTGAAGCCCAATATTCAGTATATAAGGAGCAACCCTCTTTGTACAAATTGAACAGGCTCCTAGATACTGCCCATGTGTAGTTTCTGTGACTTCTGTGTCCCTGCAGTAATAAACCTTTGGTCTTTGACGCCACCATCGAGAAGCCCGTGTTTCTGTTTGTTTGTGCACCGAGGCAGGTTGAACTCCGGGGTCTTCGGGTGTTATCCCTGACACCTCTGGACGGAACCAAAAAGTCCAGAACTCCAGTGTGACCCTGGTGGTTCAACACCTGGCAGGTGTTGAACCACCACACACATTCCACACACATTCCACACACATTCCACCACATTCCACACACACCACCACACACATTCCACACACCACATTCCACCCACCACAATCCACCCACATTCCACATTCCACACACAATCCACACACCACATTCCACATACATTCCACACACCACACACATTCCACACACAACACACCACACACACCACATTCCACGCACATTCCACACACATTCCACACACCACATTCCACCCACATTCCACACACCACATTCCACACACATTCCACACACCACATTCCACACACATTCCACACACCACATTCCACACACAACATTCCACACACATTCCACACACCACATTCCACACACATTCCAAACACATTCAACAGACCACATTCCACACACATTCCACACACCACATTCCACACACATTCCACACACATTCCACACCACATTCCACACACCACATTCCACACACATTCCACACATCACATTCCACCCACCACACTCCACCCACATTCCACATTCCACACACATTTCACACACCACATTCCACACACATTCCACACACCACATTCCACACACCACATTCCACACACCACATTCCACACACCACATTCCACACACCACATTCCACACACATTCCACATTCCACATACCACACACCACATTCCACACACATTCCACACACATTCCTCTGGCAGTGGCTGGAACATCAGGGTGTGACCCTGGTGGTTCAACACCTGGCAGGTGTTGAACCACCACACACATTCCACACACATTCCACACACATTCCACCACATTCCACACACACCTCCACACACATTCCACACACCACATTCCACCCACCACAATCCACCCACATTCCACATTCCACACACATTCCACACACCACATTCCACATACATTCCACACACCACACACATTCCACACACAACACACCACACACACCACATTCCATGCACATTCCACACACATTCCACACACCACATTCCACCCACATTCCACACCCCACATTCCACACACATTCCACACACCACATTCCACACACATTCCACACACCACATTCCACACACAACATTCCACACACATTCCACACACCACATTCCGCACACATTCCAAACACATTCAACAGACCACATTCCACACACATTCCACACACCACATTCCACACACATTCCACACACATTCCACACCACATTCCACACACATTCCACACACCACATTCCACACACATTCCACACAGCACATTCCACCCACCACAATCCACCCACATTCCACATTCCAACAATATTCCATATCATATTACACACATAATATTACACACACCACATTCCACATACCACATTCCACACACCACATTCCACACACATCACATTCCAATACAAAATTAAATATCACATTCCACACCACATTTCACATTCCACATATCCACATTCACACACCACATTCCACACACCACATTCCACACCACATTCCACAACCACATTCCACGCACATTCCACACACATTCCACACACCACATTCCACACACATTCCACACACCACATTCCACACACATTCCACACACCACATACCACATTCCACACACAACATTCCACACACATTCCACACACCACATTCCGCACACATTCCAAACACATTCAACAGACCACATTCCACACACATTCCACACACCACATTCCACACACATTCCACACCACATTCCACACACCACATTCCACACACATTCCACACACATTCCACACACCACATTCCACCCACCACAATCCACCCACATTGCACATTCCACACAAATTCCACACACCACATTCCACACACATTCCACACACCACATTCCACACACCACATTCCACACACCACATTCCACACACATTCCACATTCCACATACCACACACCACATTCCACACACATTCCACACACATTCCACACACCACATTCCACACACCACATTCCACACACCACATTCCACACACATTCCACACACCACATTCCACACACATTCCACACACATTCCACACACCACATTCCACACACATTCCACACACCACATTCCACACACATTACACACACACACATCACACACACCACATTCCACACACCACATTCAACACACACCACATTTAACACATTCCACACACCACATTCCACACACCACATTCCACACACACCACATTCCACACACCACATTCCACACACCACATTCCACACACCACATTCCACGCACCACATTCCACACACCACATTCCACACACCACATTCCACACACCACACACCACATTCCACACACATTCCACACACATTCCACACACATTCCACATTCCACACACATTCCACAATCCACACAAATTCCACACACATTCCACACACCACATTCCACACATCACATTTCACACACATTCCACATTCCACACAAATTCCACACACATTCCACACATCACACACCACACACACCACATTCCACACACCACACACCACATTCCACACATCGCATTCCGCACACCACATTCCACACACATTCCACACACCACATTCCACACACCACATTCCACGCACATTCCACACACATTACACACATTCCACGCACATTCCACGCACATTCCACACACATTCCACACACATTTCACACACATTCTACACACATTCCACACACATTCCACATTCCACACACCACATTCCACACACATTCCACACACCACACACATTCCACACACAACACACCACACACACCAAATTCCACACACATTCCACACACATTCCACACACCACATTCCACACACATTCCACACACCACATTCCACACACATTCCACACACCACATTCCACACACATTCCACACACATTCCAAACACCACATTCCACACACAACATTCCACACACATTCCACACACCACATTCCACACACATTCAACACACCACATTCCACACACATTCCACACACCACATTCCACACACATTCCACACACATTCCACACCAGATTCCACACACATTCCACACACATTGCACACACCACATTCCACACACATTCCGCACACATTCCACACACCACATTCCACACACATTACACACACATTCCACACACACCACATTCCACACACATTCCACACCACATTCCACACACATTCCACATACCACATTCCACACACCACATTCCACACACACCACATTCCACACACCACATTCCACACACATTCCACACACCACATTCCACACACCACATTCCACACACACCACATTCCACACACATTCCAAACACATTCCACACACATTCCACACACCACATTCCACACACCTTATTCCACACACCACATTCCACACACCACATTCCACACACATTCCACATTCCACCCACATTCCACACACATTCCACAATCCACACAAATTCCACACACATTCCACACACCACATTCCACACATCACATTCCACACACATTCCACATTCCACACACATTCCACATACCACACACCACACACACCACATTCCACACACCACACACACCACATTCCACACACCACATTCTACACACCACATTCCACACACATTCCACACACATTCCACACACCACATTCCACACACCACATTCCACACACATTCCATGCACATTCCACACACATTCCACACACATTCCACGCACATTCCACACACATTCCACACACATTCCACACACATTCCACATTCCACACACCACATTCCACACACATTCCACACACCACACACATTCCACAAACAACACACCACACACACCAAATTCCACACACATTCCACACACATTCCACACACCACAGCGCCCCACGGATGTTCACGAAAGTGATGGCGGTGGTCCCAGCTCATCTGCGCAGGTTAGGGGTTTCAGTCCTCCCCTACCTCGACGACTGGTTGTTGAAGGCGGGCTCGCCCCAGGCAGTCGTCAGCCACCTCCAGACTACGGCCGACCTCCTGCACCTGCTGGGGTTCTCCATCAATGTGCCAAAGTCCCACCTGTGTCCCTCTCAGAAGCTCCTCTTCATTGGAGCGGTTCTGGACTCGGCGCAGTATCGGGTATATTCTCCCGAACAGCGGGTTTGGGATATTATGGCTCTGATTCCGATCTTTCAGCCTTTATCCCGAGACTCAGTCAGGTTGACGCTGTGGCTCCTGGGGCTGATGGCCTCCAGCATCCTTCTGGTGCATCACACCCGGTGGCGGATGCGGGCTCTACAGTGGGACCTGAAGTTTCAGTGGGCCCAGCATCAGGGTAACTTGTCCGACCATGTCTTGATCTCGGAGGGCACTGCAAGACAGTTGCAGTGGTGGCTCATGGACCGCAATTGGGTCAGCGGCAGATCCCTCTCCCTACCACAACCAGAGCACGTAGTTGTGACGGACGCGTCCCTCCAGGGCTGGGGGTGGCACATGGGAGAGGCGGAGATCAGAGGCCTCTGGTCTCCGGCGGAGTCCCGGCTCCACATCAACCTTCTGGAGCTGCGGGCGATCCGGCTTGCTCTGAAGGCATTCCTCCCCTCTGTCCCGGGGAGTGTAGTGCAGGTGTTCACGGACAACACCACCGCCATGTGGTACTGCAACAAACAGGGCGGGTTGGGGTCGTGGACACTATGCCAGGAGGCTCTGCGCCTCTGGCAGTGGCTGGAACATCAGGGTGTGACCCTGGTGGTTCAACACCTGGCAGGTGTTGAACCACCACACACATTCCACACACATTCCACACACATTCCACCACATTCCACACACACCACCACACACATTCCACACACCACATTCCACCCACCACAATCCACCCACATTCCACATTCCACACACATTCCACACACCACATTCCACATACATTCCACACACCACACACATTCCACACACAACACACCACACACACCACATTCCACGCACATTCCACACACATTCCACACACCATATTCCACCCACATTCCACACACCACATTCCACACACATTCCACACACCACATTCCACACACCACATTCCACACACAACATTCCACACACATCCCACACACCACATTCCACACACATTCCAAACACATTCAACAGACCACATTCCACACACATTCCACACACCACATTCCACACACATTCCACACACATTCCACACCACATTCCACACACCACATTCCACACACATTCCACACATCACATTCCACCCACCACAATCCACCCACATTCCACATTCCACACACATTCCACACACCACATTCCACACACATTCCACACCCCACATTCCACACACCACATTCCACACACCACATTCCACACACATTCCACATTCCACACACATTCCACATACCACACACCACATTCCACACACATTCCACACACATTCCTCTGGCAGTGGCTGGAACATAAGTTTAAGTTTAAAATATTTATTGAGCGCAACATACACCTGGGCGGTTTCTTGGCGCTAAAGTAAAAGGCAATCAGTTGAGCGAAAACAGTGACTAAGACGGCAGCTGGAAAAATGGTCAGATTACTAGGGATGAGCCTGAGGGAATAAGAAAGTCTTCAGGGCTTTGCGGAAGGCGGAGTAATCATTGAGGGACCTAAGATAAAAAGGGAGAGAGTTCCAGAACATGGGGGCAAGAGTGGAAAATTTTGTGCCACCCTGTTTCTTTTTCCGGTAGCGGGGCACAGCTAGAAGAAGTTGTGCCGAAGAACGGAGGTCTCTACCAGGGACATAGGCCTTGATGGCCGAAGATATGAATAGATGGGCCAGGCCAGTCCTGGCCTGGAACGCCATGCAGCCTAGTTTAAATAGGGCACGTTCCCGCACCGGAAGCCAGTGAAGGGTCTTCAGGAGGGGAGAGGTGTGGTGGAATTTAGGAAGACCAAAGGCAAGGCGGGCAGCCTGGTTTTGCACTAATTGCAATTTCCGGAGGCTGTACTGAGGGATGCCATTGTACAGAATGTTCCCGTAGTCCAGGCGGGACAGGACCAGTGCGGACAGGATGAGCTTAAGTGCAGGGAAAGAAAAGAAACGGGAAATAGAACGAATGATGCGAAGAGTAAGAAAGCAAGAAGAAACCACAGAGCCAATCTGGGAGTGCATAGTAAGTTGATTGTTTAACTTAATACCAAGAGTCTTAACAGAGGAAACAGGGATGGGAGGAGAACCAAAAGAAGGGGGCCAGAAAAGAGAGTTCCAGGGACTGGAGCAACCACCCGTCACCACAAGCTCCGTTTTATCGGGATTGAGTTTCAGGTGGTTGAAGTTCATCCAGTCCCTGATGAAAGATAGAGTAGATTGGAAATTCGAGATAGAGTCAGGAGTAGGAGAAAGATTAAAGATGAGCTGGAGGTCATCGGCATAGTTATATACCGAGACCTCCAGTTGCTGTAAAGCAAAGATGAGCGGAGCGATATAAAGATTAAAGAGTAAAGGAGAGAGAGAAGAACCCTGGGGAACACCGCACTGGACCTGGCAGGGGGTAGATGAAAACTCCCCAAGATGGACCGCCTGGGTCCGGTCCCTCAGAAAGGACGAGAGCCAGATAAGGGCTGATCCTCCTATGCCCGCCGCCTTCATCAGGGTGTGACCCTGGTGGTTCAACACCTGGCAGGTGTTGAACCACCACACACATTCCACACACATTCCACACACATTCCACCACATTCCACACACACCACCACACACATGCCACACACCACATTCCACACACCACATTCCACACACATTCCACACACCACATTCCACACACATTCCACACACATTCCACACACCACATTCTACACACCTTCCACACACCACATTACACACACATTCCACACACACACCACACACACCACATTCCACACACCACATTCAACAAACACCACATTTCACACATTCCACACACCACATTCCACACACCACATTCCACACACACCACATTCCACACACATTCCACACACCACATTCCACACACCACATTCCATGCACCACATTCCACACACCACATTCCACACACCACATTCCATACACATTCCACACACCACACTCCACACACCACACACATTCCACACACATTCCACATTCCACACACATTCCACAATCCACACAAATTCCACACACATTCCACACACCACATTCCACACATCACATTCCACACACATTCCACATTCCACACAAATTCCACACACATTCCACACACCACACACCACACAAACCACATTCCACACACCACACACACCACATTACACACATCACATTCCGCACACCACATTCCACACACATTCCACACACATTCCACACACCACATTCCACACACCACATTCCACACACATTCCATGCACATTCCACACACATTCCACACATTCCACGCACATTCCACACACATTCCACACACATTCTACACACATTCCACACACATTCCACATTCCACACACCACATTCCACACACATTCTACACACCACACACATTCCACACACAACACACCACACACACCAAATTCCACACACATTCCACACACATTCCACACACCACATTCCACACACATTCCACACACCACATTCCACCCACATTCCACACACCACATTCCACACACCACATTCCACACACATTCCACACACATTCCACACACATTCCACACACCACATTCCACACACCACATTCCACATTCCACATACCACACACCACATACCACACACATTCCACACACATTCCACACACATTCCACACACCAAATTCCACACACCACATTCCACATTCCACATACCACACACCACATTCCACACACATTCCACACACATTCCACACACATTCCACACACCACATTCCACACACCACATTCCACACACCACATTCCACACACATTCCACACACCACATTCCACACACATTCCACACACATTCCACACACCACATTCCACACACATTCCACACACCACATTACACACACATTACACACACACACATCACACACCACATTCCACACACCACATTCAACACATACCACATTTCACACATTCCACACACCACATTCCACACACCACATTCCACACACACCACATTCCACACACCACATTCCACACACCACATTCCACACACCACATTCCACACACCACATTCCGCACACCACATTCCACACACCACATTCCACACACCACACACCACATTCCACACACATTCCACACACATTCCACACACATTCCACATTCCACACACATTCCACAATCCACACAAATTCCACACACATTCCACACACCACATTCCACACATCACATTCCACACACATTCCACATTCCACACAAATTCCACACACATTCCACACATCACACACCACACACACCACATTCCACACACCACACACACCACATTCCACACATCGCATTCCGCACACCACATTCCACACACATTCCACACACCACATTCCACACACCACATTCCACACACATTCCATGCACATTCCACACACATTCCACACATTCCACGCACATTCCACACACATTCCACACACATTTCACACACATTCTACACACATTCCACACACATTCCACATTCCACACACCACATTCCACACACATTCCACACACCACACACATTCCACACACAACACACCACACACACCAAATTCCACACACATTCCACACACATTCCACACACATTCCACACACCACATTCCACACACATTCCACACACCACATTCAACACACATTCCACACACCACATTCCACACACATTCCACACACATTCCAAACACCACATTCCACACACAACATTCCACACACATTCCACACACCACATTCCACACACATTCAACACACCACATTCCACACACCACATTCCACACACATTCCACACACATTCCACACCACATTCCACACACATTCCACACACATCGCACACACCACATTCCACACACATTCCGCACACATTCCACACACCACATTCCACACATATTACACACACATTCCACACACACCACATTCCACACACATTCCACACCACATTCCACACACATTCCACATACCACATTCCACACACCACATTCCACACACACCACATTCCACACACCACATTCCACACACATTCCACACACCACATTCCACACGCCACATTCCACACACACCACATTCCACACACATTCCAAACACATTCCACACACACCACATTCCACACACATTCCACACACCACATTCCACACACCTTATTCCACACACCACATTCCACACACCACATTCCACACACATTCCACACACCACATTCCACACACCACATTCCACACACACCATATTCCACACACATTCCACACATATTCCACACACACACCACATTCCACACACCACATTCCACACACATTCCACAATCCACAAAAATTCCACACACATTCCACACACACACCACATTCCACACACATTCCACACACCACATTCCACACACCTTATTCCACACACCACATTCCACACACCACATTCCATACACATTCCACACATCACATTCCACACATCACATTCCACACACATTCCACATTCCACACACATTCCACACACATTCCACACACCACACACCACACACACCACATTCCACATACCACACACACCACATTCCACACACCACATTCCACACACATTCCACACACATTCCACACACCACATTCCATGCACATTCCACACACATTCCACACACATTCCACACACATTCCACACACCACATTCCACACACCTTATTCCACACACCACATTCCACACACCACATTCCACACACATTCCACACATCACATTCCACACATCACATTCCACACACATTCCACATTCCACACACATTCCACACACATTCCACACACCACACACACCACATTCCACACACACACCACACACCACATTCCACACACACCACATTACACACACCACATTCCACACACCACATTCCACCCACATTCCACACACCACATTCCACATTCCACACACATTCCACCCACCAAATTCCACACACATTCCACACACATTCCACACACCACATTCCACACACACCACATTCCACACACCACATTACTCACACATTCCTCACTCATTCCACACACCACACACCACACACACCACATTCCACACACACACCACACACACCACATTCCACACACACCACATTACACACACCACATTCCACACACCACATTCCACCCACATTCCACACACCACATTCCACATTCCACACACATTCCACCCACCACATTCCACACACATTCCACGCACATTCCACACACATTCCACACACATTCTACACACATTCCACACACATTCCACATTCCACACACCACATTCCACACACATTCTACACACCACACACATTCCACACACAACACACTACACACAACAAATTCCACATACATTCCACACTCCACACACATTCCACATACCACATTCCACCCACATTCCACACACCACATTCCACACACATTCCACACACCACATTCCACACACCACATTCCACACACATTCCACACACATTCCACACACAACATTCCACACACATTCCACACACCACATTCCACACACATTCCACACACCACATTCCACACACCACATTCCACACACATTCCACACACATTCCACACACATTCCACACCACATTCCACACACATTCCACACACATTGCACACACCACATTCCACACACATTCCACACACATTCCACACACCACATTCCACACACCACATTCCACACACATTCCACACACATTCCACACACATCCCACACACACACCACATTCCACACACATTCCACACACACCACATTCCACACACCACATTCCACACACATTCCACACACCACATTCCACACACCACATTCCACACACACCACATTCCACACACATTCCACACATATTCCACACACACCACATTCCACACACATTCCACACACCACATTCCACACACCTTATTCCACACACCACATTCCACACACCACATTCCACACACATTCAACACACCACATTCCACACACATTCCACACACCACATTCCACACACATTCCACACACATTCCACACACATTCCACACCAGATTCCACACACATTCCACACACATTGCACACACCACATTCCACACACATTCCGCACACATTCCACACACCACATTCCACACACATTACACACACATTCCACACACACCACATTCCACACACATTCCACACCACATTCCACACACATTCCACATACCACATTCCACACACCACATTCCACACACACCACATTCCACACACCACATTCCACACACATTCCACACACCACATTCCACACACCACATTCCACACACACCACATTCCACACACATTCCAAACACATTCCACACACACCACATTCCACACACATTCCACACACCACATTCCACACACCTTATTCCACACACCACATTCCACACACCACATTCCACACACATTCCACATTCCACCCACATTCCACACACATTCCACAATCCACACAAATTCCACACACATTCCACACACCACATTCCACACATCACATTCCACACACATTCCACATTCCACACACATTCCACATACCACACACCACACACACCACATTCCACACACCACACACACCACATTCCACACACCACATTCTACACACCACATTCCACACACATTCCACACACATTCCACACACCACATTCCACACACCACATTCCACACACATTCCATGCACATTCCACACACATTCCACACACATTCCACGCACATTCCACACACATTCCACACACATTCCACACACATTCCACATTCCACACACCACATTCCACACACATTCCACACACCACACACATTCCACAAACAACACACCACACACACCAAATTCCACACACATTCCACACACATTCCACACACCACAGCGCCCCACGGATGTTCACGAAAGTGATGGCGGTGGTCCCAGCTCATCTGCGCAGGTTAGGGGTTTCAGTCCTCCCCTACCTCGACGACTGGTTGTTGAAGGCGGGCTCGCCCCAGGCAGTCGTCAGCCACCTCCAGACTACGGCCGACCTCCTGCACCTGCTGGGGTTCACCATCAATGTGCCAAAGTCCCACCTGTGTCCCTCTCAGAAGCTCCTCTTCATTGGAGCGGTTCTGGACTCGGCGCAGTATCGGGTATATTCTCCCGAACAGCGGGTTTGGGATATTATGGCTCTGATTCCGATCTTTCAGCCTTTATCCCGAGACTCAGTCAGGTTGACGCTGTGGCTCCTGGGGCTGATGGCCTCCAGCATCCTTCTGGTGCATCACACCCGGTGGCGGATGCGGGCTCTACAGTGGGACCTGAAGTTTCAGTGGGCCCAGCATCAGGGTAACTTGTCCGACCATGTCTTGATCTCGGAGGGCACTGCAAGACAGTTGCAGTGGTGGCTCATGGACCGCAATTGGGTCAGCGGCAGATCCCTCTCCCTACCACAACCAGAGCACGTAGTTGTGACGGACGCGTCCCTCCAGGGCTGGGGGTGGCACATGGGAGAGGCGGAGATCAGAGGCCTCTGGTCTCCGGCGGAGTCCCGGCTCCACATCAACCTTCTGGAGCTGCGGGCGATCCGGCTTGCTCTGAAGGCATTCCTCCCCTCTGTCCCGGGGAGTGTAGTGCAGGTGTTCACGGACAACACCACCGCCATGTGGTACTGCAACAAACAGGGCGGGTTGGGGTCGTGGACACTATGCCAGGAGGCTCTGCGCCTCTGGCAGTGGCTGGAACATCAGGGTGTGACCCTGGTGGTTCAACACCTGGCAGGTGTTGAACCACCACACACATTCCACACACATTCCACCACATTCCACACACACCACCACACACATTCCACACACCACATTCCACCCACCACAATCCACCCACATTCCACATTCCACACACATTCCACACACCACATTCCACATACATTCCACACACCACACACATTCCACACACAACACACCACACACACCACATTCCACGCACATTCCACACACATTCCACACACCATATTCCACCCACATTCCACACACCACATTCCACACACATTCCACACACCACATTCCACACACATTCCACACACCACATTCCACACACAACATTCCACACACATCCCACACACCACATTCCACACACATTCCAAACACATTCAACAGACCACATTCCACACACATTCCACACACCACATTCCACACACATTCCACACACATTCCACACCACATTCCACACACCACATTCCACACACATTCCACACATCACATTCCACCCACCACAATCCACCCACATTCCACATTCCACACACATTCCACACACCACATTCCACACACATTCCACACACCACATTCCACACACCACATTCCACACACCACATTCCACACACATTCCACATTCCACACACATTCCACATACCACACACCACATTCCACACACATTCCACACACATTCCTCTGGCAGTGGCTGGAACATAAGTTTAAGTTTAAAATATTTATTGAGCGCAACATACACCTGGGCGGTTTCTTGGCGCTAAAGTAAAAGGCAATCAGCTGAGCGAAAACAGTGACTAAGACGGCAGCTGGAAAAATGGTCAGATTACTAGGGATGAGCCTGAGGGAATAAGAAAGTCTTCAGGGCTTTGCGGAAGGCGGAGTAATCATTGAGGGACCTAAGATAAAAAGGGAGAGAGTTCCAGAACATGGGGGCAAGAGTGGAAAATTTTGTGCCACCCTGTTTCTTTTTCCGGTAGCGGGGCACAGCTAGAAGAAGTTGTGCCGAAGAACGGAGGTCTCTACCAGGGACATAGGCCTTGATGGCCGAAGATATGAATAGAGGGGCCAGGCCAGTCCTGGCCTGGAACGCCATGCAGCCTAGTTTAAATAGGGCACGTTCCCGCACCGGAAGCCAGTGAAGGGTCTTCAGGAGGGGAGAGGTGTGGTGGAATTTAGGAAGACCAAAGGCAAGGCGGGCAGCCTGGTTTTGCACTAATTGCAATTTCCGGAGGCTGTACTGAGGGATGCCATTGTACAGAATGTTCCCGTAGTCCAGGCGGGACAGGACCAGTGCGGACAGGATGAGCTTAAGTGCAGGGAAAGAAAAGAAACGGGAAATAGAACGAATGATGCGAAGAGTAAGAAAGCAAGAAGAAACCACAGAGCCAATCTGGGAGTGCATAGTAAGTTGATTGTTTAACTTAATACCAAGAGTCTTAACAGAGGAAACAGGGATGGGAGGAGAACCAAAAGAAGGGGGCCAGAAAAGAGAGTTCCAGGGACTGGAGCAACCACCCGTCACCACAAGCTCCGTTTTATCGGGATTGAGTTTCAGGTGGTTGAAGTTCATCCAGTCCCTGATGAAAGATAGAGTAGATTGGAAATTTGAGATAGAGTCAGGAGTAGGAGAAAGATTAAAGATGAGCTGGAGGTCATCGGCATAGTTATATACCGAGACCTCCAGTTGCTGTAAAGCAAAGATGAGCGGAGCGATATAAAGATTAAAGAGTAAAGGAGAGAGAGAAGAACCCTGGGGAACACCGCACTGGACCTGGCAGGGGGTAGATGAAAACTCCCCAAGATGGACCGCCTGGGTCCGGTCCCTCAGAAAGGACGAGAGCCAGATAAGGGCTGATCCTCCTATGCCCGCCGCCTTCATCAGGGTGTGACCCTGGTGGTTCAACACCTGGCAGGTGTTGAACCACCACACACATTCCACACACATTCCACACACATTCCACCACATTCCACACACACCACCACACACATGCCACACACCACATTCCACACACCACATTCCACACACATTCCACACACCACATTCCACACACATTCCACACACATTCCACACACCACATTCTACACACATTCCACACACCACATTACACACACATTCCACACACACACCACACACACCACATTCCACACACCACATTCAACAAACACCACATTTCACACATTCCACACACCACATTCCACACACCACATTCCACACACACCACATTCCACACACATTCCACACACCACATTCCACACACCACATTCCACGCACCACATTCCACACACCACATTCCACACACCACATTCCACACACATTCCACACACCACACTCCACACACCACACACATTCCACACACATTCCACATTCCACACACATTCCACAATCCACACAAATTCCACACACATTCCACACACCACATTCCACACATCACATTCCACACACATTCCACATTCCACACAAATTCCACACACATTCCACACACCACACACCACACAAACCACATTCCACACACCACACACACCACATTACACACATCACATTCCGCACACCACATTCCACACACATTCCACACACATTCCACACACCACATTCCACACACCACATTCCACACACATTCCATGCACATTCCACACACATTCCACACATTCCACGCACATTCCACACACATTCCACACACATTCTACACACATTCCACACACATTCCACATTCCACACACCACATTCCACACACATTCTACACACCACACACATTCCACACACAACACACCACACACACCAAATTCCACACACATTCCACACACATTCCACACACCACATTCCACACACATTCCACACACCACATTCCACCCACATTCCACACACCACATTCCACACACCACATTCCACACACATTCCACACACATTCCACACACATTCCACACACCACATTCCACACACCACATTCCACATTCCACATACCACACACCACATACCACACACATTCCACACACATTCCACACACATTCCACACACCACATTCCACACACCACATTCCACATTCCACATACCACACACCACATTCCACACACATTCCACACACATTCCACACACATTCCACACACCACATTCCACACACCACATTCCACACACCACATTCCACACACATTCCACACACCACATTCCACACACATTCCACACACATTCCACACACCACATTCCACACACATTCCACACACCACATTACACACACATTACACACACACACATCACACACCACATTCCACACACCACATTCAACACATACCACATTTCACACATTCCACACACCACATTCCACACACCACATTCCACACACACCACATTCCACACACCACATTCCACACACCACATTCCACGCACCACATTCCACACACCACATTCCGCACACCACATTCCACACACCACATTCCACACACCACACACCACATTCCACACACATTCCACACACATTCCACACACATTCCACATTCCACACACATTCCACAATCCACACAAATTCCACACACATTCCACACACCACATTCCACACATCACATTCCACACACATTCCACATTCCACACAAATTCCACACACATTCCACACATCACACACCACACACACCACATTCCACACACCACACACACCACATTCCACACATCGCATTCCGCACACCACATTCCACACACATTCCACACACCACATTCCACACACCACATTCCATGCACATTCCACACACATTCCACACATTCCACGCACATTCCACACACATTCCACACACATTTCACACACATTCTACACACATTCCACACACATTCCACATTCCACACACCACATTCCACACACATTCCACACACCACACACATTCCACACACAACACACCACACACACCAAATTCCACACACATTCCACACACATTCCACACACATTCCACACACCACATTCCACACACATTCCACACACCACATTCAACACACATTCCACACACCACATTCCACACACATTCCACACACATTCCAAACACCACATTCCACACACAACATTCCACACACATTCCACACACCACATTCCACACACATTCAACACACCACATTCCACACACCACATTCCACACACATTCCACACACATTCCACACCACATTCCACACACATTCCACACACATCACACACACCACATTCCACACACATTCCGCACACATTCCACACACCACATTCCACACATATTACACACACATTCCACACACACCACATTCCACACACATTCCACACCACATTCCACACACATTCCACATACCACATTCCACACACCACATTCCACACACACCACATTCCACACACCACATTCCACACACATTCCACACACCACATTCCACACGCCACATTCCACACACACCACATTCCACACACATTCCAAACACATTCCACACACACCACATTCCACACACATTCCACACACCACATTCCACACACCTTATTCCACACACCACATTCCACACACCACATTCCACACACATTCCACACACCACATTCCACACACCACATTCCACACACACCATATTCCACACACATTCCACACATATTCCACACACACACCACATTCCACACACCACATTCCACACACATTCCACAATCCACAAAAATTCCACACACATTCCACACACACACCACATTCCACACACATTCCACACACCACATTCCACACACCTTATTCCACACACCACATTCCACACACCACATTCCATACACATTCCACACATCACATTCCACACATCACATTCCACACACATTCCACATTCCACACACATTCCACACACATTCCACACACCACACACCACACACACCACATTCCACATACCACACACACCACATTCCACACACCACATTCCACACACATTCCACACACATTCCACACACCACATTCCATGCACATTCCACACACATTCCACACACATTCCACACACATTCCACACACCACATTCCACACACCTTATTCCACACACCACATTCCACACACCACATTCCACACACATTCCACACATCACATTCCACACATCACATTCCACACACATTCCACATTCCACACACATTCCACACACATTCCACACACCACACACACCACATTCCACACACACACCACACACCACATTCCACACACACCACATTACACACACCACATTCCACACACCACATTCCACCCACATTCCACACACCACATTCCACATTCCACACACATTCCACCCACCAAATTCCACACACATTCCACACACATTCCACACACCACATTCCACACACACCACATTCCACACACCACATTACTCACACATTCCTCACTCATTCCACACACCACACACCACACACACCACATTCCACACACACACCACACACACCACATTCCACACACACCACATTACACACACCACATTCCACACACCACATTCCACCCACATTCCACACACCACATTCCACATTCCACACACATTCCACCCACCACATTCCACACACATTCCACGCACATTCCACACACATTCCACACACATTCCACACACATTCTACACACATTCCACACACATTCCACATTCCACACACCACATTCCACACACATTCTACACACCACACACATTCCACACACAACACACCACACACACCAAATTCCACATACATTCCACACTCCACACACATTCCACATACCACATTCCACCCACATTCCACACACCACATTCCACACACATTCCACACACCACATTCCACACACCACATTCCACACACATTCCACACACATTCCACACACAACATTCCACACACATTCCACACACCACATTCCACACACATTCCACACACCACATTCCACACACCACATTCCACACACATTCCACACACATTCCACACACATTCCACACCACATTCCACACACATTCCACACACATTGCACACACCACATTCCACACACATTCCACACACATTCCACACACCACATTCCACACACCACATTCCACACACATTCCACACACATTCCACACACATCCCACACACACACCACATTCCACACACATTCCACACACACCACATTCCACACACCACATTCCACACACATTCCACACACCACATTCCACACACCACATTCCACACACACCACATTCCACACACATTCCACACATATTCCACACACACACCACATTCCACACACATTCCACACACCACATTCCACACACCTTATTCCACACACCACATTCCACACACCACATTCCACACACATTCCACACACCACATTCCACACACATTCCACAATCCACACAAATTCCACACACATTCCACACACACACCACATTCCACACACATTCCACACACCACATTCCACACACCTTATTCCACACACCACATTCCACACACCACATTCCACACACATTCCACACATCACATTCCACACACATTCCACATTCCACACACATTCCACACACACACTCCACATTCCACATTCCACACACATTCCACACACCATATTCCACACACCACATTCCACACACCACATTCCACACACATTCCATGCACATTCCACACACAACACACCACACACACAACATTCCACACACATTCCACACACCACATTCCACACACATTCCACACACCACATTCCACCCACATTCCACACACCACATTCCACACACATTCCACACACCACATTCCACACACCACATTCCACACACATTCCACACACATTCCACACACATTCCACACACCACATTCCACACACCTTATTCCACACACCACATTCCACACACCACATTCCACACACATTCCACACATCACATTCCACACATCACATTCCACACACATTCCACATTCCACACACATTCCACACACATTCCACACACCACACACACCACATTCCACACACACACCACACACCACATTCCACACACACCACATTACACACACCACATTCCACACACCACATTCCACCCACATTCCACACACCACATTCCACATTCCACACACATTCCACCCACTAAATTCCACACACATTCCACACACATTCCACACACCACATTCCACACACACCACATTCCACACACCACATTACTCACACATTCCTCACTCATTCCACACACCACACACCACACACACCACATTCCACACACACACCACACACACCACATTCCACACACACCACATTACACACACCACATTCCACACACCACATTCCACCCACATTCCACACACCACATTCCACATTCCACACACATCCACCCACCACATTCCACACACATTCCACGCACATTCCACACACATTCCACACACATTCTACACACATTCCACACACATTCCACATTCCACACACCACATTCCACACACATTCTACACACCACACACATTCCACACACAACACACCACACACACCAAATTCCACATACATTCCACACTCCACACACATTCCACATACCACATTCCACCCACATTCCACACACCACATTCCACACACATTCCACACACCACATTCCACACACCACATTCCACACACATTCCACACACATTCCACACACAACATTCCACACACATTCCACACACCACATTCCACACACATTCCACACACCACATTCCACACACCACATTCCACACACATTCCACACACATTCCACACACATTCCACACCACATTCCACACACATTCCACACACATTGCACACACCACATTCCACACACATTCCACACACATTCCACACACCACATTCCACACACCACATTCCACACACATTCCACACACATTCCACACACATCCCACACACACACCACATTCCACACACATTCCACACACACCACATTCCACACACCACATTCCACACACATTCCACACACCACATTCCACACACCACATTCCACACACACCACATTCCACACACATTCCACACATATTCCACACACACACCACATTCCACACACATTCCACACACCACATTCCACACCACATTCCACACACATTCCACACACATTGCACACACCACATTCCACACACATTCCACACACATTCCACACACCACATTCCACACACCACATTCCACACACATTCCACACACATTCCACACACATCCCACACACACACCACATTCCACACACATTCCACACACACCACATTCCACACACCACATTCCACACACATTCCACACACCACATTCCACACACCACATTCCACACACACCACATTCCACACACATTCCACACATATTCCACACACACACCACATTCCACACACATTCCACACACCACATTCCACACACCTTATTCCACACACCACATTCCACACACCACATTCCACACACATTCCACACACCACATTCCACACACATTCCACAATCCACACAAATTCCACACACATTCCACACACACACCACATTCCACACACATTCCACACACCACATTCCACACACCTTATTCCACACACCACATTCCACACACCACATTCCACACACATTCCACACATCACATTCCACACACATTCCACATTCCACACACATTCCACACACACACTCCACATTCCACATTCCACACACATTCCACACACCATATTCCACACACCACATTCCACACACCACATTCCACACACATTCCATGCACATTCCACACACAACACACCACACACACAACATTCCACACACATTCCACACACC